>NW_016690301.1:266628-624982 GCF_001604755.1 Lepidothrix coronata | reverse complement strand
GGTTTGGTTCCTCTGTTGGTTTGGTTCGTGTGTGTCCCCAAACAACATAAGGACTTTCAGCAAATGGAAAGCCTTGTATTCCTTGAGATACCTTTCAGGAAAATGAAAGCAAAAGGCTTCATATCGATATCCAGTCACTGTTTGGATAATTTAATTAAAGACCATCAGATATCCCACAGTCTAAACCTCTTTTGTTTCACTACTGCTCTTTATGTTTGAAAACCACAGCGACAAAACAGACAAGGTGTGACTACAATAACACACCAGATACAAGGAAACTCTCCCTGAACAACTGTCACCCACATTTTCATTCTGTCTCTCCTCTGTAGTATCAAAAAAAAAAAATTCGACAGCACTTTTGAACTAGATGTACATTATATATCATTATAATTGCATAATTTAACCTGATTTTGACAGATGTAAAGTAAATGAATGGACAAGTGAACAGACAAGAGACAGTGGGCATAAACTGAAATACAAGAAATTCCATTTAAACTCAAGAAATAAGGGGTTTTCTGGGTGGTTTTTTTTTTTTTTTAATGTTTGGTTTGGTGGTTGTTGTTTGGTTGGTTGGTTTCGTTTGGTTTCTTTGTTTTGTCTTTGTAATGAAAACAAGGAAGGAATATCTTCTAAAGAAACCCAAACCACAATATGCTTCAGGATACCTTCATATACAGACTCCTTAGAGGTTACCCCACAATTTCCTACCACAAAGAAAAATGAATTCCACCAGTCATTCTCAAAGGCTGTGAAGCACGGGGGGGATTTTGTCTCTTTAGTAGAGGGTCTCAGTCAAATAAACTGAAAATCCTTAGAGAAATATGTTTGAAAAGACTTTTGGGAGACAGATCTGCTACTAAAAGAATTAGACACTTGGTAAATCTCTGCTTTGAGCTCCATTCTGCATTTTTTTCAGTTTTGAGATCTATTTTCATGCAAATCATACTCTTCATTAATATGAACAAAAGCATAAGCAAACACAGTTCAGTTTCTGGGATGGAGGTAGGGGCTTGGATTGTTGTTTTGGTTTTTTTGTTGTTTGTTTGTTTGTTTAATTTGGTTTGGTTTGTTTTTGTACACAAAATACAGAGGATCCGACACAGGATTTCAGGGGAAGGACTTTCCTGATGCTCAGACTTAAACTCTGAAGCAAAATTTTCGGGTGATCTGAGAACTTAACGTGCAATTTCAGCCGTGCAAAGTGATGCAATGGAAAGGATGACTCTGCTGGAGCAGGGAGGTTGGATTAGATGACCTCAGCAGCCCCTTTCAACCTGAACCACTGTGGGATTTGGTGATACATAACACCAAATGTAAATGCAGCCCCAGAAGTAAATCCCTTCATTGTTTCCTACAACAGAACATAAATATGTAACAGAGGGTACTCTAGAGAGAGCTCTAAATTAATGACACACACATTTTGTAAGATAAAATACCCAATGTTTGTCTTTTGATGTAATGTGGTGTGTTTGTCTTTTTCCACTCTTAAATTTATAAAAGCAGTTCAGTATGATTTTTGGACTGGTCCTCAATCTGACTGTGTCAATCTTCTAATGGTACTTAATACACTTTTCCACTCAAAGGCAGCAAAGTGCTGCAGCACTCAGCTGAACCGGGGCCAATACACAATAATCAATAACAGATCTCCTCATCACTACAGTCCATTAATAAAAGAGCACCGAAGGAGAATGGTAAGTACATTCCTCTGCTGCTGTGTGTCATTTGCAGATTTAGGTCACAGGAAAGATTCCTGAAAAATGAAACAGAACAAACTTGGCTACAGCCTAGATACAGATCAGAGGAGAAAACACCACAGGTCACCTGGCAGAAAGTATCCTTTCTCTTTAAACACTTTGCCATTCTGGCTAAAATTCCATGGCATGAGCATTCTATTAACTATTTTTTCAAAATGCTCTAGTCATGATCACATCATTAAATAAAGAGGTATATGTAAGAACACTTATTTTCAAGTGCAAAGTAGGTACTCATAAGGCTTGATTCCAAGCTAGTGAAAAAGATTTAGCTGATGTCTCAAATATTCTTAGAGATAATATAGCTCCAATAATAGATTTGGAAACTGCTGATGCCTTCTCAGTTAAGAATTTAATATGGGATTTTTTAAAGAACCTGAAAGTTCAACACCCAATTCAGCAAAAACACAGGAATACCCTAGTGACAAAAAAAAAAAATAATCCTGCATTTCAAAGAGTTGAGAGTGCAGTTGGAGATTTTAATGCCACCTAATATGGATTAAAGACAACATTTCTAAGGTTCATTCACATCAGCCAAACTGGTGAATGATTTAAGTGCAACTTTCAGAGAAAACAAACATATTTTGACTTCTAAAAACCCCTAATATTACTACTAATAAAATTTAACAGATGAAAAACTCCATTAAATTTTGTTTAAAGTGTTGTCCTAGATGTAATAAGAAATTCTCACAAGAACTATTCTTAGAAAGGCAGAAATATGACAGGACAACAGGGCATTAGAGTGTGCCTAATTCATTCCAATTCACAGAGTGATGCAGTTCCATTCACACAGCGATGCATTTGGTTTCCAACATGAGACTCCAATCTACTTGATGTGTAGTAGAGTTGAAATGAAATCACAGCAGCAGAAAACTGACATTGTCTATTTTTCTAAATAGAGAAGTACTTTAAAAATGGCTTTTCTCTGTTTTTCTTAACCAGTGTTGGGGTCTATTTATCAAACCACATATTATGGCAGTAGATCTAAGGCATTCACCTCTCTTTTGTTTGACAACTATAGTTCAGTTTGTTCTACACTTACACCTTGGGAAGCTACTAGTCTGTGACATCTGTGGACTTGTCACCAAGATTTATTCCTTTAGTTTTGTTTCTTATGACATTTTAATACATAAGTGTTTGTTGTGATGTGTGCAGGATAATCAATATTCCTATTAGAAAACCCAAACATAAAGAGTGGTTACTTTGAATTGTAACAAGCTCATAGAGAAGCCCAGTTTAGATTCCAGTTCTGCCTATATAATACTGTAAAGTCTTTAGTAAAAATAGCAGAAACCTGAAGGAAAAGTATCACATTCTTGGAACTGGACTCAAACTGATTTCTTATATACACTTCCTGCTTTTTAAATCAATTTTTTGAAAAAAAAATATTCAAACCTTTTTTTTTCTGGTGTACTACTCACAATATATTGCAGCCTTGTTCGTTACAGTAAATGAAGCCACTAAAGCTTCTGAACATGTTGGTAACATGAATTTTCCAAGGGACTTTGGCTTCTAAAGGTTTAGGTACTTTTGCACATTCTTCCTCTAATTGTTAGCCACGTAGAAAATATTATGGCTTTTGATAATATCCACTAAAACTTTGCATGCCCATATAACTAAATTACCTACATATTGACCCACCTACTCTGGGTTCAGTATAATATAGCTTCAAACTGTCTAGATAAGGCTCTTCAAAGTTCTCTGTTGGGTGATTTCCCATCTCTCCTTTTGGCATGATTAAAATAACAACATCTTTTTAGTACTTAAGCTACTTTACTATAAGGTACAAGCAGTCCTTCTATACACAAGCACAGGACAGAGCACACACAGGCATTGTTGGTGATTTATGACCTCACTCTTCAAGTCCAAGTGTGGTGTCTGCACTGAGCAACTTACAACTTCCTGAAGTGTGTGTTAGTGTACTTTAATACCTATTTAAGACCCTGAAAGAAAACACAATTTTGATAAACAAGTTCTAAAGATCTACAGAGATGTAATCACATGTCCACTGAGGAATCAGCTCATTCCCACAAAAGCAAATACGTCTGTGTCAGTGAGTTCCAGTCAGTATTTACACTTCATATTTCTGTATAGACCTATTGTAAAAGCAGATTTGCTGTATTATGATACAGGAGATGAACTGAGGGAGTGATGTGCTTTTTTAAACAGTGTTTCTAGATCTCCATATTTGTTTATGGCCATGTTAGATTAAACACGAGGACTAAAGGAAAGTAAGTCTAAGGAAATGCATCGTATTATTTATTTATTAATTTCTTAAGTATTATAGCTTTCTCCTGTGCTGCAAGCTAGAAGTCAATTTTTATACATAATAAGACAAATGTTTGTCATTTAACTATACTATAATAATATGCTCATTAGATGGATAAGCATTCAAACCAATTTCATTCTGAAGCAAACCCAGCTCAGTCCCAATAACATACCATTTATAGAGCAATCCATCCAGAATACCTTGCAATTAGAACACTGAACTTGCTTAATCTTAAACAATCCTATCTTGGGTCATGGAAGTGACTGAAACACTGAAATTCACCTTGAATATTACTACATTACTAGCCCTTTTTATGACCTGACATTTTAACAGTACAATCTAAATGCTATCAGTAAGTATTAGTGAAAGTGTATCCTTGATCTGCACTTATTTTAGTTCACTAAAGGTCCCATTTGTTTTTATTGAGGTTAATGGATCCGTGAATACAGATCCATTAACCTCAGAATTTTTAAATGTTAAATCAGCAGCTTTAAATAAATGTTAACACAAGGCAGCAATTACTGATACCGTAATACCAACTGGAGGGCAAAGTTTGGAGCATGGACTCCTGAGAATACGTTAAACAACCCAAACTCCTTTAGCAGTAAGATTTTAAAAAAATCCCAAACAATATAAAGCTGGAACTACAAGCAATAAAAGCACATTTCCTCAAATGAAAAATAGAACCATGCAGTGTTTAACTGAAGGCTTACATATCTGCTAATTCTTCTGCTATTTGGCTTTGAAGAATTGTCTTTATGTAAAAACTGCATCTGAAAAGGGATAATTTACACACTTACCCAGTGGTTGTTATTACTTTCAAAATTAACATGTCAGAACCAGCACTTATGAAGGAAAGTTTGTTATCTCTGCAATGGTGATTATAGAGTGTTTGAACAGCCTGACATTCAGAATCAGAGTTTGTTGTAGACCAGCTATTTGATATCCATGGCAATTGCTACAGGGAAGAACTGCTCTCAGGGAAGTCAGTTGGAGCTTTATCCTTGTGAGAACAGTGCTGTGCAGCCACGTTTGCTGGGACCATCCTATCCCAGATTCCCACTGCCCTCAGCAGAAAGAGAGAAGCACTTGCCACAAAATATACACTTATGACTAAATAGAGGTATTTTAAATTTAATGACAAGGTAAGTCTTTATAGGAATACACCTGCTTTTTGGCTGCTAGAAATCTCATATTTTTTTTTCCTCTAACAGGATGTATTGAGTTCACAATAAACCTGCAGGGAGAGATGGCATTTCCTAGAGACACATATTGAGTCAGCAATTACATATGTGCAACCTACTGAATTGCATTTACAATTATCATGGTCATGGGGCCAGAGCCACAGCAGGAGACACACAGACTATTGCCAGTCCTCACAAAAGAGGACAAACATCTATGAAAACAGTGCAAGACCTGACTGAAACTATTCCACGTGGGAAGTGCATAGAACGGCACTGGGATCATGGATATGTTTGTCCTTCGTTGCCACAGACCGAATTTTTATTTCCAACTACTGCAACTGCTTAAAATGCACCTTGATTTCTAAAATGATGGTTCTATCCAAACTGTCATGCCTTAGAGAAACACAGTGAGCTCTAATGTTTGCTCATCCTAAATTTATGGGACCCTTGTTTATGAATCTGCTGCCAAAATTGACAGTGGACTGGAAAAATGGCTCTTCAAGATTGTCACCTGCCTGAAATTTCAATTACATTAAGATTATTGTCTTAACACAAATTGTCTTAAGACATTGCTTGCACCTTGTCACCTCAGGGATAATGGAATCTGCAGACCTTAAGGGTTTTTTCTACACCATTTCAAATAAAACAACCTCAATTTCAAGACTAAATCAACGTTCAACATCAAATAAATATGATATATTTTAAACAGTCTCTCACACCTTGCTGGAAGTGAGATGTTAAGTTCTTAACTTGATAATCAATAACAATATAAAGAACAATAGATAATGTAAAGAATAGAATTTCAAACATATTTTAAGAGAAACACATTTACAGGAAAAACCAAACACATATGTGATGTCATAGGTTTGTGCTGGATTTTTCTGGCTTAAGTTTCATTCAGTCTGCATAGAAAGTGTTTTGTCTCATGCAGCTTTCTAACAGTTCACTTACTACTCAGTCATGCCAACAGTATTTTGCATTACATCACCAGTTCTTAAGATTAATTTTTTTCAGTGGGCTACTATTTAAAAACTGCCCAATGGACTGTGGTCTCCCACGATAAAAACTTTTGATTTTATTATTATACAGGGTCAGGGATGAGCCTGGATGAATAAAAATGGTACACAAGCTACTTGACAGCATTGTACAACCCTGTACAGTAGGTCATAACAGGAAAAGTAAATTAATTTTGTAAGCTTCCTGGTCTCTGGCACACATTCAGCTATACAAACATCATACCATCACAGAATAAAGACACTTGTTAGCTTGGTACATAGCCTTTGAGGCAGATATTGGTCAGTGCTTATAATGAACACAATGAAATAAATAAAAAACCCCTCCAAACATACAAAAAGCCTCATTTCCACTTTAATCTTACTGAGATCAGGCAGAGCAATAGCACTTCATTTTTCTGAGTACGTGGGCTGCTTTCTTCTAGAAGCTCAGGGGCCAACTTCAGTACAGAAGAATAAGCAGGGGGGGAAGACACATTTGCTGTTTTCAGTCTTTTCCATTAGCTGGCCAGAGAGGGGAACCTTTCCAGTTTTCACTATTTATGAAACAATGTCTGCATACTAATCTAACAGTTTCATTTTAAAGGAAAGCATTCATTTAAGAAGTGTTTTCTTCCATAGGGAAAAAAAAAAATGGCAAAGCACAACACAATTAGTTCTTTGCTTTCTAACAGTCTGTTCATTGCCTTTCTCAACAAGAGTGCACAGCTACAAGCTCTAAATACTACTAGTATTTATGTACTTACCAGCCTCTCTGTCTCAGTAAAATCCCTATAATTTTATATTTAAAAAAACAACTACAATTAATAAAAATTATGCTTTTATAAGCATTACTATGAGAAAGACACAAGGGAATAAAGAAGTCACCCACAACTTTTCCACAGGAACACATCCTCAACCAAAGCTTCACAAGCAAGAACACACACCAGTTCCTTAAAAGATAACAAAATCAGCCCATGACAATCAGAGAGCAAAGATACAGAGTAATTTCAGAATACATTTTATTTAGGTAACCCTTTTCCAAAATAAATACTGAAACTTATCACTCACTTCAGCACAGATTCCAGTGACCAACACTGGCATAAAATTATGGCTGATACAAAATCTTTCCAATATGGTCTTTGAACACGTATCTAAATACTCATTTGGCACAGACTGAAACTGGAGCCACGCTCACGTGAACTATTTGTGATGAAACTATGTACAAATAAGGCACATTGGAGTAGTTTATATATTGAAACCTCACATCATAGTAAGCTGAATATATTTGATGTCAAACCAGTGCTACACATAATAAAAAAAAACAGTTAAAGGAAAAGTTTGTATGCAGGAAATTACTTCAATCCCCTTTGCATCTCCTTCCCAGCCCCAGAACAGGAGTAACACTTCTGTGATAATGAACAAACTAAGTAAATCAAACCTAATACAAAACCACTGGCTGTTCAACATTATCTGTAATTAAACTTAAACTGGAATGGGAGTGTGTTTCTTCACACAACTCCCTCTTAATTCCCTTCATCCCAATCAACTCCAGCACAATGATAAAGTCATCCTGTGACTGGGGATCTTCACACTGATAAGTGAAAGTCCTAATTATAGAAGATGCTGTAAAATAGGTGCAGCTGCTACCTAGTCCTTTTACAGGATTTGGAAGAAACTCATCTTGCACAAAACAAAAATGGAGAGATGATCTGAAGTTACCTCTCACACCCCTCAACACCACTATTACAGAACATTAAACATAACCCAACTGCTTGTTATTCAGGACTTGTTTTACTTCATATGATCAGTTACAAAGTAAAGGGAAATCATGTTTGATGATACCACTTCAAACTGTTTGGCCAGTGGCACAAACATTGCTGGTTCTGTGCATGGGTCTAGTTCCAGAGAGGATATTTTATTCAGATTATGCACATATCTGATAGTGCTCTCCAGGTAAAATACAAATGACATACAAGATATCACAGAGCATCTAACACCTGATTCCCCACGTGGAAGAAGTGGATCCACAGCCTGCACAGTCTAAACCATGTCACTGCTGTGGAATGCTTACAGTCATAGCTGCTTCATGGGGGGAGAAAAGTTCTACTTTTATTTGAAAAAGCAATAGGATTTAAGAGATGAAAGATTGAAAAATGCTGACAGTGCCAAAATTCACTTTGTAGAACTCCCCATACTGGTTTGATTGTATCCTGAGCAAACTTTTTTAATGCAACTGATTGGGTTTTTTTTTTTGTTCAAATTACCCCGACAATCTATTTAATCAAATATATAACTAGGAACCTGAAGACTATGACTCCTGTGCTTTTTCTTGCTTAGGATACATCAGCTTTGCAGCTTCAGGTAAATATATCCTCAGTCATACAGAGAGTTTTCAACTGGTTGTATGAGTTTGTGGACTATGACACATGCTTAGGAAAATATGGGCAGGAAATTAAAATATTCAGACTTTCAAATATTAAAAAAAAATAGGAAGCATGAAATGAAATGTCAACATGAGAACATAAAATTACAATGGAATCTTAATGTAAAACAAAGTATTTTTTAGAGCAGTCCTCTTTTGATTTGTAGCAAAAAAGTAACAAAGAATTGACTTAATTTCATGTACATGTAATCACAAGCTTCTCTTTATTTTTCTTGAGTTATTACTACAACTAGCTCTGAATTTCATAAATATATTGGGACTAGCAACTTGTAATGAATTGAACTTTCATTTTTCAGAGATCCCAGGAAGGGAAGAAACAGAATTCCTGCTGCTCAAGGCTTGCAGGCAAGTGACATCAACTCTCCTGTCTCACTTCACTGCAGGTGGATTCATAGCTCAGTAAGCCACAGGCTCTTCATTACCAAGTTCTGCTGTTTTAGGTTGTGGATACACCACGAAAGTCAGAGCATTTCCATCTCTGCATCTTTTATCCCAACAGACCTTGGGAGATTCCTATTGTACCCTTTTTTTCCCCTGAGAAAATGTAGCTACAAAAAACTTTTCAAGCTCTGTGAACTGTAACAGCAAAACTCCTGAACTGGAGGATCTTGAAGGGGCTTCCCCACCTGGACTGGTGTCTGCACTAAGTTCCTGTAACAGTATAGACCCTTTTTATAACAGACATACACCTCCTGGCTATCAACATTATTCAGATTATTTACACATGTGCATATACTAACACACTATATATATACATAATGTTTTCAAGCTTTACTCATGATACATTAGAAAGAGGTTTTTTTTCATAATAAAAAGTGTAGTTGGATATTTATGGATTTAGGTCAGGCTCTGCTGCAAAAATCTTTTAGAAATACAAGTATATTTAAACAGATATATCAAAAAAGTTTCTGATAACATCGAAGATTAGGAAACAAAAGCAGAATAATGAGCCTGGATGGGAAAAAAAAGTACAGAAAACTGATTCTATTTAAGGAAGCAAAGGAAAGAGACAACCTTACTGAGAATTTTTTTGCTGCAACCCTTTTTTTCTAGTCCATATGTAAAGCACCTAATCTTTTCAGCTCTAGACATAGATCTAATAAAACCATTCAGCTGTGATGCTCTAATTCATAGAGACCTGGACAGATTTGGTAGATGGGACGCTCCACTGCAGCTTAATGGATAATTGGTAGAAAGGATGTTCTCTGCTTTCTTTCTCTGATAGTGCTAAACATGTATTGACAAGATGCCTCTCTGTGCTGCTCTATGTTTGGCACTTAGAAGTTCAATTAACCAACCTTTCATCTCTTCCCACATAAGATACAGCTTCACTTTCCTGTGGCTAATTGCTAAGCCAGACTACTCACTCCCTCTGCAATTCCAAAGCCTGGCTTTGGGAGCATTGAGTTCGTTTGCTGCTGCAAAGAGCTGGCACAGATAACCTGAATAACTTTTCACACCAGCTCCTTGTCCTCTCCCTCTGGAAGTTTTTGTCCATGCTGGCTGGAACAAGGAGTGTGCCTAATTTACAGGACTCCCTGCACATCTGCACTCACTGAAGTTCACACATCGTCCCTAATCCTGAAAGCATGTGGGTACTATATTTCCTAGCATGAATAAGAGTTCGAAACATTCATGTTTTATATAAGGATAAAAGCTGATTCATACTTGTAAGCCAATTAAAATGTTGTCTCAGTGCTCAGAGGTTAACGTGGTTGGGAGCTTAGAAGTGGATACTTCTGGTAGAAATAATGAGTGGATGGCAGACAAAGAATTAATAAATTATCTTAATCTGTCTTTGTTTACAAATATGCAATCCCTGCAGATGGTTTTGAACAGAAAGGGGGTTTAGTGGCATAATTCAAGCATACACAAAAGTGATTATCAGCCAACACTTTAATCAGCAGTTTCTTCTTGGACAATTCCCTGCATGTCTTTGTTCCTGCAGAGAACAGATTATTCTCTGAACAGCTCCATTTATATTGCTCTCTGTATGCTTTTGCTCAGAGTTCCAAAATATAGCTAATAACTGAGTCTTCAATCACATTCAAGATAAATTTTCTCCAATGCCATGTTTTGCCTGACAAAGAAGAGGCAAGAGAGGTTTCTAGTGTCCAATTTAGTTTAGCTGACTGCCATGGTTAGGCAGCGTTCTCCTTAAAGTACCAGCAGCTGAAAACAACTGGTGAAATACAATTTTTCATTTCTAGGTAAGAAATGGATTCAATAAGCATTCCCAGCAATGTTGCTCTGGACAAAAAGCAATCCTGAAAAGTTGAGTGAAATTATTTCCTGAAGTTCAGAAATCAGAAGAAAAATATAAGAAATTCAGTATTTTATTATTAGTGAAAATAAAATGGTTTTATTTTAATGCTTGAATTAAAGGGTTTGTAATATTCCAGACTGCACAGATTTCAATTATAGAAGCCACTCAAGTTTTCAAGGCTGAGAGTTTTTTGACCCATGGTCAAATTAGGAATATGATTTCAGTGAGTACAGGTTTTTAGATTGTTTGAAAAAACCCTGGAGGGATCCTTTTGCTGCTCTTTTAAAAGTGTGTAGCTAAAATAAACCAGGTAACCTTAACCCAGATGCAGCAAAAAGCACAAAGAGGATGATGCTACTGAGCATGTTACCAAATACAGCACAAAAGTTTTAAAAAGCACAAAGATCTACACATCTACCATGCAAGCATGCATAAAAAAGATGACTTATGGCTAAAAAAGTATTTTATTTTCCTCTTCCTCAAAAGAAAGGAGGAGAAAGCCTCCTAAAGCAGCCCCAAAAAGTAAAAAGAATCTAACTATAGACGTAATTTTGGTCTTATTCAAATTTTTACCATTACTGACAACAACAGAAATATTTTACAGTTCTGCCAAGTTTAGAGCATCACTGAACTACACACTTTAGAAAGATAAAGCAGAAAAAAAAATTGTCTCTGCTCCTGTGAGCATATACTCTGAATAAACAAGTCAGGAAGTTATAGGACAGAAAAATCAACTTTATGTTTTGAAATCTAAGTTGGTAGATAAATGTTGGAAAGTTCACACCAGTAATTGTTAGGAGGGGCCAAAATGAAGCACAACCTTCAACATACCTTACAAAGTATTTTTTAAAGGGAAGAAAACTGAAAATAAAGCACAGTTTTATAGTGGCATTAAGGTTTTAAGTACCTTTCTCTTCCCTTCAGGAAACCTGCAGCAAGACTGAACGACTACTGCTGGTTACAATTATAGAAATTAAATAGAAACAAGTGAAATCATTCAAACTTAACACATTTATCATCTTTTTGGTGATAAAGAAGGAAAATTGTATCATCTAATCTTGACTGCAGACTTCACCACCCCAAAATATTCTCATTTCACTGAAGTACCTGTTGCTTAAAGCAATCTTGTCATTCTGCCTTAACAGCTCCTATCCATTTAACAACGGGAAATAATTTTAATATATTTGTATCTTAGCTATCAAGGAGAGTACTATATGGCATGAACAGTAATTTAGCATGAAAAACCTTCTATGCAACAAGCGACCTATTCTTCTCTGAAAAAGTTTTATCAGCATTTCCTCTTGTCATAGAAACAACTCCATTCTCTTCTACAGAAAGAGTAGCAGTGAGTTGCACATGTTTTTTCCGTTGCCTCTAGCCATTAAAATGAGTAAATTCTTTCACAGTTCAGTAGTGAAATATTAGCCCGTGTCCCCAGTACTTTAGTCATCAGGTTGAAAGATATGGTTTTCAACTTTTCCAACATAATTATACAGGCTAAGATTACTTTCATTTATGTTTCATTTGCATTTAATGCAAGCTAAATAAAAAATTTTTGCAGTATAAGTTGAAATGATTATTAAATATCCAGCATTTCTGCTTAAATTCCAGACAGCTGAAGCACGGGTGGTAAGTGAAGGAGAATAAACCAAACGTGCAGTCACAGACCCCCTGTCCCCACACATTCCTTTTCTTTTACAGTCAATCTCTGCTGTAAGAGATGAGGACAAGATTAAACTTCATGTGAAAGATTCTTTCTTGTCATAAGTATGTAGAAATCATTGCACTGAAGTTCTACTAGGATATCCACAATATCAGCTGCAGCAGGAGAAGTTACTTTCCAAAGATGATATCATGGCAGCACTTGCTTACCACTAAAGGCTAATCCTTGCAGTCATCTATCATCCTTACCTTTGCTGCTTTTATTTACATAATATATTTTTTAAATTAACATATGGCATAAATCACAAAATTTGCCCATAAGGATTGTTAAACAGTGGAGAAGGTGAAAATAATCCAGTGGCATACAAAATTCCAGATTTAAAAGCCACTTTTCTTCTCAAGACACTGCTTATGATGAAACAAAACAAATTTTATAGTATCAGTGCTGTGGAGAATGGAAAACCTCTTCAAGTGACAGAGGCTGCTCATTGTGTAAAATCATTATTTGTCAGTTCTCTGGATAGAGCAGGAGCTGGAAGACCACTGGTAACCTTTTTCCTCCCCCAAAAAAGAGGATCTACTATATACTCTTGGGTCCTGCTGTACAGAAAGTGCAGAAAGAAAAGAATTTTGCAATGAAAAAGGAATCCCAAATTGCTGGCAATTATTTGTTTTCCAATTCCCATTTAGTCTCTGAAATTTTCTACTACTCACAGACACAATAATAAAGTAGAAATTGATATCAAGTTAGCTCTACCAAATGACAGGAGTTATCTATTAGCAGCACATTTGTAACTGCACTATTTCCCTTTAGCCTATATTTTAGCACTAACCTGTTGCACGTGCTTAATTATTTGTTTTGTTTTAAATCAAGCCTATATTAGTTTAATTGATTATCCACACATGTATGCTTGGCAGAGTAATTCGTTCTGAGCCCTTTTGGGGGGATGCATTTCAGGCTCTGTTTTGTGATTTGCACAAGTACAGAACTGCCTGGAATCAAAGCTTAGGAAAAAGACATCAGAATAACTATACAAAGTAGGCTAATTATCCCAAAACAGCAGTACATAGTTTGGCCACCCTTGGAGCTGTAAGAATTCTCAATCTCCCAACACTGTCAGCTCCCATTTCAATACTCCAGTACATTCTCCACCTGGGCAGAATAATGATGAATAGGAGAAATACCAGTTAACCAAGTTCTGCTAGTCAATTAGAAACCTACCAGTTGAATAATAATGAAACCCCCACATCCTTGAGATCATTTATTTCCATACATTTACTGAGAATAATTGAGTTATTGGAAAATGACTTCTACTTGCTCAGCTTTATTAATGCACCTAAGCATATTTCAATTTTAAAAGTCACTATCCAAAACCGGCATCAAGACAACTCAGCTGCAGAATTTAAATCCAGTGCAGAAATGTATTAGATGGATCATGATAGGAAAAATGTATCATTAGATTAATTAGGCAATTATCAGAATTCACAGCTGGTCTCTTTGACAACTGATTCAGTGGTTCTGAATTAATGAGGGATACTTTCTATACAATTTCTACAAATAGAAGTTTATAGAAACATTCGTTTCTTTGATGTTTGTCATGAAAGCTAATAAAAAAGGGACTGTACACTCAGACTAAGCTGCTATTCAAGAAACATGATCAAAAGGTAGTTCTTATATCCATGCTTCTCTAGTATACTGCATTCAATAATGAATTGAGAATGCTTATGATATCCATTTACTTCAATAGAACTTCTTTTTTCTTTAAGCTTTATTGAAGACAGAATTGGGCCCAATTTGATTTCTATAGCCAGTATATTTTCCAAGCAACTGAATTCAACAGAATAAAAGTTTGTACAGCAGCTTATTGACAAGACATCTAAAATATAGTAATGAAATGTGGAAACCTGATCCTCAGAGTACAAGTCTAAGATATGCCAGGTCATCACCTGCTCAGTGATCCTACTCAACTATGTTTGTGAAGTTATGGGAAAAAAACCTTCAACAGTAGCATGCAGTTGTTTATTCACATCATACTTCTTGAAGGCCAAAATAATCTTGTAAAGCAAAGAAATAAAATGGGATCCCTGCTATGTATGCTGCTGTAGAAAAATTCTTCAATTTATCCTCCCCTGGGCAGAGAAGTTCCTGGCTGGCTGAAGGCACTGTCTGCCTGCCCACCCAGGAGCAGCCAGGGCTGCTTTCCTTCTTTCATTCTCTGAGCACACAGTGCCCAAATCCTGCTCTCATCACACCTGCCCTCCACTGCTGCACCCCTGGAGATGCCTTGGGGGAAGGCTGAGCAGGGCAGCTTCTTCCTAAAGTGGAGTTTTCTCCTCTCCCTTCCTGCCCTGCTGCTGTTGCAAAGCATTAAAGTGGTTGTGCACAAGTGTGTTATTTGTCATCCACGAGGCATTTTGCTACAGGGAATGTTTGAACTGGAGTATAAATGACTTATATGGCCCAGTGAAAAGCTGAGTGAGAGAATATGACATGCAGAACACAAAGGGTTAAAAGCAGGTCAGTAAACACAAGAGCAAAGCAGTTCCCTACAGAAGACTGTTAATTTAGTCCTGAAACAAAAGTATAACAAAAAATGTATGTTCTGAAGGTTTGGGCAGTACACCCTTAGTTCTGTCCTTTGTATATTCTTATATAAAAGGTTCACTAAAACTTTTACTGAAATACTTGAATTTACCTGAAAAACTTTTGTAAAGTCTTATTCAAGTTTCAATTGGAGCTTTTTATTCCAATTCAAGTTAATTTCATTTTTCTTATCTCCTTGTATTGAGATTAAAAATACAATCAATTTTTCAATCAGTAAAGGCATGCCAAGAAAAACCCCCAAACAAACCCAACCCATCACTAGTGGTTGCTTTCAAATGAATTTTCAAACAAACATCTAAATACAAATTCAAATACCTATGTTTTATTTTTCATCAAGTGGGATTGGTATAAGGGTAAGGACATTCTGCTTTAGTGCTCCGAGAATAAAATGAATACCCAGAAAAATATATTCAAGCCAGAAGAAAGCCCATCATTAATGTATTAATGAAAGATGAACTCAAGATTGACACAGATGAAATGAGGAAAGTTGGATTGAGTAATGGCCAAACAAGGAAACTGAAATATGTCATACTAAGAAGTCCTTGCCTTGGGAGAACTCAAAAGCTATTTATTAATTTTCTGCTAGGCAAAGCCTTTGCAAGCTCTCAGCTTTAGTCAGCATTTTACATAATCTCCTTACTTAAAGCTACACAAGCCTCTCTAGCAAATTCTGAAAGCTGCTTTTAGATCTTGTACAAACAGCACCACCCTCCCAGATTTACAAATTTCTTCTCTGGGAGGAATGATCCAACTTTCTTGGCCAAATCCCTGCAGAATTTTGTGGATATTCGTGAAGGATAAATACAGCACATAAAGGACAAAGCAAATTTGCTTTTCCAGTCAGTAGGCAGGATTGCTCAAATTCCATTACCAGGGGGAAGGGATACATTTCTTCAGTGATGCAACTCTGAAGAAACTTCTTTAAAAACTCAGAGATGCTGAGTTTCTAAAGCAAAGGCTTCACAGGACAGTTTGCATATCATTTTGTAATACCAACAGAAAATAAAGAGTGATTCCATACTTAAATTTATGCTATCTAATCTGGTTGAATTCTCCTCCAGAATGTGAATGTGAGACTCAAAAAACATCGTGTAAGAACAAGCAAACAAAAGAAACTCCAAGAACAATAAACACCCAGGGAATATGATTTGTAACAGTTGTAGCAAAACTTAAACATTAGCTGTCATTCTTTAAACTACTATAAATATTTAAATTTCTACAAGTTTGCCACATTATGATCTAGACAAGAGTGTCTTTCTTTGCAGTTCACATGACAGATCTCATGTTCCACTTATATTTTTTTAATCCTCAGCCTTAGTGTTGATGTAACAGAAAGAAAATATGCTGCAGTATTTCCTTTTCTTTTTTTTCCACCCCTGCATCTCTGCATTTTTTACCTGGATGCAGGGTATGTTAGAAGACAGTAAAGCACTCACATAATTAGCTGTACCTCTCTAAGGTGTTCCTCAGCATGTATAAAGACTGATTTACCTGACCTTATGCAAACCCTAGACACACTGGGAAAGGAAAGACAATTCAAGGAGCAGGGCAGAAGGGGGTTTTCTTTCTCTGCTCAGATAAAACAACAATCGCACTGGTTCTTGGGATGAGCACATGGAGCCATGCTCTGCATGTTCCCTAGTCTGAAATTCCACAAAGAACAGAGAAGAAAGAAAAGCCTCTCCTGCTCAGACATTGATTAACTCAGCTCATGGTCAGGTCTGATGGATGGACAGGTGGCCAGAAACAGCAGCAAGAAGGATGCAAACACTCCCTAAATAAGGAACACAATCTGCATCAAGAAGTGTCAAGGTATCATCACTAGGTTATTTCTATTTTTTAGGCATTTTAATCTTAAGTAGTAACATATCTACATAGTGAAAATTGCAAACCAACTAATTCTTTTCCATCAGGAAAAGTAGCATTATTCATAACTTAAGAATTCAATATAATGAAAGGGCTTCTTTCTGTTCCCTCTAAGAAACAAATGGCAACCTAATACTATATGATGGCACTCCATGGAGCAACTGCTGAGATGGCTGAGCAGTTCTCTAAGACTACTCTTGCTGTCAAAGGAAAACTTGTTTTCATCATGGGATAACTAATACAGCAAAACTTCCCACTGGAAGAGAACAATGAAGCCAAAGCATTTTACACAAGGTAAGCTAAGCCATAGGAAATGATCACCTCCAGAGGAATGCAGTTTGTCATGCTGCTCTTCATAGAAGCCTCAGAGGAATCAAAGTACCCTGCTCCTATTTAAGATTTTGCACTGGTAGAGCTGACACCCGTTTATTCAATAACAAAGTAAAACAAACTGTCTTTGAGCCACTGAGGAAAACACCTAAGCTAACAAATACTGCAGATAGCAGAAGCATAACTAGCATGTGTGCAGCACCACACGGGCAAAAGGTTGGATGCCAAAAGCAACACAGAGAAACAAGCAACATTATTTGTCAAACAAAACTTGGACGGATAGCAAGGAGACAAAATGCTTTATTGCTTCTTGATTTATGCCACAACAGATTGTTTTCCACTAGTAAAAAACTGCACAGATATTAAATTATTTGTATTGTCCACAGTGGCTTCCAAATCCCACCCCTAAATCTACTCAATTGAATTTCCAGGATATCTACCACTCTGCCGTTTGCCTGCCAGAAGCTGATGAGGAGGCAACAGTAGGTTTTATTCTTTATTTTTGTGAAGGGGAATCCATGAGCACAACAGTGAAGTCTGTTTCTGAGCTTTGCAACATCTCCTGGCCATGGCCACATCTCCGGTTTCTCCACTTGTAGTTACAGGCTGTTACCTGGCACTTCACACTCCTAAAATCCGTGTCCCTCTACGTAACAGGGGCTCAGAACAAGAACACATTCATTTATGCACAGAATTGACAAGTTGGGCTGAGGTCCAATAACATGTGAGCACCTGCATTTAGACATATCAGCATCTTCCTTCTCCCCTACTGATGCTGCCACGAATTTCTGGTGATGTTCTCTGATACTCTGTATGACTAATACAGGCTTAGGCCCTAACAAAGAACAGGAAAAGTATTCATACAGTATTCATATTACTGTATGAATAAATACATGAATACTGATTAGAGTTTTATCTGGTAGAGCTGATATTCTGACTTGGAATCTGGAGCAATTTTATAGTTGCTTTGGGTTGTTTTTTGGTCTGTTTTTTTTTTTTAAAGTCTTTGAATAAGGTCTGAAAAACCATCTCTCTATTCTTCCATGAAGTATTCTCACTGGGAAAGATAGTATACAGATCAAGTCTCAATACTAAAACCATGCTCCCTAACACACTCTCTCATGCTCTAGTGAACCAAAAGCACCTTCTGCCTTATAACACACTGTAAAAAGAAGAGTTAAGTGTTGCAAACTCCTTTTCTTAACCTACAGCTGGCTGGAAATAGAGCTGACGTGGATATAAATATATTTATATTTATATAAATATAGGCACTGAAACAAAAGCAGTGCTTCCACCATGGGATAGCAGGAGGACACAGTAGTATGTTGCGCCATGAAAAATAAAACAGTAGTTGATGACCTGTACTTTGTGCGTGACATAGGTAAGATCCAAGCTGTTTGGTCCTTTCAAGAAAAAGGCTTTTTAAAAGCAATAAAAACTCACAAAAATTATTTTTTTTAATGCCTCGTCACATTCCTATGAATTCTGAACAGAGAGAAGCTGAGGAGAGATTTTTAGGACTGTACTTTTGCCCACATATTTTATTTCATCCCTGTCCCATCCTCTAGCACTCAAATCCCATCTCCCCTTCTTATCCTTACAAAATGGATTTCTCACTCTTAGAAGTGAAAAGACAGTATTACATAAACCTTGACTAATGCATATCTAGTCCAAAAACCCCACTTGGAATGAAGAAGTTAAAACCATCTCTCTATATATCTGAGGCCACTGCTAAAGAAAACAGATCTTCTAGTTTGGAACCTTTTTGAGGCTTCCATGACATGGTTCGTACAAATCTCATTAGCCAGTTAATTCTCTATAACCCCTTGAAAACTAAATTATGTTTTTGAAAAGAATCACTTCAATTGCTTAAGCTTCAGCCTACTCAAGTAATTTTCACATCTTTAATTATGAGGGATTAATTCTTTCATCCATCTTATCTTTGGCAAACTTGAAAAACGGTCTAGTCTCTCCCTACTCTCTACTCCCTCGCATTTCATCCTTCATCACGCTGGACATCAGCTCTTTATTACTGCTGAGGTTTTCTAGGTGGAAATTCTTCATCATTAGCTTCACATTCTCACCCTCACTATGAATTACTTGGATACTTTTTCCTTGATTGTCATCATCAGCCTAATGCATTTCTGCCAGTTACAGAAACCATGACTCCCTTGAGGACCTGGCAACTGGAATGCGGCCCTCAGTTGCAACTCTCCTCGGGGATCAATTCTCTCATTGTTTTCTTGTATAGCATTGAGGGCTTTCTTCTTTATAATTTTAACAGCATAGTCATACCTTTCCAAAAATCAATATTCAATTTAATCCCTTTCACTGCACATCAGGCCACATGATATAAAAAGAATTTTTCTTTTGCTCCTGAAACCCTTCTTTTTAAAACATGTTCACATTCCGTAAAGTCACTTTTCTCCAATTCCTTTCTTAGTCCTCAACTTTTTACGTTAATATTCCTCTTCCTTTGAATGTTCTTTTTTTGTTTGTTTGGGTTTTTTTTTGTTTTGTTTTGTTTTTTTATAAAAGATGTGATCATTAATATCTGAATATTCTGTTCACTTCAGGAAAAAAAGGTATTTATCTTAAATTATTAGCCCTTCAGCTATATGTTCAAGGAAAACAGATCAACTTAGATTCAAAATGTTTTCTGTGACATAACATGAAAAACATCAGAGGAATTGAAAATTAGTGTTTTCAGGAAGAACTAATTTGCATACACCAAGCTATTTCTTGGCACGTGGTAGAAGTCACCACTTTACTGTAATGAAACAGCCCAGGTGAGGATTTTTTATTTATAAAACATCACAGACACATATAGAATTTCACAGATCAGTGAGTGCCATCTATTCCAGTCTTATGAGAAAGAATCAGCCAGAAATATATATATATATATATTTATACCAGCACCTGAATCTATGCAGCTGAAGTTGCTGTGACCTTGGACACATCAGATGACCATTAATCCTCAGTAGGAAGGAGATGGAGAAATTACCAAATTCTAAAATAATAAAACTATGAGTCTTTTAACCAATGCATCTGTAAAGCAGAGAACAAAGCTGGTTTTGGAGATAAGAACTGACCTTACAAACTAATATCATATGGGGTCATTACTCCACTAATCCCCACCATCTCCCTCAAATGAAGTTTGGGGGTTGTTGGTTTTTTTTTTTTTGCTTTGCTTTGTGTAATTGGGTAAATTACCTTGCTATTTATCACCAAAAAAATTATATACATATATATATATATATATGAGAGATGGATAGAAGCTAAGGAGATTTCTGCTTCTATGCAAAGCTCTCATTGTCCCATCAGACCATGAAACGTGTGTACCCTTGACACAGGCCACCCAAATGAGCTGCACACAGTTCCTCCAGAGACACAGAACTTATTTTTCTGCAGCTTTTGTTACAGGAGAAACAATAATGAAAACATGTTTATTTAAGTATTGTATGCTAATAAAAATACCATGACAAAAACATTCCGATAATTAACAACAAGACCCAACAACTGCGAAGCTCTTACTACAAACCAGTGATTATCCTTTTTTTTCTGTTACTAAGTGAAGTCCCTGCAAACTCCAGAAATGCTAAGCAAACACAAAAAGGCATATTCTCCTGAAAAGAAAACAAGTAAGGAAAAATGCTCTGCATGAAAGTGCACCACAGTTAAAAGCTCTGTGAAAGGGGAAGCTCTTGAGACATGGAAAACAGCAGGAAAGATTTTAACAAAGCACATTTATGCACCTCCCAAAGTCTGAGCCAAAGTTGGACTTCCAGAAAGAGATAAGCAACTCAGAATGCTGAACTATGCAGGAAAGTTCCTAATTTAGCTGGAATCAGCCACATGAGAGCTAATAAGCCATGAACAGGTGGAGGTGGGATGTTTAACGCTGGTCACAGTGGATCAATTAGAAAACCACCAAAGACCGACTTCTCTCTTCCTAAGCTGGGAATTGCAAGGGTCACTTGGTCTATTACTCCCTCCGAGGAGGAATAATGTATCTTGATGCACCCTGAGGAAACCACAATAGCACTTGGAGATGGGTTAAACTCAACTCAGACTTTAGGAAACCAGGGGAAGACACTACAACCTTCCATCTCCTGGTATAATATATATTAAACGAGTAAAAAAAATACATAGCACATTTTTACTTGGGTAAAACTTGCTGAGAAATGTCACTGCTCCAGACTGTGGCTCACTGCCTCTCTTTGGTTTTTCAACTTTTTGTAATACCATCCTGCAAAAGATATCAGTAAATTAGAATTAAACCCAGCAAGCAAACAAAATCCAGAGAAAAACAAGAACAAAGCAAGGCACTTCTGTTTATATTTTTCTATATTTTCCTATATCATTTTCTAATATTTATATAAACTTCTAGTCTAGAAAATGTCTATTTCTATTTGTTTCTATTTAGGGCTTTTATCAACCTCCATTATTTGGTTCTCCTGTTTGAAAGATGGTCCAATAAATAACCACATAAACAACAAGTGTTGCAAGAGTAATTTAAAGTAGCTATGCCAACTGCCCTGCAAAATCCCACCAACCCTTTAAAAGTGGAAAAAGTCTTTAAGTTGAGTGTTAGTAGAGATAAATACAAATAATTCCAGTGTCAAAACATACAGGCAGCACTTTCCACATCCTGAGAAACCAAAAGTTTAACTTAAAAATGTCCCCAATTTATAGAAATGCAAAAGGTACTTAGTTGGTACCAAAAACAGTGTGTCTACACATATATATATAAATCCAGCACATACAAAAAAATAAAATAAAATAATATAAAATAAAATAAAATAAAATAAATAAATTCAGAGCACAACACTCCCCATTTTTCAACTTAAAAGATACCAATTTGCATTTTTAATTTGTCCTGTACTGGGTTTACAATTGCACTGACAATTGAGTAAAAGAATCCTGTAGTTCTTCCTCAGTTCCAAGCTGTCAGTATTGGATATGTAACCAGACTGCTGCTGCTTTGACTGTCTCCTTGAAAGTCCTTTTTAGTCTACTTTCCACTGTATTCTCTGTTCTCAAGATGCAGAGGAAATATAACTCAATTTCTTTGAGTTTATTTAGCAAAAATTTAAATAAAACCGAAAAACCTTAAGACTTGAAATTATTTCTCCACAAATGCAGTGGCATTCAAAGATCATGATTTTACTGAGCAGCACTCACTGTCCCCAGTGCTCCCAAAACAAGCTCTGCATCAGTCCACACAGTAATTAAAGTACACTGGCTTTAAATGGCTAAACCCTCCACATGACTTGGACCTAAACTATTTTTTCAGCACATAAGAGCTTTGCTGAATAGGTAAGAGTGTGCACTACCACCAGAATATTCATAATACTGTACATATGAAAATAATAATTAAAAAAAACCTGTGTAATTTTAAGAAAAATAAAACAATATTAAGACTCACAGTATTCTGAATACTGCTATTTATTTGATCTAGCAATGAATGCAATGATACAAAAATGTAGTTATAATTAACAGGAATTCCCACATGATTCATTTATTTGGAAAAACTTAAATTATCCTGCTAAAGGGAAATTCCCATCACAAAGTTCCCATGTTAAGCCACACATAATGTAACATTTTGAATTAATTTTCATAGCCCTCAATGGTATTTTAAACCATTTAAAGAATGATCTTCAGAGCCATTATTTCTTCAGATATGTTTTACCCCCTGGATGAAGCTTTTCTTACAATTGCAGGCAGAGTCCATAAAACAAACAGGTAAAATAAATACCGTGGAGTTTCTTTTTTTTGTCTCATTGTAATTATAGACATACTCAGAAACCCAGTTTCTACAGTTTTAAGTCACCTAGACAGCTTGCCAATTAAATAAAACTAGATTCTGTGCATGTTTATTTAATAAGACTTGTGAGCTTTAAACTTTTGTAAGGCATTTATAGACAAGAGCAACAAGAAATCAGACAAAGTCATAAACCTTACAGGCTAAAACAGTAAGATTATTTTGTAGCTACAAATATAAAATAAATCAGATCCACAATATCATTAGATGTCATTAGGAAATTTATTCCAAAGAAACTTTGGAATATTCTGCATCCCACAGTGACTCAAGTGGGAAGGAACATGTAGTTTAAAAAACCCCAGTAGGTGCTGTAGAGAAGAATGTGAAATTGTACATCACATTCAAGGACAAGACTCCCTACAAAGAACAACTATCCACGAGAAACACAGTCTCAAATTATAAAAAGCTCCCAAATTACAGCAGCATGGAGTCTCCAGCAACACCAAAAGCAACAGAAAACAATAAAAGCATTTTAGTTGAATTATACAAAGCCTTCAAAATATAATCCCTCACACCACAAAATGACAAAAAAAAAGAAAAAAGACCTCCTTTTTCCTACTGTTTGTTGTTTTCTCCCTAACTTTGTACATGGTGCCTTTTCTGGCACCTGCAAGAAGTCTTTTACTTTAGGCTGGAAGAGGAGTTTATTCCTGGCTATTCTTGTTGTACCAACAAAATGACTATTCCCACCAGACAGTACAGTTTCTCTGACATACAAAGATATCCTGAAAGCTACATATCCCTGAGATCCACGAGAAAGTCACAGAAAGGAGAGGGACAATAATCAGAGTTACATATTAAATCAGTTACAATTACACTTGTTATGTAAAATTTCAGGAGTGAAGAATCTATCATATCATTTTAATATTTTATAAACAATTAGACAGGTTGCCTCCTGCCATACATGATTTATTTTTATTTTTATTTTTTAGTGTCAGAGAAATGATGCCATCAAAAACAACAAATAAAACAAATGTGAAGCTGTTGATAGCAGAAAAAGCTACCTGGTAAGGAATAGCTTGCCAACAAGAACTTGAACAGGTTATCTTAAAGGTTGAACAGGTTATCTTGAATGTGGGTTTCTTAGTGGAATCTAAACATCTACATAAAAAGAAAATTGTCCATCAGAAGTCAAAATAATGAAGTTTGGTGATTACTTCCAGATTAAATGCTATTAGATATCACTGACAGTTTGGAATTTTTTTTCCTGAATGAAAGCAGTGAAACAAGAATAAGAAACAAACACAGGCAAATAAAGTATATTCATCAATATTTGATACATGAAAATATGTATCAAAGTTCCTTCAGGTTTAACAGCAACATGGACATTAATTTTGTATCCTCTTCACCAATAAAATAATTTTATTATTTTATATAAACTGAGTTATTTGTACAAGACCATACATGGATAAGTTGACACAAGTGCATTGAGTTGCATGTACTCAGTCAATTCTTTCTTGAGATTTCCAACATCCATCCATCCATCCATCCATCCACTATAGGATGCACACACATGCTTGTACAGATGTCCATTTAAAGTCTGTAATAATCATGTTACACAAGACTATTCCAAGCTTCACTCACCTTTTGGAAGCTGCAAACTCTAGAAAACATACATCCACCTATGAATTTGAACACGGTTAGGATTTCCCCATTTATTCAAAAATTAACAGGGTTAACTTTAAATTCATTTTGTTTGCACAAGCATATATGTGGAAAAGGAATACAAAACTATCTTTCATGCAGGGTTTTTTAATCCTTCTGTATTATATAACATATTCTCCTCTTAGAAATGTAATCCCTTCACAGAATTATCCTGCTAAGTAAGGCATTTTCCTTTTTTTTCAGTACACAATTCTGCTTTCACAAGTCGCAGCAAATAAACTTGTTCACACATTAGATTCCCCCATTAAATATATGGAAAATACGTTAAATCACACATTGCTTTTTTTTCACTTAGTGCACTGAAAGTGAAGAATTTATTCTCAGTAATTTTAGAAATTTGATGTAAAAAAAAAAATAAAAGTAAGGACTATTACATTCCCCTAAATATATTTATTCACACTGCTAAAATGGCATCTAGTGCAGTACATTTATATGACTGTGCTATTGCCACGATGTTCTGTAAGTAGGCAGAGCAGACTTGCACATAGAAATAGCATCTTTAATTAGTCCAACAGTTATATATGGAAAACTGGAGAAGCACTGGGGAAAATAAGCTCTTTAGATGTTTAAAAAAGGTCTACCTAGAATGTTACAGCTTTTATGTGTATTTCTGTCTGAAGATCTTAGAAAAAAATCTACAGGAAGGTAACTAAACTAAAGGGAGGGAGGTACCAGCAACAAGAACACAACCAAGCAATGCTTTCTTTTGGGTAGAGACTGAGCTGGAGTCAAGCTCATCTCTACACTCACAGGTCAAAGTCAGTATTTAAAACAAGTACAACAGAGAAAAAACAGACCTGACAGACTAAGCTGCATTTGCTAGCAAAGTAAATTGGAAGTAAATGGAGATTAAACAGCACACAAAACTAATGGCAAACCTGGCTCCAAAGTGTTAAACGACTTACAAAAACCCTCCAGATAAAGTAACACTGAGAAATATAAAGTAGCAGACATGAAGGACAGGAGATCTGATTGAAGTTTAAAAAAATCACAAATAGAGCATTAACCTGTGACATGCAACAGGGGTAACTGGGCAAAGTACAAAGAAGGAATTGAAGCAGAGAAAAAAAATTAGAAGCTTAAGCAGGTGAGACCCTCTCCCCAAACCACCTGTGTGTGCAATGGCTTTGCAGGGATGTTGTGGCAGAACAGGATGCTGAAGCCATTACACAAAGCCATTCTCATACTTTATGTGATGGTCTTCCTGAAGATATTGTAGCAAGCCCATTATTAGCTCTTGAGAAAAGAGGATGGACAGAGGATCACAATAAGCTTGACTGTTTTAAAACATTCTGAAGAAAAAAATCACTAAACCCAAACCAACTAAAACCAACTCCAGACTAACAACACAAAGTTTTATGTAATTGTGAGATTGCAGCAAACTATTGATGCCAGGAAGTGCTCGAGCTTCTTTGACTGAACATTAAAGAGGCCCACAATTCTAAGTCAAGGACCCACTCCTTCCACATCTGATTTCCACAGGTTTGGAATAGGCTCAGAGCCCACTAAAAATGCAAGCTCCCCATATGGTATCTCTCCATGAGGCATCCTGCCTGGGTAAGAATCAAACTTGCCTTGCTGCTGTAGCAAATGTAGTCCTCCACTGAAGAAGACCTTACAGTGAATCTTGTGAAAGTGGAAGTACAGCATGACAGAAGAAACAGCACAGCTACATAGCAGCCCTTATCCACTTCCTTTAACTTATGTGCCTATATGAGCAGAAGACTATAACCCTCAAAAACAAACTGCAAGGTTAATTGGAATGTGAATGGAATACAATAGAGAGCACTTTATCCTTTTGTAGTTTTATTTTCCCCCTACAGCAATAGGTACAACATTTTTAGCTTCTCTTTGCATCTAATGAATATAGCAGGACATTCAAAGAGCAGAACAGACTACTGCTTTTCATAGCCTTATTTACTCGACTTTTGTTTATTCAATTGAATATAGCTGGGGAGTTTGCATTCAGCATGACATATTTTCTGGTGCTGGTGCACAGGATACTCTAGAAGATATTAAGTGTTGAAATAAAGCAACTGCTTTCACTGCTTAAGCATCCCTGGTTCACTCACCATATGTAACACATTTCAAAGGCACACACAGTGCACAAGCTTTCAGAATAAAATCTTCAACTGAGTATTTTCACATACTCAAAGAAGCTGATTCTCTTCTCTGTTAGAGTAAATCAATATTTATACCATCTATGAACTGACTAATATTAACATTTACTGAATAGACAACTGAATTTTAGATACAAATTTAATAGAAGGAACACAAGACAGGTAATAAACACAGGGAAAACAAAAGCTATTTCTATTTCCTTTAGGCTCCTGTAACCAAGAGATAGATTTCTAAGTGGTTGCAGATGTTATGTGTTCTCTAAGATGTTACTGTTCAAAACTTAATCACCATTTATTGTTTCTCCCCTCAGAACATTTACAAGAATAAAACAAATACATGCAGATACAACTCGCTAAAAAATGACATATAAAAAAGCAGAATCTGCTCAGCAAAGACACACAGAGTTTGGAGATCTGGATTCACTCCTCCAACTAATTGTATTTTACAGAATCACATATTTTGCTGAGTTGGAAGGGACCAACAAGGATCTTCAAGTCCAACTCTTGAGTGAATGGCCCATACAGGGAATGAACCCACAACCTTGGCAATTATTAGCACCAGGCTCTAACCAACTAATGTCAAGGTTTTCATTATTCATGTTATTCAAGTCCACTGTATTTAAAGGGGACCATGTCATACTATGAATGGGAAAGTCAACCTCGGTGGATGTACATTTAGCCAACCAAGTCTGTAGACAGCAAACATTTTCCAGAATGCTACTGCTGTACACATCCTTCTCCTGGCATGCCTTTCTCCTTCCTCCCTGACTCGACTCAGTACACACTGAGGTTCTCTGCAGAGATATTTCTGCTGCTCTTCCACTCAATGTTCTATTTTGCAACTAAAAAATAAAAAATCCTTTGCTGAACAAGAACATCCTTCAAAGATGTTCTTCAGTAGCCATGCTTCCTGCTGTACTCTAGATAGTTGTTGGCACGTGTACCTAGTCAGTCCAAAACACTTGCCAAGCTGATGCAATGGACCCTTTCCCGCTGAGGAAATGAAAGGAACGCTTTAGGATATGTCACCTCTCCCCAGGAAGACACATGGAGACATCCTCTGTACAGCATCCAAATCTCACATGGATCACAGCCACATAACAAGCATCACAACGTCCAACACTTCTGATATGGTGGAGAACACGATCCCATCAGCTCTGCTCACAGCTCTGAATTCCTGAGTGCACCAGCTCCCAGCCCTCAAAGTCCAGGCCTGGTTAGAGGCTTCACAAATAATTCTACTGGCAGCTGAGGGCTCCTTTGGAATGAGCTATCTGTGCAGAGTCTTAGGGATTGCTTATAGGAAGATTAAGCCCTAAAAGGATTCCTCTTGAAGTTTCAGCTGAGTCCCAAAGCCCGCTTTAAGGTCACATATGAGATTATCAAGTACTCTGTGTTGCAAATTAATTCTAATTTGACATTCCTTGTAACCAACAAGGTGTCAGACAGGACTCCCCAAGAGAGGCTCATGTTACAGTTGAAGGCAGTTTGTCTCAAATTTGACACAAACTCCTCTGGATAGCTTTTTTTTTTTTTTTCTCTGTAATACTCCAAAATTCAAGTCTGTTTAAATTCTCAGACACTTTTTTATGCCTGAAAGCTACAAAGATTTTCCTTTCAAATGTTGCCTGAGATCTACTAAGCAGTAGAAGCATGACATTTTTATTAAATGTTTACCTAAAACCTTCACTGCATTTTGGATGTTTTCTCTGTATAAGTTCCAGCAACATTCTAATTCCAAAAGAATCAAACAGGGCTTTAACCACCCACTGCCAGCAGAGCTCCCATTGCCTTTACAGCACGGTGTACACACGGAGAAAAGAAAGCTAAATCTGATATTAGTCAGATCCTGTGGGACTGAAGAGAGAAAATACAATCTTGAAATGCCTGGTGGTATCTGTAAGTGGAAAGGCTGGTCCAAATGCTCACTCAGAACATTTCAATCAATGCAGCTTTCAGCAGAAAATGCCAAGTGGGACAAACATTTCACCTCTTTTCAAGCTTGCCACTGTTTCATATTCTACTTGATGAATAAAATGAAACTCCTCTTGATAATTTTCTTACATCACCATAAATACCTGTCAGTGCAAAGACCTCAAAATATTAGATGCCCAAGAAAAATTTAAATTATTTTGAACTGGGAGAACTACAGTGAGAAATCAGAGTTGTGTCCAGATAGAGGAGGAACAACATTTCACAAGAAACAAAAGTAAAGCCAGGAGCTAAATGTCTAACACTCTCAAAGGCAACTCTTTCACAGTCAGAACCAAGACTACTTGCAACATTTGAAACAGGTGAGTTAGTGATCACTCAAAAGGTCACTAGAACAAAGTGGAAAAGTTTGGGTTTAAATCCTATATAATGAAAAAGAAACAGAGGCAGATGAAAAGGTACAGCTCGCTACTTGTTCATGTCAGACAGGTTCCTCAATTAGCATTTACTTCCAGTACCTGCTTCACACTGAGCACAAGCCTAGAGGCAAAACTTTGTACTTCTTTCTTCAAGTCTTCCATAAACATTGCCCATTTATTAGCCTGCTCCAATGCCTCCTTATTTCCAAACATACAATGGTATTGATTTTTAGTTTGGCACTTCCTTTGAAAGTACAAGGTAGGCTCTGCCTCATTTTCTAATTTGTCAGTCTCCACTCTACACATCCATCTTTTTATGACTGACTTCCAAGCTGCCTCTCTCTCTTACACAGCATGTATTGCTATGTAGACAACGTACTGACAGCATTTAATTTTTTATGTGAGTCTCAGTACATCCTGTGTTCTTTTCTACTATGTTCTGATTCCTCATATATATAAAAACATATCTTAGACTTGTTATGTAGCAAAACTACTAGTATCATCTTTCTTTACTTTTCACACGCCTTTTTCAAAAGCCAATTGATTTAGCCACCTGCTTGGTCACCTATACTTGTCTTCTGCACACTACCAAAAAGCCATATGTATACTATATATATATATGTAAAACCATATTATATATGTATAAAGTCTCATCAGACTGGATTACTGTCTGAATCATGTACTGCACAGTTTGTTTATGATTAGTTTTTCAACCAGATATTTCCTCATGTATTGTCATGCCCTACTTTATCATTTTTTAGCCCTTTTAACCTATCTCCCACCTACACCTACAGTTCTCCTTGGTAGAAATTTCAGCAGCTCCTGCTGTGTTGGATGTCATTTCTTCAAGTTCTGGAGCTTTGGTAATAAACCCTCAGTGCAGTTTACTTAGACTGCCAAACTCTGTTATCATGGACCAGCACAACGCTGAGACAGAGGCTCAATAAATGATATAGTTCTGTGATTCATTACAAAGTCAGATGAGCTCTTTGTCATTTAAGTCGACAGGAGAGACTGACATTAAAATACGGTTCATTAAAAGTGAATTTGAGCCTCAGCATTCACTGTACCAAAACATCTAGAGACAGCCTAAGTCTTACTGGAGTGTCTCAGAAAATATTTGAGCTTCTAACTAAGCACAGGGGATTTGACAAGTAAAACGCTGCAGTTTTTGTATCACTATATGCTTGAGGAGGATTTTATTTTTATACCACAATACATCCCCCCAACTGAGAAACCATGGACCATTCATATTAAGACATATTATTTCGGAAAATATTGCAAACTGTTTGCAAGTTGTCAAAAAAAATATGTAGTTAAGTAGGTAAGGTCCTGTATATTCTTTTAATTTTTTAAACATTTATCACTTCTGTCTAGATATGATAGTAAAAAGGCAAAATCAGGTAATAAGAGAAGCAGAAGACATGCAGAGGAATCCAGATGATAGCTAGATCATGAAAGTACATTTCCCAGTCTTTGAGAAAAAAACATAAGGAGAGATCTCTTCTAAGAAAAACCCCAAACCCCAAAGAGTTTATTGCTTATGACTATTCTGAATGGATTATGATATTTTGTTCTTTGTTCTTGACCTTCAGGTTTCACTATTATGTGGTACCTCCTTGCATCACTAGGACTACAGACAGGTCAGATAAAGTAAAGGAAAAACTTTAAACACTTCAGTAAACAGATCACAGTTTAGCTCGAAGAACCCTTATAGATTGATAATCAGGTTTTCAAAGTGCCTTGGAAACAGCTAGCAGCTGTTTTCTTAATGCTTTTCCCTTTCCTTTAAGAGAAAACTTGTTATTTTATTATGAAAAAAATGCAAATTAAAAAATGGGACCAAGACATAGGCGAAAAACATGACAATGAAAATCAGCACATCAAGGCAGGTGGATAGACCAACGAAATTCCACATTTCCCTTTAGATGTACATTCATTGTGACTTGTTAATACATCACAACATTACCCAAGTTGAGCACATGTAGCTTCACACTCTTTCCTTTGATCAGGAGAGGCACCATGAAAGGTAGAGCCATGAATGCTCGTGTAGGATGGTTAGGACAGGATGCTTTGCCAACTGATTTCAGAAACCAAAGGAAAACGCTCCAAAACCATAACAAAGCAAAGAATTATATGTAGCTACACCCTAGAAACATGGAAATCTTTCTTTCTAACTTTGATTTGCACTTGTCTATTTAAGCTATTTTAAATCAAGATACCTTTCCTGACAATTTATATTTTAAAATTTCATGCTCACTCATCTATATTAAAATATCTCCTAATTTACATAAGTTTATAATACCGAAAACAATGTAATATGGGTTAACTGATGATCAGGAATGGAATGCCTTGGGGTTTTGGGGCATCCTGGTTTTTTGAAAAAAATTAAAAAGATCAAACCTCATTATCTTTCATAACTCGCTCTGTCTTCTCATAGCCATTTATTTAGAAAGTTATTTCTAAATGTGTTAACTGTGAACAATATAGTTCAAATACTTCCATAATAATAGTTAAAAATTACAAAAAAATAACATATTAACTTTCTAGGCTGTATCATGTTGGGAACATCTTGGCATCCTAAACTAGTAATTCCTGCTGTGATATTCTCAGTTGGTAATTATGTAGGGAGGGGAGAGAAATATCATCATAGAACTAGCTTTAACAATGGCTGTTTACACCTTTACAATAAACTATCAGTGTTGTGATGAGAATCTGCCATTGACATCAGTTCTTTTTTCACTTCACAGTCAAATAAAGAGTGGGAATCAGGAGAAGTCTGTTAGTTCATGCAGAGTTACTGTTCGAGCAGAAATTTCATAAATTCAACTCTAAAAAGCTTCATTTAGTGTGAAAGTAGAAGATGACCCTAAGGAAACATAATGTTCTATTAAACTACACATGTATTGAGCCATTTTAACCCAACAATTTTAATTATCAGCTCTTGTATTTAGCAAATAACGGAGCACAAAACACCCAAATTCACTGTGCTAATCACTTCACAGTTCAAAGGTAAACCTTACACTTCTTACAACAGTATCAGCTGTTGTCAAGATGTAAAACATATGTGAAAGCAAACAACATAATGCAATTAGTGAATTTTAGTAGATTTGCACAAGTGTTACCAAAGCAGGGTTTGATCCAAGTACATCAGAAAATTACAATGAAAAAAAATATTCTGTCGATTCCTGAATGTGCAAATATATTACCTTTTATTTCTGATGTCGCTTATTTCTATATCACTGAATCAAGGAAGAAGATAAATTGTTCAGTGTGGTTCTTGAAGTGTTGGACAGAATGACTCCCTATTGATTTTCCTGCTGCTGTTCTGCTGAGGGTACAATTGAAAGACATGCAGGTACTTTACACTTTTCTAAGGTAAGTAAACATTTAGACACTGAAACACAGAACAAGGCCTTGGAGGTAAAGTAGCTGAGGAACAAAGAACAAAGTAAATCAGTAGCCTTAACACTGTTTACTTGAGAAAGTATTTAAACTGAAATTTGACCATGTGTGCTGTAGGTACAGGTGTGATCCATTATCAAGTAGCATTAGGGATTTTCCATTATTGAAGTGAATTTTGTGCTGTTTGAAAAATGACCACACACAATTTCTGATCCACAGATGTTAAATTGTATACTGAGGTTTTATCAAGATACCCTCAAACAAGAAAATGATCCCAAAAAAATCTAAAAGAGGTTATAAGCTCGGTAAACAACTATTTCCCTATTTTACAGAAAGAAAATGAAGGAAAACAGGAAAAATTATGCCTGATCCAAAGTAGCATAAATGTTTCTCAGCTATCTTTTCCATAACTTCAGTATTGCCAGCAGGGCAAGCACAGCAGTACAATGTGCAGTTCAGGTGAGCTGCAGCCTCAGTGTCCTGGGCAGCATCACAGCCACAGTAAATCCTGGCATATTCAGGGTTTCTAACAAAGTACTATCTATCCAACAGTGTAAACCTGTCCTACCACTTCCAGTCCTGCTATTAATTACACTTCATTGCAATTAATAGCAGAAATATAAGTGAATTTAGAACTGATGATTTCCTGTTGCATGCCTCGATCCTTTCCAAAAGTACAGTTGTAAGTACTATTTCTTCTAACCACCAATGAGACTGATAAAACATATACCAAGTTGTTTAAATATCAAAAGCATCACAAACTGTATTTTGCTTGAAATGCCTTTTTCAATGATACTTATTGCATAAGCCCTAGAGCACAAAGCTACTTTTTTGACTGTGCAAGTGTGACTCCCCAGCTGCTGCTCTCAATAGCAGTCAATATTTGGATATTACTCTCATGAGTTACCCAGGTTCCTACAGCACAGCTGTGCTGCTGGAATCGAGCATGCAATTTCCACAGATTTCAGTTACCAGAACTGCATTAGTTCTTCCCAGCCTCTTTTACTTTACTTTTCTGGCATGTCAAGGTAGGACTTAAAGGGGTTTTTTTCCCCCTTCTCTTTCCTCCACGCTTTTCAAAGCACTCCAGTATGAAGAGATGGTGTTTGGTGGCTCTACTGAGACTTTGATATCTACTGGAGCCCAGCTGTGAATGTGGATTGAATGGATAAGTCAAAGCCCAGTAGACTATAATTTTTTTTAAAGATTTATGAGGTTTTTCCAGGCCTCTTGGAACACCTGAGCCAATCTTGTTTATCAGTGCACGGGTCCAGAGAAACAAGTCTTTTAGCAACACCTGTTAATGAGTCTTGACTGCTTCTTAATTTTTGCAAGTTTGGGGACCAGTTTACACACATTCTCCTTAACTTCCATTTGGCTGTGTGAGGAAAGGTTTCTGTTTAAGCACTTAGAACTAGTCATTTGATGCACAGAGATTTTTAAATAGCTTTTATGTTTACAAGAAGTGCTGCCTCTTTTCACTGCTTGTAAGTATTTCCCCTTCCTTGTTATACTGAGAGGTCAATCATGAACTCAATCATTAATGAAGCTCAGCAGTACCCAGCACAAAGCCCAGACAGTATCACTTTCAGGCATCCACAGCAGGAGCAAATGGTTAATTCTGAAAAAGAAATCTGTTTAGAAAATGGGAAGAAGGAATTTTTTCACAGTCTTTCCTAAGTACATACATATTTACTTTTTGAAAGACATTCTTCCAGCACTTCTTCTAAAGATTAAATTTCTGTTTTCACTAAGATCAAATTTCAAATATCTCACAGTGCAGAGTTAAGGGTGCTAATTCTTTTCCCAGAATAAAGGATTCAAATTCACATATATTCCTCAGGTCTTTCCTTGTTCTTCCCACCACTGTGGCAAAACCACAAACCCACAGGATGACAGTTATGCTTGTCTGTCTCCAACTATAGTTTTGCTTAACCAAATCCTTCAAAATTGTCAGAGCTGTGTCACAAGAAGCACAACATTGAGCACATAGAACAGAAGTGACAGAAAAAAAGCATGTCTCAGAAACTGAACATTTAGTTGAACACAAAAATGAAAGCCTTTCAGTGACATTTCTCTTTTATATCAACATATCCACTTCCAAATTGCCTATATCTTTCTGCAGTCTTAAGAGGTAACATCCATTTGGTTTAGACTTTTTTTAAATCAAATTTTGCTTCTTAATTTGAAGATAGATTTCTGCCAAACGTGGAGTTCAATGTCCTGTCCTTCATAACACTGCTCTACCAAATAATAACAATATTTCAGTATATAGATACACACAGATGCAATTATAACAAGCAATGACCAGTAAAACAAATCCTACATTAGTCTGGGTACCTTGGATAGTTGAAAAATTATATCTTGAATTATCAATAAAACTGCTTAGAAGGAATATTGCCTCTTCATCTACACTAGTTTCATTTAGAAAAAGCAAGATTTTGGAAAAGCAAATCCAGACAATGTAGGGAAAAAGATCCAAGCATATCTTTAATTTTCTGGAAAGTGATTTTAGGTTTTTTGTGGCAACTGAAAAGAACATGTTATTTGGAATGTGGGTTCCTACTTCTCTACTCTGCAAAGAGAAACATGTACCAGGGTTCAGCATAAAATAAAAATCAAAAGGTTGGGGGAGGAGAGGGAAAGGAAGGAACAAAATTATTTTTTTCAAAGAGATAAATAAAAGCCCATATAGAAAGCTGGCTGCATTGTTTAAAATAAGCTTTTTTAAGTCGGGGGAAAACTCATCAATGCGTGGCACTTTCTTGACTGTTCCTGATTGGATCTCCCCTAGCCAAAACTCAAGCTAAATGAACCAGAAATCATCCTGATTACCAAAACTTGATCATCACATAACAATATAGCTTCTAAAAATACCAACCAACCTATCATGGGTGTGACCTGTGTCCTTTGGTTGGATGGGAATAGGGTATTGCAATCAGCTTACCCCTACATAAGTACTTATTTTTTTTTAAAGCAATGAATTTAAAAATCAAGCTCAAATGCAGCATCAGAGCATCTTCTTGAGTGTGAGAAGGGAAAGGAAAGTCATTCATTTTTGGGTTCACTTTCATTTAATTCCATTTGCCCATATGAGAGGTACTTACACGTACTCCTCTAGCACTGTTACCTTTCAAAACCAGCTGAATTCTACCTCGATTCACAGGCTGCACCACTGGTGCCTGACGGTTTGTTTAATGGTGAGAGAGATTACGGGTAAAAATACGCGCATGGTTTTTATGTAACCACATCATACAAGTGCTCTTTTACAAAGGGCTTTCAAGACACGTCTGCTGTAAATTAATGCACAGGTCTAAGGTCAGTGCAATTCCCTATCATCAGAGAGTTAATTAATTAATTTTCATGCAACATTTTATTCTTAACGTGCTTAAGCACGTTCGTATTGGGTTCTTCCATTTATTCCGAAGAACCCGACACCACTAGATGTCACTGTAAGCAGAACATTGCGACTCGCACGTTCGTGCTGAATTTACAGAGTATCCCGATTTATTGCCACCTTTTTTAAAAAAATAAAACTTAAAGGAAAGTTATTCCCAAGTCACACTGACTTTCTCTTTTAGTAGAGGATGAGTAGTTGCCAAATTTCAAGCACGTATTGAATCCCCGGTGTTTGAACCTAAAGGTATGATGAGTAAAAACATCGATGATACAGGAGTTGAAGGATGCAATGATTACAAAAGCTACCACTATCTTATTTATAAGCTGATAACGTCATGCACAGCAGTTTATTATTATTTCTTAAAAACCATTCCAAGTATCTGTCTCGTTAGAGATCAGAAGTAGCACAGCGATTAATGTGCATATGCTACAACATTAATTAGAGAATAAGATTTTGCAGAAGATTGATAATTCCATACTGACAATTGTAGCTGCAATTAATTTCTGAAAATCTTCTGATGAGACAAAATGAAGGGAAATCACAGGGATGCCAAGATCCAGCCTGAGGAAGAAAAAAGGCAGGAATTATCTTCAGCATAAGACAAAATGTCTCTCAACAAAGTGGAATTTGCACTATGATTTTGCAATTACATTCCATTGTCTGCATTGGCTTCTGATGGAGGAAAAGAAAAATCAAGCCACATAAAAAAAACCAACTTGTTTTTAACACAGACAAACAAAGGTTCCAATCAGTAATATAAGCAATCAGCAGTTAAAATGTCCTTAATAATAGGATAGTGGCAACAGAATAATAGTAGGGAAAATAACTATTCAAATTACCCTGCTCAACTGACATTTAATAAATTCATATTTAAAAAATGACATTTAGAGAACTAGATGATAATGCAAATGAGGGCTATATTTATGAAGGGGTGAAAAAACAGCTTCTAATCTCAAGTATAAGAATATCCTGGGTTTTGGTACCTGGCAAACAATATCAAAACTTACTGGTGGATAGTGATCTGGTGCAGTACTGCAATTATATACCTTTCTGAGCTAAATGCCATGGATTCTCCATCTGCCCTTACTGCCATGGCAGAAATAACTTTCTAGCACTGGCTTGTTTATCCTCATCACTCTCTTGACATAAGTTACTCTTTTCTGAATATAAAATGGTTCAATAGGCCAAAATGAGCTGCTGTAGCCCACGTGCTGGGACACTTCTCCGTGCCAAACAGGCCTTTGGTACTAACTTGCCTATGATATTTAAGAATGTGATGTCTCAGTCTACTTATGAATGCATATTTTACATTTCTATCCTGCCCCACAGCACAGTTGCTTCCTTAGTAATATATATTGACAGGAGACTGTACAAATTAACAGATGTATATGGATTACAGGATTCAGGGGGTTATGATTATTAAGAGTTCATATCACCAGTGTCACTCTGGGAAATTCAGAAGTAAGGACTGAATTGTAGTGGAATAGTCACATAGGTAACTGGCTTTACTTGTGTTTTTAATATGTTTTTAATGTGTTTAATATGTTTTTAATATGTTTTTAATATGTTTTTAATGTGTTTTATTTTGTTTAAAAAACAAATATAAGAGACCACAAAAGACCACAACCCCCCACCTTCAATCTTAGCAAAACTTCCACAAGATGCCTGGCAACGGATTACTCCATCTCAGACTGTGATAGAGGTGTCATTTTGCTGTTATCCCCCACTCTCCCCAAAAAGGATAGTGCTATTGTTCTTGTGGGGTTTGCTTTTAAAGAACAGACAGCTTTGCTTAGCACCAGTCAGTGTTGAATCATAAGTGACAATGACTTCATCCACTGTTAGTTGAAGGCATATAGTTCATTGAATACTGTGGTTTTTAGAGTGTGTCCCAATTTATCTATTTAAAACCCAAAATGACTTATTATTTAGCATTACATTTGAAGTATATTACAAAATATATGCAGTCAAACAATCTTAGGTTTTCCTCAGGGAACTTTACTGTAATTAAATCTTAAGCAATTTTTTTTAAGAAGCCTAAGCCTTGCATCATACTCAGCTTGCAAGTCCTCTCATTGCACACATGAAACTACATCCCCTTAACAGAAAAGCCACTTCCACTTTGTCAGAACACAAATGTTAATTAGAGCTTCAAAATGCATGTTTGAGTCTCAGATAAAAAAAATCACCAATACATAAAGCAAAACAAAGTAATCAATACAGCTGCTGTAATATTTGTGGCATTCATTCCAACATCTAGATAAAAATCCCAGATAAAAACATCTCAAAATGAAATAATCAACATCAATCATTTAAATCAAATTGAAAAGCTTTCAGACTGTGTAAGACTCATGACTACAATTGATTAAGTGGGAACTTCAGGCATTCCATTTAATTGCAGAAACAAACCCCAACCTGTTTGTTGGTGTTTAACTTAGTCATTTGTTACTTCAACATATTAATAAAGCAGTATTCAATGAATTTAAAACTCTTGAAATATAGTCTGTAAAAGTCTAGAAATCGCCTTAAAAACCTGGCACTTGAGAAGAAAGACAGGAAAAATTCAATCTCTGCACAAAGAATCAATGCTACAGCACCTTTACTAGTTAAGCAATCTTTCTTAACTTTATAATTGTCTTCTGGCTCTGCTCACTATCCCTTCTGGGCTTGTAAGAGGTAGACTTTCCAAAAGGCTGATGTCTCACCTGCTTCACTTTGTGGTGAAAGAAGCATCACGTCTCCTCGGGATCATTCACTTCTTGATTCAGTGTTACAGTCATTCTACACACATGAATATTCACCTAAGAAAGATCCACTTTGTCAGTACCTACAACTGGGACAGAAAGGGCAAACAACCATTTCACTTGTGGAGAGTTGAAAGAAGAGGGCAAACCACACAATTCAGAGCAGAGTATTTTATCTTCAGATCAGTGACTTGGATCCAAACTGTATGAAATCTATAAGTAGCTTTTACTATGCTGAATTATAATGGCACTGAATGTGAGCAACAGGTGTTTCATTAAGTCCTTCTCCAAGTACTTGGAGATGCTGAAGGGAGTTTTCCATACATCCTTAATTACATTCCTCAAATTCTAATGGTAGACTTTACCACAGACCTTTTTGCTGAAGTTCCTCTTAAGAGGATGAAGCCTCCAATCCATCATCACTGTCAACATCTTTCACCTTAGAAAACTGACAAACAGATTAATAAAATATGCAGTTTTGCCATCTGAATTTTAGGTGGCTACGAACATAGATGTGCCAACTTATCTCTGAAGTGGCATCACTAATAGCACCATATCCAAGTATTTCTCCTCTCCCATGCAATTTAAATTGTCTGCCACTTTGCAAACACTTTTGAAGCTTTCTGTTGGAAACTGAGGACATCTCATAGTCCTCAGAATTCATTCCCTGTTGGAGGTGCATATGGGACACCATGTAATATTCCACAGAAAGAATATGACCAACTCCTGTCTTGAGAGACCTCACTTTTCCCCCAAAACCTATTCCCTAATGATCTAACTGAAATGGGACAAATTAATCTACAGCAATGACATTTTATTAACACCTAGATCACACCTCTGAGAGTTACACAAAAGTTCAACTATTAGACTAGGTTAGATATACACCTTCTAATTTATACTTCCAATATAATACCATGCCTCTTTGAAAGATAAAGATACCACTTTATACTATTTTATTATTGCTCATTCCTTCATAAAAGCAAATATTTTATTCTGCATTTTTATTTTATGACCTGTGACTAGTTATCTTTGTGAAATTTGTATTTTTATTACAACTACAGCAATGCATAGTTATCTTAACCTACACACATAAATTTATTAACTAATATAAACAAATATCCTTGGAAGCATAACAGAAATCACACAGTGTAACACCATTCCAGGATGAAAACAGACAGAATGTATGTGAACCATAACTAAGACCTGTCCCATCACTCAAGTCTCCTGGTGTAGTATGTAATTTTTTTTTTTATTTTGAGTAGTTGTTGTCCTGGTTCTGCTTCACTAATGGATTTTAAACTGTTCCCTCCCCCTGCCCCAGCCCACTCTCCTCCCCACAGTGGCTTAACCAAGCTCGGATAAAAACATTACACATAATTGTTAAACCTTAGATTACAAAATACTGTATAAGACTAATCACAGATATTTATAGTCTGCACAAGCTTTGTTTGCTCATCCATGGCAAGCATTTAATAAAGCTAGTTCATCTGGAAATAACTTAAATAATCCAAAATGAACGTGATGCATATTCAGAAAAATATGGTGTTCGGAACTAACAATAATGAAATTTAGGCCCTAGGAAAAAAAACAAACAACAAAGTCTGTAATTTGTTTCATTCTTCCCTCCATTTATTTCTTCCTACCACCAAGGAAAAAAAAAATTAAAGGATAATATTTTACCAGCTTGGTGATTTTTTTTTTATTGGAAGTTCTGATAATTGTCCCTTTCTATTTAAGTGCCAGCTAAGATTATAAGAACGATGCCTGTAAATTATAAATTGAGAAAGATAAAAGTATCATCATTTTTCTCCCAGCAAAGGACTCAAAATGCTGAAACTTGCTGACCCATTCCTTGCCACAGGCACTCCATACTGAAGCCAACAGTGTGGCTTCAGGGAAAGGGTAAGCACATCACCAGGAAAAGGTACATAATAGGACATGTGTGGTGCAGAACAATTTGAACTACACTATGGAGGCTCCTTCTGTGTAGTAGCACTCATTTTTTTCTATTTTCTGTAACAATTAAATCCACATCAGTAATAATAATCCTGCAGTTTGACTGTTTGGCTTTGAATAGAACAACAATATACTCTTGTCTTTACACATAAGGTGTGTTTCCTCTGTGACTGTAACAAGATGTGTAAGCTCATGCTGTGCTATCTGCAATTGAACTCGGTTATGAATTTGTTTTGTATATACTGAACTCGGGTAGAAATTCCTTAAGGCCAAAGACAGGTGAGGATTTCATTTCATATACTGTATTAACAAAAACAGTCACAATTATCAAGCTTATAATATTTCCAGGAGAGCACACAAGAGTGAAGATGTGATACATACTAACATCACCTTATATCTAAAGAGCCCTTAAAAGGCACAATCTGCCACAAACACTCCTACAGCTCCACTCTATTTATCATGGAGCACTTTCTAACTTCTGATATACTCCCTTTCTTTTTATAGCTTTTAACCGAGGCTTATTTCTGCAGTCCCTGTATCATACTATAAAGAACAGTACAGTGCAATTTTACACTGTAAAATTTTATACACTAGCATATTACATATTTTTTAATTTAAGATCCTGTTTGTTTGAGGGTTTTTTTGTGAGAAACTGTGATTCATGATGATTTTAGTAGTAACATGAAAATCAAGAGTTAGGAAATGAATATGGAAACTTCCATCATTTAGAGGTGCAGACATTTCATGCCAGCAATTGGGGCATTCTGAGCTGAGAAAATGACACTTTTCCTTCAAAGAAGTGGAAGGAAAGAAAGAATCATCATGACCCAAAAGATACCTCCACATTTTTGCAGCCAGGATTGGGGAATTAAAATGACAGGAATGATTCCATTTTTGATGGGTGCTCATGAGACCTTCAACACACTTACACATCCCAGAAGATGCTGAGATAGTTACAGCAGCTATAGTTTGAAAAACAATGTCAAAGTTACTATGGATTTGCTTAATAATTTTCTTCCAACTTTCTCTTAGCAACACCTGCACTGAAACTTCTGTTCTTCAGCATTTCTCTTTGGCTTCTTTTTAAGTGTCAGTTTATCCAGTTAACAAATATCACTAGTATTTTAATAGCTCTTGTGTTTATCTTCTGTTCCGAGCTTCAATTAATAGCGACATCTATACATTTTATAGATGGTGAATAAAAAAAATACCACCCTACACTTCCTGACACATCTGAATTTCAGATCAGCTTGTCTCGTTACATCTGTGGTAGAGCTGGGGCATTCTATCTACTCTGACAGGTTTAGCTTCTGCTGAGCAACATCCTTGTGAACCTGCCAGTGTGCACATACAGGGCACACACTCCCTGCAGGGAGCTGGAAAACTATCCTGGGATTTATCCCCCTTTAATGTAACACAGAGCACTTTCTCTCCAACCTTCATGTTATGACTGCACATACATAATCAAATTAAGTTTTAATGACAACGGTGAGACCTTCCCACCCCAAACCTGTTCACACTTTTTGGGTCTAAATATAAATGAGCCGTGTCCCTCATAATGAAAGGCAATTAGAAAGTGCAACACACACAGACTTTCAGTGCTGGTATTGTATAATTATCTCTGGGTGTGCCTACATTAGGACTCTATTTTGGGTCAGAAACGTAGTTGGTTTTGTTTTTAATGCTTATTTCACAGTTAAGTCTCGTGCATCAAAGTGCAACAAGGAGAAGGAGTGCCTTTCATCTGGAAGGAAGCTGGAAGGTGTGCCAGAATTACACAGAAATCCTTCCCCTCCACAATGAGTGTTCCACTGTGAAAACCAGGCTGGGATTAGCACAGAATATAATCCCTGCAAACAAATGTAGTAGTGTAAACACCATGTCCAAGACCCCACCTTTTTCACTTTGTACATTCATTCTTTAGCCTGCACTACCCCCTAACATGGGCTTTGTGATTGAGTATTGGCATGGCCTACAACAACTGGTTTGGCATTTTTGTTAAAGCACCAGAAATAAAGTTCTAATGTTGGTTTACAGATGAGCTTTATTTTTATATCCTGGCAGAATTCCCATTGCAGAAGCATAGACTAGTATTCAAACATGACTTTCATTCCTAGCAGTCTGCATTTCAGGAAAGCAGCTCCTCGTGTAGTCTTTGCACTACTACTAAGAAACCAAAAAATTGTTTTGCTTCCACTTCAGTCACACCACTTGTGAAAAAAAAAAACCCCAAACAAAAAACAAACCACCAACAAAACTCGAATATCAGTGACTGTCGTGCATAAATCATTAAAAAATGTGCTTTCATCTAGGATACTGGAGCATTACTTAATATTTTTATGAGGTAATCCTTGTATCACTGACTTCAAATTGGCCATGAAATACCATAATTCTAGGGATCTCAATACTGTCAGAGCATATTTTCTAATTTAACTTTAATATTCGGCTCACGTAATCTACAATTTAATGATAGTGGAGAAGATAATCTTGAACTGTTCTTCATGAAGATAGAGAGCACTTTTAAAGCTATTAATATCATTAGTATTTGCTGTGCATGCTAAAACATCATCTCCTTTATTTTTACTGCAAAAGTAGGGCCCTCCAGAAGGGGAACAAGTCAGCTACATGCAAAAAGATCTAATATGCCAAAACACGAGGCAGATTAACTGCCAGTTGCCTTTCAGATTCATAGGTGTCCTAAATCAGATTCAACACCACAGAAGTGCAGTACAATTCAAATTCCAGCTTTTGCCCTGGAACATGGAATGACTAAAAGTATGCAAGGGCTCTGAGGTTGTGGACAACTGAGGACCATTAGGTATGTTCCCAATCTTAAAAAAATTGGGTTTAGCATTTTCCTTGGCATCTCTACTCTTTATGGTGATTTTAGTAATTTTCAAATGCAAGCTTTGGAAATCTTGTCTTTATAGGAACTTTCTCCTTAGAACCTTTTATTTAATTATTTTTTTCCCCTCCATTCCCAATTCTTAGGGAAAAGCAACGTGGAGCAAGAGAGAAAATTACAGGCAGCCAAGTATGAGAGACACAAAGGATGGGTGAGCATAACAGGCATAAAGATATAGAGAAACTATTTAGTTTTTTTCAGTGAATAATGTCAACTCCAACACGTAGTCATCTATTTATTTGGTTTTATACAAACAGGATATGATCCTTCTGAAGTGTCTAACAGGCTTCATACTCTTGAGTAAAGGCAAACAGAATGTGTGTGTTCTGGTGTTCACATCCAGAAATTAAAATGCATCTACATGGAAACACACAAACAGATGTAATTGCAACTAGTTGACATGCTGAGCAGGTTTCTACAACATTTTTCCAGCATGTTAGTAAGATTAAAACTAAAACCAGCCCTACATCTCTCTATCCTTGCATCTGGTGGCAAAAACTTCAGAGCTATTCCTCTCTTAAGGTTATCCACTATCTAGATACCTGCATTACTTGACTAATTTATAGCCTGTTCTCACATTACTGCTCTGTATCACTCTCTCTACCCTTTATTTAAAAATGGAGGAATCACATGCACATTTTTCTATGTATCAATGTTCCTTCTCAAGCTCACAGACCTGAAAACCTCACCTTATGGACATCAGGACTGACATGGATAAGATATTGTTATGTTGTTGAAAAGCAAATACAAATAAGCAACAACATACAGTCCATTCTTTCTTCATTCAGTTATTGTTCTAGCAGGAGTGAGAAGAACACCACTGAAAGACTTGGATATAAAACAGACACATCATTCTGGAAATTTTACTACAAACAAAATAAATGTTTCTTAGAAACTCGATAGTTCTGAAAAGCAGGGCAGGAAAAGATTCCCTTCAAATGTACTGTTTGTTAAAGCCTCCTTTAAGCAGTACCCTACAGCAAATTAAATGAGTTTTCAAGGTGAGTTTTTGGTGGGATTTTTTTTATTCTTTTTTAAACATACCTGTGATTTGCCTCATAAATGTAAAAATGCAAGGTCACAGCCATAATTATTTTTCCCCCAATAATACAAGTATTGATAATAGTGCCAAAGCTTATGTCATGAGATCATGAAACAACCCCACAAACACAATTGTCTCCAGAGGCATTAGTCTATATACTGGTTGTATTCCAAAGCTTTTCTGCTCAGCTAACTTTAAAGGAGAAGTGATATTCCTGTTGTTGCCAGCACTGAGGGCTACTCAGAGAAATAAAACATACAACAGATATATATATAGAGAGAGAGAGAGAGAATTCCCTTAAAACAGAAATAAGAGGGGGACAGGTTCTTCCTTCACCAGTATCACTGTCACATGTTCACAGGAACAGGTAGAGTGGTACAACTGCACCTCAACAGCACCTCTGCACACAAACGTGCAAAAAGAACAGCCAGACCTGACAACAGCACTGCAAAACTGACTCTGCATTTACCAGCAGTGGTTTCCAGCTTTCCCAGTTCTGTACCACACAGTCCACCAGCAGGATCACTGAGCACATCACTAGAAACAGCAAATATTAATTGTTAGGCTACAGCACCTCATCTGTCCAGGAGGTGACCTGCCAGCACAGGTGACCCCACTGCCAGAACAATTTTACCCCAGGGCTGCCCCAGGGACCCTCACCCATCTCAATTCTCCCCTTCTCTCCTAAGCCCTCACTTAAACAGCTTCCCTGGAAAGTGCAGGGAACACTTTTCCTTGCTTCCACCCCCCTCTCCCACCTTCTCTCTTCTGCCTCTCTTTCCACAGCTCTTCATGGTTGCCCCAGCAGCCCCCACACCCCTCAGCTCTGCTCCCCCACCCTGCTTTGGCCACCTCAGCTGTGCCAGACACATTTCCAAGGGTTACAGCAGCATTTAGTAGCACAGCATTACTGGTTGCTGCAAGTTAATATCAAATGGACATTAAATGCAATCAACCTAAACATTAAATGGAAAACAATGATCCTAAAGGTCTCTTCTGACCTAAATAACTGCGGTTCTGTGAGCTCCCTCAGGCAGCAGGTGGGATCCAAGCTGCCACGGTTCCAGGAGGAACCTTCTAGAAGGAGACATCCAACAGCTGCTGCTGAGTGTGTTAAACTTTGAAACATTCCATAAGTGCCAATTTAGTGCCAGGCATAACATTTGCAAAAATTTAAATATAAATGCTTTTTTTCCTGCCTCCTGCCTCGCTCACACATCCCGCCCCAGCCATGTGCTGTCTGGGTGCAGGCAGACTTGCTGCAGGCATTTACTGACCTCAACAATGAGGGCCATGCCAGAATTTTTCTAAATTTTGCTGTGGTAAAAAAATGATCACAATTTAGCATATGGACTGCCAGTTCCTGCTTTGCTGAATACAAAATGGAAGAATAGATACGGGAACATTCATGTCTGAATAGCCATAATTAAACCAGAGACTGTTGGAATAAACGGGGTGCAACACTGCGTTAGGAATGCTGAGTTTTATACTCCATTAGACAATAGCATTGCCCCAGCCCAAAACTCCAGGGATCTAAAGCCAACCTAATTCCTAATGAACAACACAAATCACAAGCTTCTGAAGTTTGGTAACTCTTTTGGTGCATCCCTGAACTCCAAAGCCTCTGAGGAAAGCCTGCAGCACATGATATTTTAAAAGATGTTGTGAAGATATGGAAAGAATAAAAGGTCATGATAACCAATGGTTTAACAGATTGTGGGTGGAGAGGTTTTTGTGCTTCTGATAATTAATTGGCAGGTTTAGAGAGCACAGTTCTTAATTAAGCTGTAAATACGTGTTGATGAGCAACGTGATTTAATAATGATTAATGGCTTTATACTGTTACCATAAGAACATGCAAACTGGATTTAGCAGACAGATTAATAATTTTTTTCTCACTAATTTCATGGAAACACATAGTCCCTTTCTGTAAACATAAAGGCTGTGAACTTGAACATGAAGGTTTGGCATGAATCATGCACATTGTGGATGGCTAAAAATGGTGAGCAAGACGTGAAGGGGAAAACCAAAGTATTTCTGAGGGCTACAGTGCCCATGAAGTTGCACTGAGATGGCAGGTGTGTTATTTTCCTTTAATTATTTTCAGAAATTAGTATTGGTGCTGAAAGAAACCAGCTTTCTGCAACAGCAGAAGCTCTGCTTTGGTGGAGACTAGCACATGTAAATCTTGTGCCTGTTTTCAATTGCATAGAAAAACAAATTGTGCACCATGGAAGACAGTATGGAGGGTATATTCTCAAGTCTCCAGGTAAAGAGGCAGTGGAACCTCCTGCTTTTACAGTGGTAAGTCAATACAAGAACAGGTTCCTCAGTCTCTTATCCAGCCTGTACACGATTACTGAGCGCAAGCTTGCTGGAGAGAGGAGAATTGGAAACACAACTACATTTTGCAAGAAAAGTGTCTGATACAACACAAGCAATCTAACTCAAAGGACTTCTTTTTACACAAGAAACAACAGAGTAGTCAGTGAGAAGGAAAAGGAATGTTTCTGTCCTTCCTGAGTGTTAGCAGGGATTGATAAGTAACCCTTTGCCCTCTGATGTAACACTTAGAATTGTCTCCCGTGGTGTAGTGCCTTCCTTCTTCCCCAGGAAAATTAGAGAGAATGAGACTTTTGGGCTCTTTGCCAAAAGACACTCCTGCTAAAGAAAAACAGATATATTCATTCAGATCACACAAGGATTACGCTCTAAAAAAAAATCAGGATCCTGTAATTGTTGCAATTACAAAAGGTCTGGACCTGAAAAAAAAAACCCAAAACAACAGAAAAACTGTATTGAGGACTACAAATTACTTAAAATTCAGACCTGTAGCCAGATTGTGTGGGGTTTTTTTATCTAGAAACTTCCACACATATTCTTCCTAGTGAAAATGGTACAAGTTTTCTGATGGGATCTTTGAAAAAGTTTGTGTCAATCTCAGGGATTTAAAACCTGCTTGAAGAGTATAACCTGAGCTTAACTGTGGAGCTACTAAGGTCTCTCTCTATAAATTTTACATAAGTTTACAGTGTCAGAGTGGTGTCTGGTGGCTCACACAGCAAGAGCAGCTCCTGCCCACACCCTGCAACCACAATTGCTTATGACAAGACAAGGTGGAGGGGGACAGGAGGGGAAGACATGGCTTTATAAAACCTCCATGCAGTATCTCATGGCAATTTACCCCGAGCAACACACAGTTTTTCTTAGGAAAGCAGTATTTTAAACAATGCTGCTTTGCAGTGCACAAGGTGGGGAAGAGAAAAGCAGCAGAACACCTCAGAAGCCTGTAAACAGTAAACAATTCTTGTTTGGCAATAGTTGTGGAAAAATATATGAAAAGAGTAGCCGAACAAATCTTTGACTTTGACTGTAATAAAAAGCTTACTTTACTCTTGGACCATTTGCAAAAGCTGTAGTGAAGATGATTAAAAAGGAGCAAAAAGGAAACAGTATTTGCATTCATTCTGGTAATAGAATATGAAATTAAAGCATGAAGGGATTAATGTTTTAAAGCTTGACTTGCAGTGATAAAGCTAAGGTATTAGAAGAGACAACATAACCGTTACAGGATAGACAAGCAAAGAAAAAGCAGCACATGCCTTTAAGATGAGCAAGGCAACCTAGAATGGAATTACAAAATGATTAATCAATACAAATGAGAAAGTGTACAAGGAAAGAGAGCTTGGTGAGACTTCTTATGGGACTCAACACTGCAGCCGCTTAAAGATAATGAAAGGAGCACAGCAAAGCCAAAGAAATGCTTTCATTCAGTGGCAAAGTCATTTGTGAACAGTTTAAATTACCCTAATCACCTCCCCTCCAGCCGTCAGTGCGCTCTGTCTCTTTAGTTATTTAAAAAAAAGAGTTTGGGGAAATGAGTTCTGCGAATCTAAGCTGCAAAATAATTATACACACACCGTTTTAGCATTTTAACAATGCAATCCCAAACATTTGTTCTCATTAGAATGCAAATCGACTCATTTAATAATCCCACATGAGAATTGCACCACACTCAGCTTAAAAAGCGCAGTGGTATTCAAAATATTATTAATAAATGCCAAATATGGAACAGCCCATTTGTTTTGCCAGCAGCTCAGGGTAGATAAAAGACATATAGAACATTTTTTCCAACCAAATTTGTTTAATTGAAATTTAACAGTGGGAATGGTCTGGGAGAGCCTTTAAAAATATGAAGGTGACAGTACCCTCTCAACACAGATACACTCACATTCACTAAAGGCTGAGCACTACAGCCTGTCATCCAAATCAATGACATCAATTTGCTTCAAGTAGAGTACAATTTCAGTAAGATACTTCACTATTAATAGTTTTAACCTCTGGTATCAGTTCAAAGCACTGTCCTGAATTGTGTCATTTCTGATTTATCAATCCAAGTGGTAGTGTCATATTTTCAGTACTGCTGCAGAATTCTGATAATTAGAGGACTGAAAAAAAACCACTTAGCAGAAAAAAAAAAAAAAAGAAAAAAGGCTTAGCAATACTATAATAATCAGACCTTTTCTATAATATTTACCATCGTATTCTTATCCTGGAATGCTATACACTTCTATTGCTCAATAATGTGTAATATTTCATAGCCATCACAAGGACATCTAACTTAGAACAGAAATCAGATATATTCTAATGGCCCTCCCTAAATAATTGAGAAATCTGTAAAGACCAGGACAGATACAATTAAAAAAATATGACCTTGAGGTATCTGATTTAATGAGTAACTTTCACACCAATATATATTAGAAGCAAGGTAGAAATAGCAATAATACTTTCTCCAAATTCTTGATCCCAGGAAGAATTTCAAATTCTTGGAGTGGGAATACACAATTCTAGTAGATAAAAGCCAAATTGAACCCTCTGATCTGCTGCTCCAAGACCATGATTCAGTCCTGATTCATGATGATTTAGGGAACAATTTGCTTTCTTCTCAGAGGAACAAGTTTTGCCCCTTTACTCGTTCAGAACAGCCTGGTACCACACATGTCCCACAGTGAGTGTCAGGAGGGCCATGGGCACATCTCTGGGTGTGATTACAAATGCCAACCAAATCTGCTGGTTTCCTGCTCTGTTCCTCCAAATTTCCTTCATCTGGGTTCTGTTGCTTCCAGAAACTTCATGTGGTGTACAAGACATTCATTCACTCACTCTAAGGGTGAGTGGGGAGTGATCCAAAGAACATGTTGTGTACACTCACTATTGGATGTTTTTTCAGGACTGATTAGGCCAATGCAGCAGCTGCTGAAATATTAAAAGTCTTTTAGAGCTAATACAGTATGACAACAAAAGCAAATTAAATATTGTAATATGACATGGAGTATAAATTGTCCTTGACACAAAGTTATAAATATCTGGAGAATCTTTATTTGTTTTGAAAATGTCAGCTCGTCAGAAATTTTCTTCTGACTGTTTTAATTACCTCTACACTGATGCACAATAAACATTTTAGAAGTCTCAGCTTCGGGTTATGCAACTACTTTGTTAAGTACCCACTTCTGAAAATTTTAAGACAAATTAAAAGGATTTCAGGTTTTGTGCCTCAGAATGCTGATATAGAGCCCACTTCTTCCTGCTGCATAAAGCTCTCTATCACATGCTGATAACTCAACTAGGTTACAGACACAGAATAATCCAAACATCCACCTAAAAGGAGGCAATGCCAACCCTCTCTCTGTTAATCACAAAGTGTGTAATGAAGTTCTCAGAATGGTGTTTAACTCCTTAAGAGTTTCAGCTGAGGGAGACAAGTTGATGTGATGGATTAGGACGTTCTGCAATGAGCTGCACCTACACCACACCTCCAAATTCATTATTTAGTCTTTTAACCACTGGATATTTCTGCTGCACACAAGTAAAAATACACTGTAATGTAATTAAGTGAATATCCCAGAGACACATAACCCACAGATGGACTCATTTAGTTTACTGGCAATGTAATTGCCCAGTAGCAGTGAAGCAGTGGATAATTATCCATTGTAGGCTACTGTTAAGTATGTCCTAATAGATTGGTTTCCCTGATTTTTTTTTCCTGGGTATTTATACAACCTCCTCCATTAAATTTTCTGAGCACCTAAAACCTTCGGTGAATTCTTCACAATTCTCTTAGAAGGGCAATGGCACAATTCTCATTTTACTGAGGAAGAAATAGAGGAGTGAATCTATTCCAAAGTGTTCTTGTGCCAACTGGGAGCCAACTTTCCACACCCTCAGATATGTCAGTGATGTGTTCTACAACAAGATGGGCTGGGGCATCTGGATGCACAGGGTACCACCACAGGACACAGTGTCTCTGATCTGGGAACAGGATAACTACAGGCACACAAAGCACAGGCACGGGGTGGTGGGGAAAGAACTGCACTTCTGGAGTCGGGTTAAGTATGTGCACACCACTTTATCTGCAACTTCCAGTTCTGAGGCTCTCCTCGAGAGAAAAAAAAACATTCACAATGGACTGAATCATAAAAATGCACTCCTGAAGTTCATGGAAAAAGAGGAATACCATCACAGCAGTGTTTTTATTTAATTAAAGATGCCTGCCTGCTTATGTTTTGTATACTTTGTGTAACACTTAGCCAATCACACATGACAGTATACAATTATTCTAGGAAAACTTGCTTAGACTATATTTGCCTCATGCTTTCAACCACTCCAGACATGCAATTATTACACAGTTGTGTCTGGGAAATTATCAAAACAGTATGGTATTTATAAAAGCGAGAGCAAGCCCACATACACATTATCAAATTAAACTGTGGTAATGTGCTTTTTCACATGACTAAAATTTATATAACATAATTCTGCAATATCTTGTTGCTTCACGGAGTTGTTGCACTTAGAGTCGGTGAAAATCTCTCAGTCACATTTTTACGCCCAAAACATTTCAGGTTTAAAAAGAGGCTTTTATAACTTCAATTACTTGATCGATGCAGAAAGGAATTATGAAAATCATCATCTTGGTCGCCTCAGAGCTTTGTCCATCCCAGCTTCCTGGCTGCATTCCAGGCCTCATGGCTTACCACAGAGCTTCATAAAATGTTATAGTATTTAAAATGCATACAAAATCTTTCCAACAAATCATCTACAACAGAATTAACAAAAGGAGTTGGATTTTAGTCATCTGAAATCATGTAATAGTACTTTGTTGTTGCTGTATCCACGCATTTGGCTTTACTTTGGCTATATCAACACACAAAGCCCCTGGCCCATGCCTGGGTACAGCCAGTGTCCACTGACTCAACACTGCCGTGTCAATATTAAAGTCTGTACTGCTGGAACTACTTTTCACGCTATGCAGTCATGAAAATAACCTCTCCTTGAGTCTAGAGCAGAATAATCTCTTTATCACACAGCATTCACATGGTGGGAAGGAGGAGAAGAATGAAAGCAAAATAAATTCTGTTCCTTCACATCTCTTTTCCTCTGTTCTCTGAGTTAAACAACCCAAACTCCACACTGGTCGAATGAAGGTGCTGTAACAGCTCCAAGAGCAGTTCAGTGTTGTGCTGGACTGGAAGAGCAAGGGTTTCTCAAGGCCTGTTATCTAAACCTCATTAAATGGAAGGGAGCACAACTGGTCTTTGCCCCTGAGGGAGTAATTCTTGGGGTTTTATTTGGTGGGAGGTTTTTTGTTAGTTTGGGGGGTTTTTTTGAGGACAAGCAAAAATCATACCTAATGGAAACAGCAGCTAAAAGTACAATGTACAATTTATAACATTTTTTATTAATTTCCTAACATTCCCCAATGAACATGGCATTTTAAAATCAAGAGAAAGATGCTGAGGCAGCTAACTCTTTACTATTTCCAGCTGAACTTCATTCGTGTAGATTAATTTAATATAATTTTTACTAGCATATTTTTGCTCATGTATCTCTCTAAGAAAAAAAATAGAATAAAGATTTCTTATTTGAAAAGTATATGTTGACATTTGCCACACCTACTCAGTATTGAGCTTTCCTCTGGGATGCTGCTCTGCTGCTGAGCTTTCCTTAAGTCCTTTACTCCCATACAGTAAGTTGCTAAGAGGTCTGAGATTCATTATTTAGAATCACAGAATATTTAACAGAGTCTGATATTCCCCAGTATTCCCAGTATGAACAATATCATCAGATTTTCACATGAGAACCTGCAAGAGCTGCTGCAGTAGAAATATAAACAAACTGTGAATAAGATAAGGTTTCTTATTCTGTTTCCTAAAGTGGCCATCCCACCCCACCCCACCTCACCCCACCCCATCCCATTCCATCCCATCTCACTTGGGATTTTTTCTAACATTTTTCTTTTGCAAAGTATTTCTCAGGAAGATTAATAGCAGTCAGCTGCTCTCATGATGCCTCCTAATACCAATTGCAAAGGTCACATTTGTTCAAAGGTGGCAGGAAAGGTGGTAGTTGCTGATTTTAAAAATGGGTATGTCCAAAAGTCACTCAGGTGACACCTAGTGGGACATGGAGGTTGGTTCTGCTCTCCCTGAATCCTCAAAAGAATTCAATCTTAAAAGGATCTTACACATCCTTTTCTTTGAGAAGCAGGACACAGACCCCAGAAGATGTGCAAGACAATTTAAATTATTAGACAGACACATATTTTTTTGCCAACTCTCATCTTTTTTCTACAAAGAATTTTCTTAAATATTATTAGGAAATAAAATCCTCAGAGGAAAATGTGAAGCTGTATTTATATATTATGCATAGATCAAACACAATGAGCATAAATGTTAATGTGTGATAGTAAAGAGTGAAATGTAGAATAGTGCAGGAGAAAAATTCTGACTTCAAAAGGAACTTCCGATATTTATAGAATATCTTCACTCAAACATTCACTCGATTTTGTTATGATCATGTGATATATAAGTGCACTGGATTTGCTCGAGTTGCTGCATAACTATTGATTCAGAAAGCACAAGAAAGCTTCATTGATAAAGAAGATATAAAAAAACATGTGCCCCCTTCCATGAACTTACTTGTACTTTGTTTCAAAATGAGATGGATAACATGAATAAGCCTCAGTTGAGTGCATGGCAAATATCAGCAGGACTAAAGACTGAATGTCCTTACCAAAAGATCTACACAGACCACATCTCAGTAGCATTAACCAACAGACAAATAAAACTAAGTTAACCATCTAAGAAAGAAATTATGACAGATTCACTAACTGCCTTTATCATCCTTTATCACATTAGTTATCCCTGTTATAGTTTGGTTAAATGTGTAGCTGCTGGTGGGTTTGGTTGTTGTGGGTTTTTTTTAAAACATACATATTACAAATCAGGAGGCTTCTAGGGAACTTTAGGTAAAGCTAACAACCCATTTACAAATCCCTCATTTCCAACAGCATTAAAATTCTGAAGGCTGCTGCTTCTTAATTGTACATAGGCAGGACAATTTGCTCCAAGGTTTTATTACATTAATTTTGTATAACATTGTTATGCATTATTAGATTCTTGCTGAAGTACACACTGCTGAAGCATGAAGTAGAGAGCACAGACTGAAACCAAACCACAGTTTACAGTACTGTGTGGTCTAAAAAGTTTAAAATATTGCTCTTATATTTTAAGTATTTATAACCACATAACTTGGGAAAAAGAGAATGCAGGGTTGAAAGAACATCAGTGTGATGGCAAATCTTTTAAAAAGAATAGAAAAACTATTCTAACTTTGGAAATGCATCCAAATTCTCCCCTAACTAGTTTGAATAGGAGTAGTGGTAATATATGCTGGTATAATTGAAGTTATCTTTGTACTCTCTTCGGAAAAGATAACATTTCTAGGCAGATTTGATGCTTCAGAATAAAACAGGAGATTACTTATGAAATTGCAAAATGTAGGGGGGAAATCCCTGCCCTGTTAATTGCAGCATATCTGTTTGAACAGTCTTATTAAATTCTGAATGTTTATTCTCAAGGTTTCTTATGCTTCTGCCACACAGTGGCCTGAGGGGACGGTACTCAAACTTCACCCAGAGCTCTGGATCTTCCCTGAGAATGATCCTGTCTGATACTTTTGCCTCTGCACTTCTGAGCACAGTTCCTTGGGAAGCCTGGAAAGCATCCCAGCATCCAAAACATTCCCACTGCACTCGTGTTTAGACAGGCAATTAGAACAGACTGGCCCCAAACTGTCACTGAGGGGAGCAGGAACGGGACTGGAGGTGACAGGGAGAGAGGGGAGAGGAACTGGACAGTTGATCCAAGGGGTGCCAGACCCATCCAGCCTGATGGACACCCTGCTCCAGTGGCTGCTCTAAAGTTTGTCAACAGCCCCACAGAAATCAAAGTGACCCAGAGACTCCTCACAGCCACACTGGTGAGATGTGGGCTGGATGAATGGATGACACAGAGGATGGAAATCTCCAGCTGAAGCATCAGGCTGGAAGGGTCAGCTTTTGGCAGTGGTAGAAAATGCAACTGGTGGCTGGGGTCACTCACAGACACTGGTGCCAACACTGCTTAATGTCCTTATTTACAACCTGGACAATGGCATGAAGTGCACTCTCAGGCAATTGCACTTCCCAGCTGGCTTGGGAGCTTTTTTTAGAATTGATTGAGGAAGTCTTATTATTAAAAACACATAAAAGAAGAAATGAGATGATTGGTCTGCTTCTCTATATATACATTTTGTAGAATAACTAACTGATTATACTGTCAGTATCAAATATGACCACTTATGTATTTCACTATTGAATAATATATTATTGTGGTTATTTAAAATGTTTATAATGAGCACCTTGTGCTTGGAAATCAGTGTCTTTATTCAAATATTATCTATTGCTTCAGGAAGACAGGCTGATATTTAGAACAGTTTTTGTTAGAACACATTCCATCATCACTTTTGCAAGACAAATGCAAAAATAGGAAGTTTTTTTTTTTACTAAAATCTATACTATACTAGGAAAATAAGAAGGTTCAGTGCAGGTTAGTGGATTTGATTAATGCAGTTATATATACATTCAGAACAAATGCCTAATTCAAGTACCTGATATATGCTGCTCACTCATCCACATTATTCAGAAAACTATAAAACAAACTAATGACAAATACATTCCTGGAATCTCTATTGCTGTGAGGAACCAATGAGGAATCTTTAAGACATTCCAAATCAAGGAAGAATCAAAAGTAATGTTTCCAAAAGCTTGCCTGGTGAAAATGTTGCCAGCACCACTCATACACTGACACATCTATTACCTCCAAACCCAGAAACATTTCAGAGGAAAGGTATAACTGTCCATTAAAGCCTGATGTGTTATTGAAGGCAGAAATGTCACTGTCCAAAGTACAATGCAACCTAAAGAAATGATTTCAGATATTTTCTGTAACTCAGATGATTCTTTATTTGACTTATCTTTGGGGGGAAAGCAAAGCATCTCCAAGGCAAGGACAGCAGTCTGGAACACTTCTGGAGAGAATGTGACCAGGCACACGCTTATGCTCTTCCCTAAATGCAACTGGTGGCCACCATCAAAGGCAGAGTATCAGTGTGAGGTGCAGACACAAGTTTTGGGGCTGGATGGACACTTGACTACATGGACATCTGCTCTAGTTCTGCACAGCCTCCTCTAACATCACCTTTAATTTTCTGCGTATGCAGAAGAAAACTGTGAAAATGCACAGGAGCAAAACACAAAAGAATGAACTGTGCTGCATGACTTTTGAAGGCCCCATTACTTATCAGCTGAGGTACTGGAGATTTATGAAATATTATACATAATGATCTCTGTAATGAGGACGTTTTCAGTTGTTTATATGACACGTAAACACAATCAATATCTACCAGCAGATCAAATCTAATGAAAAGCATATTTTTTCCCTGATAATTCCAGGAGTTAATTTTCCAGTAAAAATAAAGGTCCATACGTGTGTGGAAGAGGGAAGGATCAGGAGAAAATGAAAGAGTTGAAGTTATTTTTTACTAGACTCAAAATAGAATTATTTTTCTGAAATTATGCAGGGAGACACTCTGATGAAGAAAGATGGTCTGGCTGTAATTCTTTAGAATTGATTCTTCCCCTGGGCAGAGAAGGAGAAGTTTAAGAAGAAAGCTAGAAAATGTATTCTCATGGTTTCTTTGATATTTTTCATTAACAAAACCCAAACAACAAAACAAAAACACAACAGCAGAAACAAACCAACAAAAATCCAAACAATTCTGTTTCAAAAGGACTGTTTGGTAACCAATTCCCATTACTGTCATCACCCAGGGGGAAAAGACCATCAGTGTTTCATTTAAAATCAAAATAGATGAGATAATCCAAGGTATAGGATACAGCTCCATCGAGAGCCTCCTGATGAGTAGTGCTCTGATAAATGGGCGAAGGAAACCACCTGCAGCCTCCTGCTAATGTGAAACACCAGCTCAGGAGAGGGAGAAAAAATCAGATCAGGGCTCACCCCAATGAGAGCTCTGTCATGAGAGAGACAAGGTTACTGCCAGGCTTTCATAAAACAGGAACTATTTCAATAACATATTGTAACTTATCCTCACAAAGAATTGCTTTGAATACCAGAAATAAAGGCAGTGAGTCTGAAAAGTATGCAAGGAATAAATGTGCAACTTTTTTACAAAATAACTTATTTACAAAAGTTATTCTTAAACTAATACATTTTAGAAAGGACTAGAACAGTTGTTCAACTCTTTCTTCAAACTGAAAGGTTCATTATTTTTTTATGTCAGTGAATGCAGAAAACTTGACTAATTATGTATTATTTACTTGTCATAATTTTAAATGGCTTTTTATAGGTTTCCTCTGAAAGATCATGCTACACTACCCACCATTGTCATCACTGCTAACACAGAGGTTAAATGTTCTTTCTTCCAAATGGGTAGAACAATAAAGGGCAGAGGAAAGGACATTACTTCTTTTTAACATGGTTTTGACTTTCCAGTATTGTTGAGTAATTTACTTAATGTATTCTAATAAGCTGAACCAATGATTCTAACAGAAATACATATTTAAATTCTGCATTTATACTTTTTTGTCTTGATGTCAGTAATAATTACTAAATTAATTTAAATGTCTTGCTTCTTGAATAATAGCTTGATGTGTTTTTCTTCAAGATACAAACATTCAGAATGCAACCATTCAAAACACACTTCACACAACATGTTTTAATACAGGCTTTACAATAAATCCTCAACTAATTCCAATCATGCTTTTATAATTCTTTCTTATTGTCCCTTCTGCCCTGGTAATGTCGCTTCCTATATCAGGGCAGCGTAGGGCAGAGCCCCGATTTAAATTTTCTCTCAAACTAATTTTAGTTGTCTGGTGGGGGGAATAAAACAACAGAAATTGAAAGCAATTAAGAGATTCGAAACAAAATTTTCAGAAAACTAACATTCAAACATTTTGGGAACTCTGTGTTTAGGAAGGGAGGGATACAGAGGAAGAGAGTTCCAACCTGGTGCCACGTCACGTGGAATCTCCCCTGTCTCCTAAACTGTTACTGTACTTTTGCTGAAAGAGAATCACAAGTCAGCCTCTGACTCCTTGTGAGTCACTAGAAGAAGCAGTGAACTCTACTGGCGTTTCTCTTGGATTAGTTTATTTTCATCTCCATAATAGCCCAGCCACACATTCGCCTTTTCTTTGTGCATTGCTCTGTGCACTTTTGCTGGAAGTAAAACAGCAGCAGTGTCTGCCCCAACCAAGTCAGTGCATGTGAATAGATGCAAAGGGAATCTGATGTCTTCCTTCCCCAAAGGAGTTGGCAGAAACAGTTCCCATATGCCTGGTAATGAGAACTTAAATTCCTTATCAAGCAGCCTTAATGTTAAATATATCATTTAACGAGGCAATCAATTCCAAGATGCACACATTTTTGGGAAGGAACTGCAAGGAGATCTGGTGACCAGGATTCTGCTTCCAAGTGTATTACTCCCATGGAAGTGAGTAAGGAAAATGGTAGATTTAAAAATGGATTGCCAGTTTCCAAGGTCTCTGAGAACACCATCTCTAGGAAGTAATTTGCAGTTGTTAGTTCTGGAATAAAATACATTGTCATTGGTATGGAGGAGTGAATAAAATAATGGGAGAAGAAGAAGAAATGGAAATTATAAAACTATTTCAGTGAAGTATCTGAAAAGACATAGAAAATGCTATAGTAGTAATATTTGAAGAAATAAAAGGTATTAGATCTGACAGAATAAAAAGCACTTAGGAGAATGTAGAGGGGAGTAGAACTCACAGCCACTACAGGCTGTTAAATCTGTCTCATAGGACACTTGACTAATGGTTTCCCATGACAAAATATTGAGCAAAGCATTGGATTCAAGATGGGAGAAGATATTGCTCACCAAAGCCACTGAGACAGATATTAATCACTTCACTAGGATTTGATTCAGGTCTTAATTCAGGGGAAATATGGCAAGATTTCATCTGCATGTTTTTGCAGTACCTAAGAAAAGGCTTTAATAGCTGTGTGAAGTCAGACATTGATATAACCCCGACTTCTCATGACCTTCGATTTATTACTGTGTACAGGCCTGACTCATAACCATTTTTATGAATGTTGATAATGCTGATCTACTTTAAAAACATAAATACATCCTCTTAGTACAGCTAGGTGTACTTCTAGTACTTCTAATAAATCTCTATCTCCATAGATGCTCAAGAAAGGAAAAAAACATAACTAGTTTTACTTTTCTAACTTGAAGGGAGACATTCAGCCAGTGTGATTATTTACTCTTTACTTAGAATCACAGTTTGCCCTGCTGGCTTTATGTGAGTGGCTTGCAGTAATGGAAAATCTATTTGCTTTTAGGAGAGCACAAGGTACTCAACCACCATAAAGCTTATTGTCAAACTAGTGCTGGCTCTGCACAAAATGATTTCTAATGTTCTTCATTTTATTATGTTAAATGAATTCTCTAGTGCAATTATTTTGCAGTGGATCATGGGGGTAATAAGCTAATTGTTACTTGTTTTAATTGCTTAAGTATGAAGTGTCAGTGATTTATAAGTAATGAAGAAGCTGAGATGAAGTCATAAAACACTAAACGCCCATAAGATCAAGAAGTGCACTTCTGCAGTGAGGAAGACTTTATTTCCCCATGGCAAAAACACTGCAGGTTCAGCCTCTCAGCAGCAAGCTAAAGACAGAAGAAGGAAAGAATTTTGTCTCCTTTCTTCATCATAGTTCCTTTTCAAGCAATGGAAAATCCAGGTTCACTTCAGTAAAATAACTAGTACAGTGACAACAGTATTTATTTCACACAAAAAGGATGACATGAACATTACTCCAGATGAAATGTATGAAAATATTTCTGTACAGCTTTATGCATGCAATGGACCTAAACCAGTCAGTGCTCAATCTGTTGCACCTGTTTTGAACTGGAATACAGTTGTTTTAAGAAGTGATTTATATTTGTGTGATCAAGTAGAGTTTAGCTTTGCATGATACAGTAAAAAAGTCCTATTATTCATTTGCACTGCTTATAATGAAGCTGTCACATGGTGCATGCTTTTCCTTGATCCAAAATATACAGCTATGAAAATCAGATGGAAATGCATAATTCCCTATTGCATTGCTCCACAGAGATGGATGAGAGGAAAGCTGGTTTGTTTCTTGACTTAATATTTTAAGTAAGGTTCTAAATTTCAAAGACTGGACATAAATAAATCCGCATGTGTGAATTTCCAAACCATATTTTAAAATATTAGAGATTTATGTTCAATAACTCTTCAAAACTCTGCAAATTACAGAAAGTAGAACAAAATTTCACAGCCTCAGAACAAGTTGATAATAAGTCTTTTTAACTTACTCATCCCCAGTGCCAACTGTAAACACAGAGAACACAGAACTCTCATTCTAGTCCACAAGCTCAAGGAACATGGGAATCTTTCATCCTAACTAATATGAACCTCAAGACTTTAAGGCTTAATCATTTCCAGAAATCAAATTTCTGAAATATCATCAGAATATCTTTTTGCACAGACTATCTGGAAGAAGAAGATGTTGACAATCTGTTCTGAATTTTCTCCTGTGTTAAAAATTGAGACTCTTCTATTTTCCCTAAGCCAAATTTCTTAGAGACACTACACTAGGAAGAAAAGGATCAAAATACTCAAAACAACCAACAACAAAACCCAAATACACAAGAGGAAGAGAATGCCCCATATAGTATGAATTTAGGAACTTGAACTGTTGGAAAGTGGGAATTTTGCTTTTTTTAGCAATGAGTTCCAATTTAGAGAAGAAATGAAATATTTCTGATCAAGTAACCTAAAGGATGATGGTTGCAAAGGAAGAGGATGGTCATTGACATAGCTCCTCCTGGATCTTGGATCTACTTTCTTTGTCTTTCTTTTGACTCCTGTATTTTAAATAAATATCACATCCTGGACTTAAATTTTTATCAAAAATAACAGATTTGCATCATAAGTTTTTCATCACTGTTTTTCAAAGAAACAAACACACATAAAAAAGTCCTCTCCTCATCTTTATGAGAATCCAACTGCCAGTGAGTCAACAAGAAAGCAACAAGTTCCACAATTTAAGAGTGAGTTGCAAACTTCACTCTGTGCTATTTAGTCACTTATAGTTGCTGTATTTATACACAAAGTTGGAAGATATCAGTGATCAGACTCAACTGTCATGATTTTCTCATAAACATATGAAAATGTCCATTTTCTAATCAGAGGGGTTTTGTGTAAAATGTATGTTCAAGTTACCAGTAGCATAAACCAGGAACCTGCACTGTAATAATTCATGTGAATACAAAGGAATCACACAGTTGAAATTATTATGATTTTCCAAATCCAATATTGATTATTATACAAGTAAGAAACAACTATCATTATCATTACAAATTATTATATTTTCCCAAAGGAAAATGTCCTCACAGTTTCAGTTACTGTTCAAATCTCAGTAAGAACTCACTAGTTGGTTATAAAATAACACTTCTTAATTTTGTAAACATTTATTTAACACTTGAAAATAGAGCTTTGCTAAGAACATGACACGTTCACTGTGTATATATTCATTTGAAACACAAGTTGAAGTCTTTGAACATTTGTGCTGCTCTCATTAACTATATTTATTGTGGACACACTGACAGACCAAAAATTGTGCCTCCCTGCTCCATGCCTGCCCCAAGCAATTTGCAGTCTATAATGTTTGGCCAAGAGAGACAAACAGCAGCAGAAAGACAAATGTAGGCAGGAAACTGGAACCTTTTTATGCTCACAGAGTATATGGGAGCTAAATCTCTCCTGCACATTGTACTAACTCATTAAAAATCCATCCATGGGTGTAGAATTTCATCATTATTCCCAATTTCCAGCATAAAGAAAACACCCAGATATTAACATTCCTCTGCACAACACACAGAAAAGCCCCAACCCTTCTGCTGAAGGGATACAGAACTGGACTCAGCAGTAACAAGCAAAGCAGAGACACTATTTTATATCCTCAGAAAATAAGGCTTTACGTTCTTTGGTCAAGCAAAAATATAAATGGAAACTTCTTTGCTTCGATAAACAAGATCTTTCTTGGTTGCACAAGTCAGAAGATTTCTTTCCATGGTTTTTGTTCTGCTTCTGTTGAAAACGGTTCGGACATCACTGAGTGTGTGAGCCCAAATTAAAATATCTTGTCAAAGTGCCCCCCTCTCTGGGGACACGGGGAAATTTGAGATCATAACAGTACATAAAAAGCCAGGCTTGGTTGGTTTGGTTTTTTTTGGAGGGAGGGGGAGTGGGGAGGGGGGTTAAATTTAAAAAGATCCCTTTCACATGGCACATTCCCTAATTCTTTCAGAGGTATAACCCTGCACGTGGCCAGAGCAATGTGAGCACTGCACGGTATCTGAACGGCTGTTTACCTTCTGTTACAGTGCTGAGGAGGAAATTGAGCTCTATATGTTTTTTATTGGCTTGGGATATCTATCTACTATCTGAAATTACTTCTATTTCCATATCCATTATGTGAATTGGATGTGGAAATTATAGTCTCAGGTTTCTTGTGGCATCTGCACACTAATGCTGATAGCATGTGGACTCAACACCCCTTGGAAATAATTGTATGAGATCACTCACACCATTACATTTGATGCATTAGGTCCATTACATACTCCCAGAGATCTCTGTCCTCACTACTGCAAGCTATATCCTTGATAGTGCTGATATCAAGGAGAGAAATTCACCTTTTATTTAATCATAATAAATGTGATATTTCAGGGTAAAAGCACTTCCTGAGGAAAATCAACTTCTGGGTCACAGCAGATTTGCTGATCTCAGCCTACACAGGATGGGCATCTTTCTTCTCTTTCATAATAACAAACATCAAGAGGAAAATGCATTTGCTGATCATCTAGTAAAGTTGTTTGTGCTTTCTTCAGCCAGCAGAAAATCCTACATACACATTAGTCATGAAATGCTGCAAAGGAGGAAGTTCTGCTTTAAACAGGTGGAGTACTTAAACCCACAAGCTGCATTTTTCTGTTTTTCAGGCTTATCAGATTCCCAAGAGACAATGGTAGTAGGAATGTAAGTATGCATGTGTACACAGAACTACTCAGATTTCATTGGAAAATTCTAACAGCTGCTAAAACACGGCAATCCCATGCATAGCCATATGTAGCCAAAGGTAGAGAAGTTCATGCTACAGTTTTGTCAAAGAAGTTGTAAATCAGCAAACTTTTCACACAAAATATCACTGACTTATTCTGAATTTGTTTGTTTCTGGTTTTTTCCAGTTAAGTTTAACCCCACAAGCACTGCTTCGGTTTGCTGTGATTTAAAGCAAATATATACAATAAGTAACTTTCCTGTTATTTTGGTGGCTTGGTTCAAAATAAGTGTTATGAGCGTTTTTTGAACTTTGAAAAGGCAGAACAGTAGGACAGAAATATGTGCTCAGCTAGTCCCACACGTGAATCTGGATTTATGTGAGGATAATGGCTTCATCCATCAATTCCAAAGATGAAAGCCACATGGTAGAACAGGTATATATGGAATATATAGAATAGTCAGTGTGGGATAGATCTTCAAAGTGCACTGTCAGTACCAGGAAGGAGGAAGAACACCTGAGTGAACGTGACTTTCAAAATTAAGAATAATTGAATTTGGGCAAGTATCTGATAACTGACCCTTGTTCAATGTAAGATCAACCATGTGAGAAGTTGAGCTACCATATTTTAGAAAGGCAATCTATAATTTTCAAATCCATACCTTTTAGGTCCTAAAAGATGACTTTATTGAAATTTCCTCCTAGGAAGATCATTTCCCCACAGGAAACTGTAAGGATGTACTGCCTTTCACTTGATACTTTGCTTTCTGTAGACTATAACACTGCACTGTTAACAGGATTACAGTTTTCAAGGGCCTTTTAAATAATGCAAATGCCAAATATTCCAGGATTTAGGATAAAGCAGAGAAGGGGGGAAAGTTTGGTTTTGGTTTCATTTCTGTGCTGTTTAGTACAATTTCATGTCCCTCTGCTTTGCTGAGTGTAAAACAGATGTGTGAGAATTGAGGAAAGAAACCAGTTCCTCTAGTGCTTTGGTAACCAACAGGATTCCAGATGGGAATATTTCTGAAGTGTGTATGGTTTCATTTTGAATTTTTGAAATTCTATGCATATCAGACCATTTTAAACAGAGATACAATACATTATTCAGATGCCCAACACAAACACATTCCCCTTTGTTCTCAAAATTGTATAACATGAAGAGGAAACATTTTCCCTATTTAACACAAAACGGTCAATTAAAACATAATGGGAAAACTCACTCAAGATCATAAGACTCCAATTGTTGGCCACTAATCACAGTTCACAGACAAACAAAAAAGACAAAACCAAAATCCATCTTCACTGGTCATAATCAAATCATCACCAAGATCAGAAAGACTGCATAGAGGTTTTGCTAAAATACTGAAATTCAGGTCAAGAATATCTAGTGAGCTGGGACAGTGATTACCTTAGCAGTGAGTCTTAACTGGAAGGATTTATGGATTTGGGGAAAAAAAGCAAACCAAAACCACACAAAAAAACCCAAGAGTCACATTGCATTTCAAATGAAAACACACAAAAGAGCAAAATGCAGTTTTCTTCAGAGTATGGGCTGAGAGGGAGCCTGCAAACTGAGACCAGTGCCAAGATACTTTGCATATCATTTGGGCTTCATTTCTTTTCCAAGATTTATAGGGAAAAAGGCAAGTAATTTTCTCTAGAGAGACTTTTACTTTTGAGTTTCATATTAAGAGGAAAACATCACAGAAGCTATAAGAAATTATTGATGAAGCTGCATTATTTCCTCACCATATGTTATTAAGTGACAAAACATCAGTTGAATATGACTTTTCAGGAAAGATTTTGAAAGACTCAGAAGCTTTGTCAAACTAGTATAATCCTCTTAGATGTGCCAACACTGAAATAAATTTTATTGCTTCTGGAATTAAGAAGTATAAAGTTGAATGGGGAAAAAAAATCATTAAATGGTTTGATTTTGTGTGTTCTTTTTCCCATCAATCTCAAATGTTCGTATTCAGAAGAACTCTTATTTTTATCTCTCAAATTTTAAGTACCAGCCATCTGTATTACCCACAGTATTTGTGGATAGATAGATATGAATAGTGTTTATATGAACATCTTAGAAGAAATGCATTTGCACTTTCAGCTGTTGGAAAATATTAGTTGAACACGTTAAGCATGATAATATGAATTCAAAGTAGATGTCAGCTCTCATCATGTGCTGTCATCTAAAGAAGAACCCAAAATTACAGTCTAATGAGAATAATGACTGGGTTAAATCTGTGCCAATGCCCATTTTTATCATCATTTCATCTGTTTGTGACATCCTCTTTCAAAAAACAGACCTACACTAGTTATGTTTTATACTGGATATTCTGACCTAAACCTGCATGATATTACTTAGAGCTTTCAAGACTTTGGTGAGGCCATTCCCCTTGTGTTGTGGGTGAGGTGTTAATGTGGGCACAGAAAAAAAGGGAGAATGGGATGGACAGTAAACTGTAGGAAAGATTACAGGAAATGATTTCTGTTAAATTTCATAGAGGATATCATATAGACATTCAATTACTTTTTAGTGAAGGACTGTTAAAAAAAAATGGGAAACAACACAAACAATACATTGACCAAGATTAAGGTGGTGTTTTGTTTTTTTTTAAAAAAAAGGAAGGTTAATTATAAATGAGCATTCCCTGTGGATATCTCAGGAGATATGTCTCAGTCTGTTTCCTGTGACAGGTGGTAGTGTAAACGAAATGTGGTATTATGAATTCAAATTGGATTTCAACTGCTCATCATTCATAGTCTGGCCTTAGAACAGGCTGAGGCTATTATAGTCTAAAAGCCATAATGAAAATGGGTATCTTCTGTGCCATTTTCTAGTCTCCTTTCTTATTTTTTAAGAGGACAGATTTATGATGTTCGTTTAATATTTATCATTTCAGAAATGTATTATTCTGGGTGGTATACACGTGTTACTTTCAATTAGGTGAAGCAATAAATGCATACTCCACGGTACAAGTATAAAAACATAGCATTTGTGGGGGGTGGGCATTTACCATGGACAAGTGTCAAATCCAGAGGATTAGTTTTCAGTCATTAGGCACAGAAATGTTGACATAATGTTATGGTAGGGGTTACCACTCTCATAATAGCCATGAGTCTTAGAAAAAAAAATAAATGTGTATACTCCAAACACAGGCTAATTTAGTTAGTCCAACAAACACAAGCCAAATGCAAACAAACACCACACTAAATACTCCATCCCCTCTGTCTCAATTTCATTTCTAGCCTCTTGACCTTCCAGTTTGTGCCTTGGTTCTGAATTATGCAATTTATAAATACATTTTTATGCCAGTATATCTAAGCAACAACACAGGCCCAGAGATGACTCTGCTAACAATGCAGAAAGGGTACAGAAAAAAAAAACACATGATCACGACAGTGAAAAAGAGAAGCTACTGTAAGAAAGGTGAGAAATATTTACACTAAACTTCTCTGTTGTGCTCACTGTGGAACTTTTTGCCCTTATCCTCTTGCTTATCTCCTTGACTCCTACTCCTGGCTCAAAGGGGAAGTACAAAGTCTCACTGGAACGACACAGCTGGGAAAGAAGCATCTGCAAAATATGCTGGGATGGCAGTACTGGAAAGGCAGCAATCATTTTAGACACACAGGTACTGCAGAAGCAAAGGGTTCACAGACATCCCTTCTTTCAGCAGGATCTACAAATAACAAAACTTGAGCATTCCACGGATGTAAACCATCCAGGTGACTCTGATGTGACCATTGCTAGACATCAAGTGAAGGATGTTGTTCATACACACACAGAGCTCCTTCTAGGATGTTAAAGCAAAAATTTAGCTGTGGAATTCCCTAGAAAGTGTCTGCTACAGCTTCTGCTCAGTGTGAAGGACAGACAGATAGAGCTAATTAATACCAACAGCTGTGAGGATTTTACAGCCACAGAAGCAACAGTTTGTTATAATGAGCCTCCATCCCACATTAATTTTAAAATAGAAGACTTCCACTCCCAAAATATTCACCAGTATAATTTTTAATTGTTTGACTAGGAATCCATTGTTAGCATTCCATAGGTCTATCCAGAATAATTTAATCTATCATTTGAAGTTCATTTTCCAAATATCTCCATTAACCAAAGCAAGTGAAAAGTGTTTGATTAAAAATTATCCATAGTATTTTTTTTAAAAAGCACCAGAACAGGGGCTTTCTCTTTCTTTACTGTTCTTAGTAAAATACAATTGTTCATGACATTTAGAAAGATTAAATATAAATTCAAGAATAGAAAGGAATGCTCGATCTTTCTGAAAATGGAAAGAGCTCACGTATCTTTATAATATCCCCCTAATTTAATTAATATATTCCTCATACCATCTGGTCTGACTCACTCAAAATATAACAAAGTAGATCACAATTAAAACATTACAAATCTAACACAACTTTAGACTGAACACTTTAGATTATACCATCATTGTTAAAAGCTGGGCTGTCAGTAATGTGACAGATGATTCCACGGAAGGTAATTCAGCAGATACTTTACAATGCTCTCTTTGTTAAAAGCATCTGTATATTGATTTCCATATTTGTATTTTAAGACAATCTTATGATTAGAAAACAAGAGCTCAATGTACAAATGAGGCATGGAATATCTGTCACTTGTCAGATCTGGACTGAAATACAGAGACATAAAAATGTCAGGAAATATAATATTTTACATCCAGTGAGCAATTAACCAGGCAATTATTACTTGATTTCTTTTGGGGAAAAAAGGGCAGAAACGGGGGGAAAAAATCACAGTTGGTTTAGTTTTCATAAGCCTTTTCTCTTTCCTTTTAAATACCAGCACATTTGAAAATAGCAGCATCATTTTGAGATACACACACATTCTTTCCCATTAAATTTTACTATAATTCAAAACTAATTTTGCATTTTTCAGTATTAATTTAATTTCCATCTGAAATGGTTCCTCCATTTCTACAAATGGGCCTCACATTATCAAAGTCCATGACCAGGTCAAGAGATGAAGGAGAGACATATTAATTGTATTTATCTATTTTTGGTCAAAAGTGGTTCAGGTCACACTGGAATCAATTTGTAAAAACCCTTTCTTGTTTATTCAAATGCAAATAAGTAAAATCAGAATGACAGCAATAATTACTGTTATTTCTCCTGAGCATCTCCATACAGATAGGATGTGAAAATATATGGGCAGAAATATTTACTTTTTGTCCATCCAAGCTTCACCCCTTTTTTTAATGAAATACAGCACTGGTTTTTGTCACAATCTAGGTTATTTTACTACAAAGTAAGCAGAAACCAGTAACTTGCAAACCACAACAGTCTTGGAAAAATGAGTGAACTTCTCTGCTTGATTGATCCCCCAAAGGCAGAATTCTCCCAAACACAGGTAGATGTGACCAGACTCACAGTAAAAATTCACAGAATCACAGAAATTTTTCATATGCTTCCCTAAATTGTTACTGATAAAGAAATCTCCTTAATTTTGAAGATATAAATATCATGATAGAAAAATGTCCTGTGGAATAACCTTAAATATCACACCTTTATATATATATATATATATATATATATATATATATATATATATATACACCTGAGAATACATCAATATGTCAAGAGCGTTCCTCAATACTTATTGCAGCATAAGGAACTAAATGCTACCCTGGTCTATCAGAAACAGCAAACCTGAGGTTTTCTTGCCTTCTATATGTACATTTCTTTCTGTTCTCCACCTTTCAATAGAAGTAAACGTCCTTAGTCATAGGGTTTATGAGAAAAAGAAAGTCCTTTTAAAATAAGAAATAAAAAAGGATTGATGAATTGATACCACATTTATATTTGCACAGGACAGAGAATAGTTTTCTTCCTGGGTGTGAATGCAACCTATTGAGAATCTGTAGGGCATAATACGATAATATTTGTATTAATTAATTTTTTTGCTTATCCTTCAAAGCACAGAATAAAGGAGAAAGTGAAGTTAGAGGCTGACATAGCATATTGTCAGTAGCATCCATTTTAGTCTAACTTTGGCTGTGCTTGGGCTGTAATGGAAGAACATATTTGCATATTATCACAACCCATCAGAGAATCAGTCCTCCACTACCCCTGCCAACACAAGGGGAAGAGAAGGTTCCCTTTTCTACCAACATCAGTTAATTTATCCTATTTGAAGTACCATAGTTTTGAATTAGATGTAATTGAAAACCTGCAAAACAGGGTGAAATGGAGTTTTAGCTGAAAAAGTAAATAATGAGAGATAAAGTGATGCATGTTACCAAATACCATCTAACCAGATTCCCCCCAGTTAAACAAATGTCAGAGTATTGATCTGTTCATGCAATAGCTCAGGGGGCCTAGTCTTGAATTTCCTCTGGCTCTCCAGAAATCCAGCAGCAGGTCTCGTGCCTGGGCTGTGTCCTGTGTCTGCAGAGGTCTGAGCTGATGGAGGCAGAGGCTTTTATGAGGAGGGCTGGCTGCTGCAAACGAGACACCAGCTATCAGGGGTTTATCTGCATGCTGAGATGGAACACCCACCACCCTTGGAAGAGCATCATCACCTCAGCAGTCTGTTCCCAGAGCTGCTCCCCACTTCCCAGTGAACTCTCTGGTGTAATATATACACTGAATCCATAGTTCCTGTAGGTTTAATAAAGGGAGCCAAATACTGAGAATGGGCTAATGAGAAAAAAGACCACGAGGAGGACAAGGCAAAGCTCCTGGTGGAAGGAGCTGCCCAGGCTGATCCCCAGCACAGCAGGACCAGCACATAGGGTGGGTTCGCTCTGCTGGAAGCTTCTGGAGACACCATTTCAGCCACTTTCACCAAACTGTCTTCACCAAACTTCACTGCACGACTGTGGAGTTCAAAAACCATTCTGTAAGGACTTCTGTGACTCATCTGCTAATTATTTGGTTTGGGGATCCTGGATTAAAAACTACAAATCAAATGTACCTGTGACTCAAACTAGTCTATCCAGTGCTGTGTCACTTAAAAGGAGAAAAATCCAAAGCATTAGCATCATCTTATTTTGAATATCTGCTCAGCCTTTTGTGAGCTGTGCTTTAGTATCTCAGGCAGGCACCACTTGATTTGTGAAGAGAATTTAGAGGCACAGGAGATATGCTAATTTCCCAGCTTATTATCCTGCCTGACTTCCCCTTTATTTTGTCCTTTTCTTCCTGTCATGAACTGAGAAGGTCCCAGATGGAATTTCTAAATGAAAGCATTTGTGTCCAGTGCTCCCTACAGAAAAATTGTTAAGGGAGAAAGTCTGTGGGAGTACAAAGATTGGGTGAGGAGTTAAAGGGAAGACAAAAGGTATCAGTGGGAATATAGATGAAAACAGGCAGGAACTGAGAAGAACAAAGACTAAGCATGAAAGAATAAATATTAACTGCCCTCCTATCCATATATGCCCTTTCCACAGAATATGGAGCTCCTCAAAATACTTTTTCCCCACTTCCCACTGAAAGAGTCAAATCTGACTTCTAGCTTTTATTAAAAAGTAGATAAATAGCTCTTGCACGAGTAACAATTAATCCAAATATTTTTCAGCTATATTTGCTTCCATTCCTCCTTGAAAAATGTATTCAGCAGCTTTGCACCCTTTTCCCTTTTAAATGTAAACTGAAGAGAGTAGCCTCAGGAGCAGAGGGAGAGGTGGGTGCTCTGGCAGTACCAAATTTTCCCGGCTGCTCTTCCACATCCAGAGCCAAGCCCAGAGCCCAGTTCCCCAGATTTAGGCCTGCCAAGGCACGCTTGCTCTTTCACTTCCACCTCCTTGAGGTTTTGTTGTTAAAAACTTCTGCTTATAAACTTCACCACCATAATTTTATTACAAACACTTAGTGGAGCAAAGTGCATTAGGGCAATATTTTGCTTTTAGCTTACTTGTTCCTTGAAATGACCATAACAGGCAATAAAATGTTACTAATGTTTACCGTGGTTTAATCAACACTAGACCACAGCAAAGAGCAGAATTGCTGATCCAGTGACCTCACTGTCCTGTGTTTAGATCCTGCTTGCTGGTGATTTATAGCTGCATGTTCCCTGGCCTATATTAAAAGAGAGAGAGATGACTAACTACTTCCAGAATCATAACAGTAATTGGAAGACTATTCTGTAGCTTCAAGGGAAAGGTAATAAAAGGCATTCTGAAAGCCTCTTTCGCTGGAGGGGTAGTGGTAGGGTTTTGTGCAGTAAACCTCCGTGGCACGGTGGAAAAATCCCACCTTTCCTCGTTAGAGAGCCGCCCTGTCACCTTTCCCCCAAACCCCTGCAAGAGAAACAAAGGCAGCTGTTCTGTAACTGAATAGCACACGAAGTAACAGTGTGGAAACAAATGAGACGAAACACATCATCCCCAGCTCACTGTAATCACCGCCAGAGATGAGGTAGATGAATGAGGGACATCCATACAGGTTTTACAGCCTCCAGTATCTTACTTTTCTCCTTCCTGGCAGTTGCAGGGAACACATAATTACAAGTAGTGATTTGCATTAGAGAGTAAATGTGCATTTCTTTCGTTCTTCATTCACAGGTTAGATTAACTTTGTGTATCAAGACATACATAAAAATGCAATCATTTCATTGTCAGGAGCCTAAAGCTAACGTTAATTACAGTTTGAAACTTCGATTATTAATGCATCTTTACCTATTGAAGTGTGAAATAAGCAATAGTAGTTGGAATATACCAATTAAATTAGCTTTTGAGACTGGAATTCATAAATAGGATACTATGTTGTATTTACAGTTGAAATTGTAACACGGTGTTCAAGAGCTGGAGGGTTCTGTATTCTAAACAACAATACACCTTAACATTCATCCAAAAAAGAAAAAAAATATTGGCCTTTTTCCATGCACCTATTCCCAAATTAAAAATATACAACAAGCTTTATGTCCTGTGGAAGCAGATGCTGTATTTATTCTATTAAGTCAACTATTACAAAAATCAAATTCACCTTTCTCATAAATCTGGCATAATACACACATCCACACCCCTATAAAAGCAAATAGATTCTATAGCCAGAACTAAGCAAATATTGAATACAGTTATTCAAGAAAAATAATTCAAAGAATTAATAGAATTCTTTGTTAGCTAATAACTTTTTATTTTTTGGTCCACTTTCCAAGTTTGTTGAGCTGGAAGGTCAATGGTAAAAAAATTTATCACCTAATAAGTTAATATCAAAAATGCCTGGAGAAGAAAATGTGTATATAAATTAGAGGGAAGCAATAATATTTTGCATACATTGAAATTGTTTAAGGACAGAGAAAAATTAAATGTGCTTAAAAAAAGAATGCTTTAAAGAACAAGAGATTTCAACTTCAGTAGAACACACAACATTCCCTCCAATTGTGTCAGACATTGCACTTCTACAAATTTACTACCTTTGGTTCAACCATAGAACAAAATTCCCTTTATATCTTCTGCTCCTCATAAATTCTCTTTCCTTTGTAATACCTAATTTTACTGAATAAGTTATTTCCCTTTGTGCGTTTCTTCCAAATTATTGTATTTTGAAATTAGCCTTTCATCAACTTTCATCTTTACCCTCCCAGTATCCCCATTTTTCTTCAAGCAACTTTTCTTCCAGTATAAGACACCCAGGAAAGGCAGGGTATTTTCACCAAAATACACACTTTTAGTGATGATTGGAACCAGTCTACCATCAAAAACGGCAACATATTTTAGACCTCTGTCCATGCATGAGCCCATACATCATTCATTTGCAGTAGTTTAGAAGCTTAGAAATCTTCACTATGCACGTTTTAAGTTGTGGAGTTTTTTAAAGAAATATTTTTGTGCAATAAATTAGTCATTATTAGTTACAGACAGCTTTAATTACAGGTGCTGACTTAGACTGAAAGAAAAAGTCTGCATAAAGTGATCTAATAAATTAGATTTGAACAAGAAGCATGAAATGACAACCTGAAATTAGTAACATAAAAGCAAATTGTTCTCCAAATTTTCAAGTAGACCATAAGCTTAAACTTAAACAAAGAATATTTTTTTTTAGTGCCTCTTAGAAAACTCACTCCTTTGAAAGTGACACCAGGAACCTTGTTACTCATAAGGAACCAAAAAGTGGGGATGAGTGAACAATAACTAAGTAGCAATTCAGAGAAGGATTTTCAACAGCTTTCTGAAGGCAGGAGGACACTGGAGAAAAACATTAAGAGAGTGAAAATAATGTGGAAATAGTTTAAATCCTACAGAAGATAAAACTTAATCCAAAATAAAGCTAGTGACATGCACAGAAGACGTCTTATCTCCAAAGAATCCTTATACGAAGTTAATTGATCAAAAAAATTTAAATACATTTGACTTGGATTTATGGCTGTTGGGGTTTTGTTTCATTGTATTGCAGCTCCCCAGTTCCAGTGGATGACAGGAAAGAGGCAGAATCCAAAAAGGGAGCTGTGGTGATAGACAGTGCTATAAAAGAAATCAATGATACACTAGATTAGTGGACAAACTGATTAATGAGTTACTTTGTCAGAGAGCTGGGGATGTTAAGGGAAAACTGCTGTTGGAGTATCTGGGGGAATCTAGGGCTGAGCTGGGAATTGGCAGGTCCAGCAAAGATCATTCACTTTTACTTTGTGAGCACTGTTGCCCTGTTTCATCCCAGATTCAGGATGCTAAGATTGTTAGGATAAATACAATTCTCAAACAATAATGCCTTTACTCCAGCAACCTTCTCTTAAAAAAACATGCAAAGTCCTGTAATCAGACAGGGGAAATTCATTCACAAGACAGATTTTTTTACTTCAGAGGTTTAAATCACCTGATTTCTTTCCTCAGAGCCACAATGCCAGTGCTTTGGCATGTTCTTACTGCCTTCTCCATTGTTTTCACCCACGTACTTCATGTAAGACACCTCTCCTGAAATAACAAAGCCTCAATGCTCACATAGCTCACCTTTAGGAGCAGCCCTGGGCTGAAACTAAATTTTGTCTAACACCTTAAAAGCTTTTAATACTGCCTTGCAACTTGCTCAGACAGAGGAGCACAATCTCCCACCCCAGCTCTGCTCACACCTTTTCCTCTTCCCTTCCTGAACCATTTCAGTGGGACTAAATCCAAATGACAGAATTACTCTCTGAGTCTCTTTACAGCACAAAAAAGTTCAGGTCAAGCAAAATTAGGAAGAGCTTTGTGGAGACAGTTTTCCTCTTGCTGAGGTGAGGCACAGCTTTGGAGCTTACATGTTCTGTCTTTTTTTAATACCTGAAGGATTCCTGAGACCCAGCTGGAGAGCTCAGGGCAGGCAGGTGGAGATGCTACTGACTGTAGCTGCACCTCCCCGTTCAGTGTTCCTGACCAGAACCAGAGACACAACCACCATGAAGAAGCAAACAGGTCAGAGCAAGCCCAGTAGGACAAATACAAATGCCCAGCCACAAATATTGAGGTTTCCTCAGAATGTTGTGAGGGCAGAGGTGACCACCATGGGCTGCACTGAGCTTCACAAGTGTGGAAAGCAGAGCACCTCTAGTTCCATCTTAGAGTCTGCTGTGTAGGAGGTTCACCTTGACCCCTCCTAAGCAAGTCAGAGAGCTCTGGATGTCATATAGGTTAGAAAGTCACTCGGGGATTTCCAAGTCTTCTGCTTGTTCACTTCAGCAACTACACTGAAAATCAGGACAAGAGTTCGTACCCTTAGATCCAAACCTAACTGTGCCAGAAGCTTGTTTGGATGCCCCAAGTCCAGAGTCTTGCAGTGTTTGGATAACTAAACAAATACTTTACCATTTACTATATCATTTAAAATATCTCCCAAACCTTTGCTGATAGGATCCTGTCATTCATAGCTTGTATTTATTCTGTAAATCCAACAGATTTTATATTTCAACTCCTTTGCACCACACTGCAGAATTCATCCAAAGACATTGTGACTGGAACAGGTTTTAGTTCATTTCTAAAAACCTGCTGGAAAATTCATCTTGCTGAACACCTGCGCTGTTATTTCTGTATTTCTCCTGACTCATAATTACCTCACCTTTGCAAGGAAAACCACACAGAAGCAAAAGGATATTTCAAGTTACTAGGTCCTGATGGGATATCTAAAATTATTATAATCTTCAGAGGAAAATTTCAGTAGGACTCATCTCATTACCAATCTGACACTGTATTTCATACAAGATACACTAACTTTGCACTAGGAAAGTTTCTGTTCTTTGCAGTTTTTGATGGGACCATCTTAAATTAACTTTGCGGTTTGAAATCAGCATAAATTTTAAAGGATAATGGAAATATTTTTAATTATACGAGCTCGTAAATTGAGCACAGCATTCAGCAGATCAGAGGCTTTGCACATTCTTATTTGCTGTAAAGCAGTGGGAAACTCAATTTACCACAGTGATTCAGATGTATTTAGGGTCTGATTTGGGAGGGTGTGCTAGGCATAGTAATTCATGTAGGTGCTCGAGTAGTTTAGCAGATGATATACCAAACCTATACACTCAAGGGGTTTGGGTTTTTGGTTTTTTTACTGGTTTTCATACATAGTGTACATTTTCTTCTCTAGGATCCTCATTAACTTTGTCAATCTTCTTCCTTTTTTAGTACAGAAAAAACTTGCTGTCAAATTGCAGATATTAAATTAGTCAAAGCAGCTTTCCTGTGCAAAACCAGCTTTCTGCACACCTTTCTCAGAATGTGAATTAATAGATATTTATACAAATGTGCATGAGCAGAAAGAGGAGATGCATTCAATGGTATCAGTAAGTGCCTATAAAAACGTTTTCTACAACAGCTATACATTATGCAGTTCTTCAGAATTATCTGGCAAAATAAACCACTGAGATTGACCCTCGAGTGAAAGAAGCATCAAATACATTTTATTCTCTGTTATCTTGCCAATATTCCAATGACAGGTCAAAATGGGAAACGTATATTTAGAGATATTTAGTAGAGATAAAGCTGCACAGGGTCCAGATGAGCCATAGCAACACTGTGCTATTACACAGGAAACTCTTGACTTTTAGGGTTAGAGCTTTACCATAATTAGGACTTATTTCTTCACAGTCACAATTGTAGATAAAATAATATTGCTTCTAGTTATGCTACTACTGTTAAATATAATTTTTGCTGTATTTAATTCCTTGTATTAAGGGGAAAGACAAAGTAAATCTGTCATCTAGCAACATTTCTAAGGGAAAGTGATTTTTCATAGTTTGAAATATTAATAAAGTTCTTTAAAAAAAAAACAGTAAAAAAGAGTCACATACATATACGTGCATAAATAATTGTATCAGAAAAAGCCAGTAATGGAGTTGGACCAAGAAATCATAAAACTTGCTCACAGATTCTATTTTGGACCTAAAAGAACTGTCTTAATGAAAGAGAAACAGATATGTCTTTATGAGAACTCATATATTTCAGTAATTGACAATTTCCACCAGAAAAATCCTATAACCTTTTAAAGAATTAGATGAATATTTTTCCCTGCTCTCCTACACCAATCCAGCTCAGGTTAAATATCTCTTGACCTGAAGATGTTAACTTTTCTTAGGCTTTGAACTAACTCTGAAAATTATTTCTTTTCTGCCTCACAGCCCACTACTATGGCTCTAACCCTGACTGAGCACACAAGCCCATGGTCAGTGATTTCTGTACAATGATTTCAAGCTGTCAAATCTCAACACAAACCTGCTAAGATATGTCCCTGGGTTTTGGGAGCATGATCATTTAGGTTAAATCTTTAAAACTTTGCCACTCCTGAGAAGCATTTAAACCTCATTTCTTCCAGGTCTCCTTCTCAACCAAACCCTTCTTTTCCTCTTAACTCCCAACTTAATGTCTCTTCAAACACAATCAATTTTTTGATGCTCCTCATCTTTGCTGCCTGCTGAGAGCAAGTCCTTTTCATCTCCTGCTGTCTCATTTGCCAAGTCTCATTCCTTTTGCCAAAGACTTCGCTAAGTCTGGCAGTTCCCTCCTCTGAGCCAACCACACTGACTCAGTAAAGCTACCATGGAGGTAACAATATATTTTCCCTGCTTTTAGGGAGCTCTGATTTCAAAGGCATTCAATGTTCAGGAGAGTAAACTGCACCTTTAAAACACCTTGTTTTTTGGGAAAGTGGGTATTCCAAAGGACTGCTGAATATCTCTTGGGGTCGAGTTTAAGTAGCAGGAACTTATGTGCTGCATTCAGCTCCTGATTTGGAAAAACAATTTCGGATTAAGTTAAAAAAAAAAAAAAAAGAAAACTACTTCTTTCTATTCCTAAAGATCTTTAAAAGCCCACACAGAAATGTATATGGTGTTCCAGCATCTGTTTGATGACCTGAAAATATAATGCAACTCTCAGAGGACTGCACAGGTTGCAGTAGATTTTCACTTGAGCAAGTTTATGGGTCATGTGCTTATGCTCTGTCTGATGCAGGTCAGAGCCACTTGCTCACTTCTTGAAGTGCTGAAGTGACTCATTACATTTTGGGAAAAGGAAGAAACACTTTCAGACCAGCTTTTACAGCAGCAGGTAATTCTTGCTATTTCACTGCATATTTTATCTCCATTTGTTGCTGAATAACTCAGCCACAATCCAAAGCCATTACACTCTTAACAGCCTGCCATTAAATATAACAACAACATCTCTCAGGAAGACACGGCACTGTCTGAAGTCATAACCAATTTTTTAAAATGACAATTAAGATGGAAAGAACTTAGCAACAACAGTATTGGCTGAACAGAAAAATCAATGAGAGCCTCTCCATTTTGGGCAGAATTTTAACAAATAAAGCTGAACCTAATCTTATATAAACTAGGCTGTCATGGAAATGGAAAGACATTATTGAACTCTAATGTCTTCACCAAGCCTAGTCTGAGTCTACCCATTGATATTTTCAGGAGATGCTGGGTGATGGATAGATTCTCTCAGCAGCTCTGAAGTTGTCTGGATGCCAGAAATCCCGTGGGCAGCTGCTGTTTGAACTTTCACAAGGGTCAGATTGCAGTGGTGCAGAGAGAGAAATAATGTAAGAGTAAAGCTTTGGGTCTGGGTGGGGTTTTTCCTTCTGTGCCTTCTCCTGGGCACACAACATGACTTAGCACTCACAGAGCCTTTGAGCTCACAAAGGTTCACACAGTGTGGAGGAAGAAAAGTTAGGAAAGACAAGGTTTGTTTCCTACCTGTGTTTTCTGAAAATGCAATGATGCGCATTAAAAACATCAATGTATATTTTACTATATGTATTTCCATTAGTAGCCATTATGCAAGGCTATAGACCTGAATTAGCTCTTTTTTTCACTCCTGCATTCAAAAAAAGCATGTTTAAAATGGGAGGGAAAATTAAAAATATTAGAACTATTTGAAATCCCGTAACCTGACCTTTCAGTTTACTTAAATTATGAACACAAAAAGCAAGCAATGCTTTCTTAAGTTAGACCCACCCACACGAGAAGATGACTGGTAGGGAAGAGCTCTTCCATTTAGAAAGCAAGGCAGGAATTCTACCTTCAGGTTTCAGGTGGAAGAGAGAGCCAGCTGCCACTTAGAAGTAATCAGAATAAACAGAATGTCTTAATCAGAAAAACAAGCAACACAACCAAAATAAGCAGAAAAGCAACCAGTGCAACAAAGCTCCTGTAACTCAGCTACATGCTTTTATTCTCTACTTTACTGGGTGATATTCCTACTCCTTTGCAGGTGTAAATATGTCCACCTTGATGACAATGGCTCATTAATGTCTAAAATCCCTGTGCTTCAAAGGTGAATTTTACAACACAATATCAAGGCAAGATAGAGTACACAGTTTTCTCATAATCTTATTCAATAACCAGCACTATAATGTGACAAGAGTTTAATTATTTGAGGTACTGGCTCTAAATTCTCACTATCCACACACACCTAACCCTTTTGTGAGTACTACTAAATATTGGTTTCAAGGATAGCTTCTTTACAAAACTGCTTCTTCTTTTCTAGCTCCTGCTAGAATGTGTTAGCTTGGTATTGGTCCTATTAGGAAGCAATACCTTCAAGACAGAAAGCTGATTCCTAGGGTTCAAAAATTCAGTGATGATTAAAAAAAATCACATTAAGGTATTAAGTATGGCCATAAGTTAGCATCATGTGACTTTAGAATATTTTTTTTTAATTTCAGCATAATTTCAAAGCACTTCTGCTTCGTTCACGATTTAGCCTTCTACAGTTACATGCACCACCATCTTGGTAACAGCAATAAATGATAAATGGGTCTAAAACATGTAGTGAAAAACTGAATTACATCCAAATTGCCCAGCCTTCTCGCTTAATGCCACTGAGAATCAGTAGAAGTGATAAAATCTTAAGTGAGTAGCATCAATTAAATGCAGTTATAATGAAATAAGCTGTATTATGATGTAATTTGAGCAGTGCAAACTGTTGCAGATGGAGCTTCAAATGAGGAAATGGTGCTGGGAGAGATTTTGAGCATAATCTAGATAAAACTGGCTCAGTTCTTTTACCTCAAATGAGGATTTACAATCCCACTTTGTTTATAGTAAAACCATTCTAGCTTCTCCACCTTCTTCATTCACGCTCCCAAAATTTGTGAAGAACCTGCAAATGAGAAAGTACCTACAGCAAACTGAATTGGACACATGTCTGAATGCAAAAGAAAAAAATCTTCAAGGAAAGGGATCAAGTGTCCTTTTCTTTGAGCTCTATGTTATGCTGCTTCTCTAAGAGAATGACTCCAAAGAAGGGATGCAACTGTTTGAATATCAGGGAAATAATGAATAGATTTTATTCCATTTGTAAGCCACACTGGATCCCTGATAGGAAATAAAACCAAAAAAGTGGAAATCGTCTCAGAGTACTGATGTGGCCCCAGAAGATTTCCTTCCCCATATTTGTTGCTTTGGGTTATGTCAGTTTGTTTTATAGCTGTAGTAATTTTAAATGCATTTTTCTCTCTTGTGAGATGCACTCTTTCAACTTTCCTTGAGGGAAGCTTGAGGCACCGATTTATGGTCAGATATGTGTGAATATATCTGACCATAAAACACACTGTACTTTAGTATTTACTGCTGGAAGACAGACAGTATTCCAGATTCAGCGTCTGAGTTATGTTAGCCCTCTTGCTGTATGCAGGTACCATAACATCCTGTTAAAAATAAACACATCTGGTTTATTCAATTATTTCCAAAGGTTTTGCAAACATGGTATTTCAACCGCCATTAATGGTTAAAGGGAGACCTGCAATATTCTGATTTTAATTATAAACGAATCTCAAGTCTGGAATTTTCAACCCATCCCTTGATAAGAGATGGAGCCTGAAAGCATTTGAAATTTCCATTCTCAGATCTACAACGGACAGTTTTCTTCTCCTTATAGTATATAGAAATTGATATAGTATTAAAGAGTCAGAAATGCATAGAAGAGAGAATCATCCATGCTGTAAATTCCAGAGTTGTTCTTTCTACAGCGTTGGGTTAGGAGCAAACACAAGGAGAAGTGCAGCAGCCCATCTGCGAGGCTGCCTCGTGCTCAGGGGTTTAGTGGCCATAAAAGAATGGGATGGCAGAGAGAGCAGGGATATCCCAGCCTTGTGCTCCTGGCTCCCTCCACAGCCTTCCCAGCCAGACAGCCAGGCCAGGCTGGCAGAGCCAGACTCCCCAGCACCCTGACTGAGGGGCTCACAGAGGGATTGTGCCTAGGATTCCTCCTCATCCAAAGAGAGCACCCATAAAACACACACTGCAGTTCTGACGAGGGAATTTCCGCACAGATCTCTAGGCAGGCCTCAAGCACATCTCCTGCTATCCCACCTGTCAGCCTGGCATTGCCCTGTGGAGCACACACATGGGGAATATTACTTGGTTTGAAGCTGTGTTGATGCAGGAACTTCTGCGCCAACATGAAATCTTGGTAGTACCTAAAGCTTCACCCTAATTTAAACTTGAGCAACAAAGAATGCAAGAGATATTTCTGTTTATAATAAAGCTGATTTAATTTCTTTTTAAGCAGGTTTCCTGCTCCTCTGATATTCCTTCTTCTCACTCACATAGGGACACGCACTAGAAACACTTCTGCCCTACCTGTAACAGCTCATAGGAAAAGTGGGTGAAAGGAAATCCAACCTGAAATTACTCTGCATTTGCTATGTCATCATGTGTCGTGTGACTGCCATTCTTAGCCAGTGGAAGTATAGAAGTAAATTATTTTCTTTGAATTGTGTTATTTAATGCATTAACATTTGAATTCTAAAGAAATACAGACTCATTCATGCAATGTGACTAGAAAGAGTGAAAAATTGCTCTGCTTTTGTAATTACTTACCTAGTTTTCAAATACCAAACCCTAGATGTGCTGTAGGATCTAGACTTGTAACTTCTATGAGGAAAATAATAAGCAAATAATGCAGTGTGAGAACTTGAATCTTATGAAAAAATTATTGAAGGATATGAAGAGAACATACTATTTTTTACTAAGATCTCAATAATATTTATAATAGCAGCTGTATAAAAATGAGATTTTCACCGTATCAAGGAAAGAGCACCAGATTCTCATAAGATGATCTCTAAAGGATCAGTCCTTGCCCTTTCTATCATAAGACTATAAACCCAAGACTTGTGATTACAATGCCTAAAAGAAAGAGCTACACTGTCCAGCACATCAAATGAAACACCTCTAATAACCTAAAAATTTTCATTTCTGCTGTATTCCCGTGAAGACCATTACTGAGCACACATCTGATAGGAAGTGTCCTGGCAAAATTGGTCTCCAGGTCTTCTGTAGTTTCTGCTTTCATTGTCAATACCTGGTGTGTCAGGTGGCAACAGCCATAGATGTCAGGGATGCAAAAGTGCTGCTTCTAACAGTGAGGTGGACAAAATATTTTCCTCAGGTAGTTCAAAAGTTGTCACCTGCCTTCAGCAGCATGCCTGTGTCTAGACTAATAATTAGGTTCCACTTTTAGGCTTCTTGCTTGGAAGCAGGCTCTTTCTGTGGGAATCAGTCCACAGAATATCGTCCTTTCTTTTGTTCTTAATTAGGGGACATTAGAAAGAAGGAAGATATGTGAACTACAAAAGGTCCAAAAGTTATTGGGGGATATTTTACAGACAACTAAAGGTATGCCTTATGTGTGAACTTAAGGCCAAATCCTAATCATCCATACAGGCACAGGCATGTTCCCTGATTTCTCTTAAGCTTTTCTGTGAGAAAAACAGCTACAGCCAACAGCTTAAAGCTGGCATGAGACTGCATACTTCATTTAGAATAAATATTGCCCGAATTCCTGCCTCTTAACTGCTCTGCATTTATGTGCCCTGCTAGTTTCATGTGCTGAGACATAATAATTCATGATCCAAACTTCTCTTCAAGTACAGTCAGGGTGACTAAGAACTAATTTTGGCACCAACGTAGCTGCTTAATGTTAAGGGATGAGTCAACAGCATTATTAAAAAAAAAAATAAAAGAAAAAAGAAAGAAACAGGAGAGGAACCACTTCTTTATGAAATAAATTTAAAAAGGAAATATTTAGCTACTGAAATCACAGACATGTGGTAAGACAGTAATTTGAACAGTTATGATGGGCTGTCATTTCTCTGCTTCCCTCATGACATGTATGTCCTGGCACTGCCTACACACTTGCACAACAAATTCCTGAACCTCCTGAAGTTATCAGGAATGCAAGCAACAAAAGTGCATACAAAGTTATTATTACTGTTTTTATTTGGATTAATAACTGACCTATAGGAGAGAAGATAGATCAGAATTCCACAAAAGAATTTGGGGAGGCTGGAAAGGGGGTCAAACTTGAAATAGTCCAATCTGAGCAGAACAGGGGTTCTGTGTTCCTATACAAAGACACCTGCAGCACTCCTGATGGTATTGGATACGAAATCCATTTTTATTAGCAAATGCCTGCTTTGCCAACCCATAGGCATTAGGTTGAGAGCTTCTGAAAATAAGATTTGACCCACAATCAGTCACACAGTTTTGCCAGACTTGTTCATGTAAAAATTTCTTGTCTGCAGAGCAGTTCCCACAATACCTCCTGTTTAGAACACAATGCACATTATTCCCTTTTCCTGTGTTACAGCTAATAAGGTATGGGATTCACCACATCTGAGCTTTTACTTGTAAAAGTACCTCATAATTCAGAAGCTTTTCGTATCTAAAACATACAAAGTCCAATGTAGGCATCAGGCTGATATTTAGGCAACTGCCTGCTTTGTACAGCCTCCGATCCATTAATGGCAAAACTTCTCAATTTTTTGAATTGTACCTTCCTCATTCCTCCAAGACTTGAAAATGCTACAGCAAATTCCTAACCAAGAAGCTGATAGACTTTTATAGAATACTTGATTGAGGTATGTTTCTAATTTATTCAACTCCTCCATTATGTAAACGAGAGCAAGTAAGACAAGTGGAACAGTTTGCATCACTTATGCAAGAAACCATTATGGAAGCCAGCCCTTGGACTGAAATAGAAAGCTTCATTAACAAGGTATCTGGGTAGCAGCAATAATAAACAGGCTTTTTTGAGTTGTTCATTACCTTTTAAAGAAATCTTCAAGAAAAAAAGTTACCCCTTAAATTTCAGATTGAAGAAAATACCAAGGGAGCCTTTTCAGCTCATTTGAAGTCTGAAGGCTATTGTACACATTTTTTAAACCTGATCAAAATTCAGTCTGCTGTTTGTTACTAAATTATGTATCTCTGAAGCATAAATGTGTTAGCTTTAGAAAGTTACAAATTAGTGTATTTCCATACAGCTTGGGAAAATATAATTTTAATCGCTTTGTTTTGGGTAGGAAAAATATTGCTTGCATTATAACACAGGGGAGCTGTCAGTAAACATGGCCAGACAGTTTCTTTGGCAGTAAGATTCTCAGAGCCTTACAAGCAAATTACCTAGAATTATTAACAGTATGTCATGTAATGGCTGATTTTATTTTTTTACAGAAATATACATTTTTCATTGACTTCTGTTTATGAAGACATTTGATTTTAATGTGGTATCTTTTTATTCTATAAGAAACTGCTTTGATCCAGACTATTGGTTTGTTCTATGTCTACTTGATTCTATAAAACTATAAACTCTGGGCATTTGTAACAGAATATTTTCCTACTCGTTTATCTTACAGTGACAATTTGGTTCCACTGCCTAAACTGTTCAAGCAGAACTGATGATTTCTGAAAGTGCCATCAATAAAAGAAATAAGGGCCAACTGTTACTGTAATCAGGGAATGTTGCCATGGATTTCAGTGGCCTTAGGATCAGGACTTATGGCAGGAGATAAGAAGCAAACTAATTAAAATAGATGACATCTAAGAAAAAAAATAATAAAGGAGAGACGGCAGAAGGAACTAATGGGAAAAGGAAGGAATTAAAAGAGTTAAATCAGGAAAAAGAGAATAAAAGTCAGAAAAGGAAGAAAACTGGATAATTACATTGTTAGAAAACAACATTTGCAAAAGGAAAGAAAACTAAGAGAAAAAAAGTATGGACTAAAAGACAATTCCTGTCCTCAAGCATCTATTTTATCAGCTTAACAGCAGAATCCCAGGACATGTCACAGAAGTTCTAATTTCTACTCTTCAATGCTGTGAAAGGAAATAATGACTTCAAACTGGAGCAACAAAAGGAAAATTAGAGACTAGACCACAGCTTTTATGTTATCACTATTTATTTGCACTAATGACTACAGTATTAGAATCCATCCCATTTTTGACACCTGCAATATGGTTTTGCTCACAAGCTTCTTGTATCATAGCTATTGTTCTAGAGGGTGGATATGTTTATCTTTTTTTATCTACAGGATATAAAGGAATAATGTGATTTAAGCAATTAGTAGCTGTGTAGAGAGAGGATTATTGATGATGATGATCAGAACTCGTGGTTTTAACAATAAATCTACTGAGCTAGCAAACAAAAGACTTTCTTGAGCAAAATCTGGAAATCTGAAGGATGCGTAAAAGCTACAAATTTCTTTGTATTTATCCTTTTCTGTCCATATAAGTAAGCCAGTGAGTATGATGGCTGATTTCTGACATGACAATTGCAGCTCTATTCAAAATATATGAACAGCAACAACAGAATCAATGACAAGGATATTTTTGTTCCTTTTTAAGAACTCTTTTTGTGTCATAACTTCAGCTTCTTTGAAGCCATTTCCTAGTGAAAACTACTTTAAACTGCAATCTGTCTTTGCAGACTCATCTTGCTAGCAAGACAGGCATTGTGACCTTGCATCCTCTTTTCTGATAGAATATTATTTAATTTGGAAAAGTGAAACAGGTAAAGCTTTGCCTCTCACTTATCTTGCCTATTTTTTAAGCAATTCAATGCTTTTAAGCAATTTCTAAGCTTTCACTTAGTAGTGTTGCAAGGAAAGGCTTAAGTGCAGCATTTGAAATAAGTTTTTTTTTTGTCACACATGGCACCAATGCCATGTCACATTTTCTTGCCAGTCCAAAGTCTACAGCAGTTACGAGGAAGGCAGCAGTTCACATGGCTTCTATCTCCATGGTAACTTGTTTACAAGGACTGAAATACACGCTGAAAATTCAAGGTTAGCTTTCCCTTTGTTCCTGTTTTGATGTTTTTGGCAATATGAATAATGTGGGCATAATCCTAAATCCAAACAGCTTCATGGCAGGCGGAGTCGCAACAAAACTCCACACAAAATGTGCTTTCATCACCCCCATTAGAAAAAGAGAATTCAAAAGGCTGCTTAATCAGACCCCTCAGTTGCCTCTTCCTTTCACACTCCTGAACAGTCCTTATTCTGCATTTCAGTTTTATATCTCGAGGAATGAGGCTGTCTAAAGATTTCTATTTTTCCGAGGTGATAACTCAGGGCATGTGTGTGTCTGTGTTGCATCCATATCACAATCTAAAGAACTTGCCTTGTCTAAAATCATTTCAGAAGTAAAAATGAACAGGCACCTTTTCAGAACTTAAGCTGAATCACATGATGGGAACCTTTTGTGTTCAAAAAAATCAAACTTAATAATAGCAACATACTGCAATTCTGTAATTTCTTATCATAATGCTCCTGTAAACGTTTTAGGATGTTTCTGCAACTCTCACTCAGGGAAAACAATGATTTGAAGAATGCCCCACCAGAAAAAACAGCAAGGACTGAGGTGACCTTGCTATCTCACGTGATCAGTTTAGATATGATTAGAAATCCTCAGCATTCATGCAATAAAATGTCTGAAAGAAATACCTTTTAAAAAAGTTTAAACTTATTGAGTTATTTTTTCTTCTAAGCAGATTAAATATAAAGAAGATAATTTACGTCATTAATAAGATACCCTCTAGTTTGGCCTTATCCAATTTGCAGTGAATAGCTCTGATTTTTCCTCAGCAGCTGATGTGCTTGCTTACTGTATGTTTTCCAAAACAGAACTTTAAAAAATCAGCTAAAAATGCATGTAACCCTTTTGATGGCACTGAATGCAACATGTCTTATTACGATAAAAGGTTTGGGGGACTTTTGCTAAAGTTCCTTTGCAGTACTTTTTTTTTTTTTTTTTTTAAATCACCTCACATCTCCTTCCTATTCATTAAAACTGGAAATTCCTATCACTCCCTTTCTGTTAGAACAGAAACTGTATAAAAATGGATAGATAAAATTCACCTTTTGAACAAGGCAGTTATTTTATAGCTGCTCCATCTGATATACAGTTCCCTTTCTTGATGTGCTCATTAGACAAACGGTTAAAAGCTGTCAAGCTGCTGGATAGATCAAATTCTGCAGCTTTTGGAACTAAAGCTACTGAAACAAGGAAAGGCATTAAGAATTCAGCCACTACATTAGGATAGCTATCTGAAACAGAATATTCTGTGTGTTCACAGCTACACATGCAGAGCTCAACTCTGGCCGTGCAAAGAAAGGGAAAAAAGATATTCATTTAGTTCCAGGTCTGAGAAAAAAAGCCTTTAGAACCATTACTGTCCAGTTTTAGCTTAAACTAGGAAAAGCTCTGTTAGTACCACAAATGTTCTTAGCTAAATAATGCTTATATCACCTTCCTAAGCAAAACAAATGCATTTGGGAAAGAGCAGCATGGAAATATCTATATTATGTGTTTCACTGATACAAAATGAAGACTAATTATAAAATCAATGTACATTTGGAAAAATTGCAATAATGTTCTGAAATTTTTTTTTTTTACTAAAACTTTCTATCATCTACTGACTCGCTTTACCTCATGGAATACCTTGTAATTGTATTACATTAAAAATATGAAGCATTTTAATTAAATTAACATCCATCAGCCGTTGAACAGATATTTAATGGATTAATAGGACACTTCACTTTTTCCTGGTTGGCATTTCTCTCAGAGGTTTTTGCTCTGTAAAGGAACACTTACAATGTGTGTTTAAAGTGCAACTCTTGTTCCCACTGCCATATTTCCTAATTGAAATTGAGACTGTTGGGCACTGCTGCCATCCCAAGTCATCAATCTGCACACAGTGGGGCTTTACCACTTGGTCCAGCAAGGCTGACTTGGACAGGTCTTTTACAGCAACAATGTAAGCCTAAAATCAAACATATCTTCATCTTTCCTTTATAAAGTTCTTTATAACTTTAATTGAGGTTAAAGACTTGGATAACTTAGACACTGTTTGCTGACAAAAGGCTTTTTAAAATAATTGCCTTCTTCCAAATCCAGCTCTCCTTTCTCATTTACTATTCTATAATGGCATGGCTGAAATGTGAAATAAAGCGCTGTGGAATTTCTTCGTCTGCTAAAAGTTGCTATCCTTGGTTGTATATTATTTTTTGTATTGCAAAGAAATCATAAGATCCAAAGCTTTTTAGTTGAAGTGCAAACAAAACAGTGAAAGAAAATAGCTTTTGGTCCCTTGATGCAGTGCCTGACAGCTGACTCGGCATAGCACAATGAACAAGACATGCATCGCTTGAGAAGAGACAGAAAATGTCAGTTGGGGCTATTCATATAGTGAATAGGATGTGATAACCTTTAAATACATATAAACAATGTGTCCTCACATACTGTGCTTTGCTGTTCTCTTCAGAAAGATACTGTCCAACAGTTCTGCCTTCGGTGCAGAAAGCGGTTTGCCTGCCTACTGAAAGTTAATGGCTTGCTTCAAACAGAGAAATAAAGCTTTCTAAAGACCTAGTTAGTCATCATGGCAAGGAGAGGGAGTCAGAATTGAGATTACTGAAGTGGTCTGAGCACCAGAAAAATATAATTCCAATCTGAATCAACAGTGATGATACATTACAGAAGGAACTGCCAATATGTGCACACAAACCCCTGACTGTACACAGTTTACAGAGGAAAGCCAATCCCTCAATCTCTAATTGATTTACAGTGTTAATGAGGGAAAAAAAATTTCCAGGGAAACATTCTAGATTTGGCCCTGAAACTTTGCCTGGGGTTAGAAACCCATCAGTCATGCTCTCTCTATCTCCAATATTCATGGTCATTCATGAAGGAGCTGTAATTGAATCTGTGTATGTGGCAATTGCCCCCCTAATGACCATGAAAATCTCTTGTGTTTATCACTGTTTAAAAAAGCTGTGACTAATTTAAGATGTCTGGATTATTTTAATCTTTAAATGTACATATAGACACTGATTTTGAGAAAATCTCCATTTTTCTATCTTCAGATAACACGGTGGTGCCTCTGAAGGATGAGTCCTTCCAACTCCCATCAAGCATTAGTTATGCCTTGGAAGATTGTACTGTGTATTTGTTTCTAGTATAATCATTTGGAAGAGATATAAGAGGTTGGGGAGACAAAAGTTTGAGGAAAAATGTAATATTTTAAATAGCTGCAGCTAAAAAAAGTCTGCAAAGATGTCTAAGTGACAGTATTTGCTCTGGGAAAATACAGTAAAATGTCTGATTTACAGAAAATAGTGTAGAATTGTGGTGCTTAAGAATATAGTAATGTAAAATCTGGATATACACATTTTGAAATAAAGCAGTGATAAGATTAAAAGTAGCTAAAATTAAAACACTGGAATGAAAACAACAATATTTGGATGCTATTGAATCTGTTGATTAACATTGGTTCACTGACTTTTACAGAGTCCATCAAAGCTGGGAAGAAGTCACAAGGTGAGCTGATAAACTGCTCATTACATTTACATTTATTTTGCATAAATTCAAACACCTGATGCAAAAATAAAGGAATGAAAGCAGAATCTTGGTCATCAAGTCCAATCACAGACTGTTACAAACATTTTCATTACATAAGATCATTCACAAATTTTTCCAGGTTCATCACAAAACTAGTCTGGTTCTGCCCACTGTTCCACCTGAAAGACTATTCCAGAAATCACCATTCTTATGGTCAGAAATCCTCTAATTTCTGCCCTGCTTTTCTTCAAGTCTGATGATAGCTATCTGCCTCTATGCCATCATCATCCTTCTCATTAAACACCTCTTTGCCATTCACTGTGTTTATTCCCGTGATGCTTTTACAGACAGAAAATTACTTTCCATCTCAGCCCCCTCCTTATGCTACTTTAGGCAAGCCAAGTTCATCCAGTTTGCTGTGGCACCACAAGATTCCCACTCCTCAGGTCATTCCAAAAACCCTCTTGGAGTATTTGACAGTCCCCCCACTCTGCCCTTGAGTTACTCGCTGCCTGTAATTGTTGCAGCGTTCCTGACCTCTGAGCACCCGCAAGGAACTGCTTTCTTTCTGCCTCCCTTTCCTTGAAGAACCAGAAAATATTATCTGTTTCTTATAAAATGTGACATATCTATTCCCATAACAGTGATGACTGATGTTGTACAAATAATTGCTTTTTCGGTTTGGTGGCTAAGCCAAAACACGTAAGGAAACCCAAGCAGAAATATTTCCTGCCCAAGTCTGTTGTTAAAGCACAGAATAACTTGTTTCTTTCCAAAAGAGAAGAAATTAATCCATGCTTTTTTCCCCACACACAATAAACTAATCTTTATTAACATGACCTGGGTTTAATTCCCTTTCTTGCTTAGACACCTATGTCCTGCCTCCCAAAAATGTTCTAATAACCAAGTTTCTGAACAGGTGAACACTCTTTCTTCTGAGAGAGTTCATGGCAGAGCTTCATGGTTGAGCAGTTACTTCTTTCTGTGATGCTTGATGACATTCAGGACTCAGGTCACCTCTCTACCACCTAAATCAGCCTCTGTAATTCGGTTGGGCATGTTGCCTCTCATTCCTTCCTGATAGACCCGTGCTATTTGATGTGGAATAGTTATACCTTCATCAACAGGAGGGAGGCAGCCTGCATCCTGAAAATTTCACCAAGCTTAGACAAAAATTCAGGTTCATTCCCTGGCAGTCAGAGACTGCAAATATTGCCTTAGAAGGATAAAATCATAGGGGGTTTTTTTGGCAAATTTACACATAAGTCTTGTCTAATCATGTATATATTTGAAAAATACTACTAATAATTAATTTATAGACATATATATATATATACACCAACACATATATATTCTTGCTTCTGGTGGGTGACTACCTTAAGCACACATAAATCTTGACGGGTAGGATTACCAATGCAATTGTTTCAAAGTAGCCACAGATTCACACATCTTGCATAGTTTTGCACTTAGACAGGAGTGTAAATTTTCCTCTTCACCTTGGAAAACTAGAAATTTAACCCCCTCTTCAAACAATCTACTTATTTTTGATTGAGGAAAAAGTCTGACAGTGTTTTTTTCAGTATAAAAGGAATTATGACAACATCTTTCTTATTTAAATAAGGTTTTACCAAAGTTGACAACTTTAAGTACCTTAAATTAGGCAATTGAACCCTGTCCTTGAAGAGAGAGAAATGGCAAACAACACTTAAGCAGGGCTAAGACATTCAAATCTATCTCGGAATTCCTCTTGTCTACAGCATTAAGCAATAGAGTTGACCTTTAGCCTAATGATTCAATGGAGCTGTACAGCTCTTTCCAACATTTTAGCAATTGCACCTTTGTTTTAGAAAGCTGGCAGTGTTTGACAGTCACTGGATTCAGCACTTGACTTCACTTGCCCAACTTTTGGCCTCTCACTTCCTGGGACTGTCACTATCCCCTTCTCCCCTCCTTCTCTTCAGCTCCTCCTGCCTGCTCCCAGTCTGACTCTACCACTGCTGTGGGACTGCCAGCATGGCTTTGTCACTGATTCAAACCACACAGCCTCCAAAAGCATTGGCTCTGCTGTGCTGGGTTCCCCCAGTTCCTGTACCAGCACTCCAAAGGGCTCAAAATTAGTTTTGAGCCCTGTAAGTTCTCTCATCTGTCTAGTTTCACTTATAGGGCTCAAAACTAATTTTTTGGGGGGTGGGTTAGTTTTCAGCCTTACTGGTGCTAACCCACAGACTGGGTCTAGTGGGCTGCAAAACTACACCCTGGACTAAGCAGGTCTGGCTTGTTCTGACCAGCTTTTCTCCCCGTGTGTTCCATCACCAGCCCCTCTACCCCCTGATCCAGCCCAGCTCCATCTGAGTTTGCTGGAGACACCATACAGATGTGTGCCTCTTCTCAGTCCTACCTCTGCTTTACACTAAAACCAACAAACAAACCACAGTCTCCTCCTGTTCCCTCTCCAAGGCACGGGAGGCAGCAGAGCTCCCGTGTGCAGTCACAGGGGCTGTGCCATTCCCAGCCGTGCCTGTTCAACCACAGCCTGGTGGCCAGAACAGAAAACAGACCACGCTGACTTTCCCCTCAGCACAAACACTTGTGTGTGTTTGTGTACACGCAGTATATACACACCTCATGTATCCTAAAGAAATAGACACACTCCTTTGAAGATTGAAAATACAAAATTTCCCAGAGTTACCCAAATGTTTTTGTTAGGAGTTCAGGGTATAAAAAGATAATAAGTTGCTACAATTTCTATTTAAATAGTACATATTCTGCTCTGTTCAGTCTGCTGTTTTCACAGATTTGAAGATTTAATGGCACCCACTATAACCCCCAATTTTCAATATTCAATGTCCTGTCTTGCTCCTGTTTTAGTCAGTGGGAGTTTTGCTGTTATCTCAGAAGAGCAGGGGCGAGCATGTGGTTAGTATGGCATTTGCACAATATTAAAATAACCTCTCATGATTGGAACACTGTGCCACAGTTAATTAAATATATGAATGACTTGTTTGAACAATCTTCTGTTTGCATTCTGGACCGTAGCCATACAATCTGCTGATGGTGCCAGGGTTATCTCTGCTTCTGCTTAGACTTTCTCTGGTTTGTTCTGCTTACTGTGGTTTGTTAAGCATATGTTCTTGCGAGTGTTTCTAACCCCAACCTCCACTTTTTTTTATACTTATATAAACTGAAAGTGACAAGCCATTTGTTTACTGTGGTTCTAAATTAATTAGGATTCTCCAAGGCGTATTTCATGCTGTTTGCTGCGGATCCAGTTTACCGAGCGCTGCAGCAGCGCTCGGCACCTTACACGCGGCATTTTTTAGGGGATCTCAGAATATTTTGTTAGAGAAAGTAATCATATTATAAAAGATGGAGATACAGAAACACAGAGAGATGAGGTATTAATGCACAGCTATTCAGTGACACAGCTGAGAAAAGAAGCTTGAATTACATTATATTCATAACTGATGAGTAATTACTGCAATGATGATGCCACATGCTTAGTCTCATGCCCCTAAGCACATCTTGCTACAGCAAAGATTCTTCCAGATCAGTGAGATGTAAAATAGAAGATACTGAGGTTCTTACTTTGTTAATTCCTTTATTTCAACCTCAGCTCAATGGCATTTGTCATTGCATTGACAACACCACACAAGACCTATTTTGCAATGGTTAGATCTGTACAACCCTAAACTCCAATGTGGTCCCATGGAGAGAGGAGCCCACTCTGGAGCAAGTTTGCTGGAAGGACTTTTGACCCATGCTGGAACATGTTCCTGAGGGACTGGCCCCATGGAAAGGACCCATGTGGGAGAAGCTCATGGAGTGTCTCCCATTGTATGGCCCCGAGGCTGGAACAGGGGAAGATTGTAAGGAGTTCTCCCCCTGAGGAGGAAGGAACAGCAGAGACAGTGTATGATGAACTGATGAACTGACTGCAGCCCCCATTCCCTGTCCCCTTGTGCTGATGGGGAGGAGCAGGGATGGAAAATTGGGAATGAAATTGAGGTCAAAAAGAAGGTAGGGGTGGTGGGAAGGCGTTTTAAGATTTGGCGTTATTTCTCATTATCCTACTCTGATTGGTAATAAACTAAATTCATTTGTCACCAAGTCAACTGTTTTGCCTGTGATGGTAATGGTTGAGTGATCTCTCCCTGTCCTTATCTCAACCCATAAATATTTCATTATATTTTCTCCCACTGTCTAGTTGAGGGAGGCAGGGAGGCATCCAGCCACGTTAAACCCCCCCCACACTAAGCACTAGATCATTACATGCATGCAAGCAGGAGACAAATTAAATATAATATAAATGCACATTTTAAATAGGTATTATAAATGAAAAAAGTCTAATTAAGAACTAACCATCCACTTTAAAAAAAATAAAAATAAAAATTATTCTAGTTTTATGCTCAGTTTTATTTGCTTTCTTTATACAAGAATGGTCCTATCTCTAGGCTTAAGATATTTGTTCAACCCAGACACAAGGCACGGCACCTGTTAATAAAGAATGTATCTCTTCCTTCTCCATGCAGGATTAGGCTGCAGTAGGAACGTATTTACATTCTTCCCCTAGAGCTTGACTTCAAACCAGTCAAAGGCTTAATTCAAATGCTGAAATCAGCTCATAAATCAAACCCAGATTCATCAGAAACAAATCTTAAGTTGTATAATATTATAATAGAGATTCTGTGATAAGAAAGATCCAAAATGGGCTAAGAACTGTGGGGAGGGATTCCTTATCCAGAAGCTATAGCTAGGGAAAGGTTTTCTAGAAAATTACAGTGTAATTGTTTTCTGTAAATGGTGCAAAATCTCTCTCTCCATGAAACCCTTCCTGCCATGATCCCTTCCAGTGCAACGCTCTTACCACTATCCAATCATTATCAACCCCCACCCACGAGTAGAGACTTCATTTCAAAGAGGAAAAAATAATAGGGCTCCAGACACTCTAGTACAAATCCTGCTACTAGTATAGATTAGATTGTGAAAGACAATGGTAATGTAGAATCATAGAGAATACAGTGAATCTGCCTTAAAATCTATCCAATATCCACTACAAACCTCACTAGAATGAGCTTAGTTAAGTCTTCTCAGGAAAACTTCATCCCTTAAAAACAGCTCCACAAAACTGAGTGACAAGATGAACTGGCTGTCCACGCAGGCCAGGATTCTGACTCTGAGCTGTGCTGGTTGCTGAGGAAAAGAAAATACTCCACAGGGCAAGCAGAGCACAGAGAAACCCTCCCCAGCTTTCAGTAGCACTGAACTCAAACATCCTTAAACCACGAAAAAGCACTTAAACTGATACGGACAAAGTGCAGACATCCTTCTCTTGGAAAATACCTGTTTGTCCAAAGCAAATGCCCATGGACAGGATGATTCTGACAAAATTGCACAGGGAAAAACAATTCAGAAAAAAAAAAAATTGGAAAGGCAAAGCTTTTTGTTTAGATTTTTCAGGAACATGTGGATCTCTTTTTCAGAATCCCTTCACCTCCTTTTTCTAACACCATTTGATGAAAAATAAGTCATAGAACTGAATAATTCCCAGGAATTTATTTTTGAGTAAAATATCAGTCTTATTTTAATGATGTTTTTAAATGGAAGAAGTGTAATTAAATCCCAATTTAAAAAAAAAGAAACATCTGGTTTTTGGTCTACTTGAACTGTAGGAGATGTTAACTGTATTCTTTTAGCCATTAAAACTGCTGTTACATCTCTTATGTCTATAAACTTGCTCCATTTTTAATCTGTTTTTAAATGAAAAAATTATATTAATAAAATAATCTTGTTAGTCCTAATGTCCTTAGCAATGACCTAAGGAACAGTAAAGAAACAGCATCTAACAGAGATCCAGCCTCTCCCAGAGAAAACTACACGTAGGTGCTCTATCTGATTAAGATGCTATTCCATTAGCCATTTTGGAGAGGAAGTCTCTCCATAATAATTTAAAAATCAGTGTCAAAAGCCATTCATCAAAATCCCCCTTCTAGTTTAGTTACTTATCCTCAACTTTATGTACACAAATCATCACTATTACTGTCAGAGCAGCCGTGAGTTCTTCAGCAATATTTGGCTTCTTGACAGTATTTATTTGTTTTTTTGTTCCAATTACCACCTTTACTGCCTGTAATAATGGCTGTCCTGCCTTGATTCTACATTGCCTCACTCTGTATGTTCAGGAACAGCAAATGCCTACACTTCACATTTTTTTCTCTCTCCAGAAAATCCATCACTGCACCTGGTCCCAGACTGAACCAGTAAATTGTGTGTTTGACCCTGAATGCTGCAGACCACTGGAAATGATGATGGCCCAGTCCTTGACAAGAGCAAACTTGTCACAGTTTGGGTTAATTTTGAAGACATATGTGCCCAGACACTCAACTGGGGTGGCATGTGGGCCCCAGTGGGTGAGCACTAAAGACATTTTTCACTACAGTGCAAATGAAAAGTAAGCTGTGAGTTGTAACTCTCCTTTTACAGTCCTTCAGAGTTGAAGTTTACAAGCTTCTTATTTCATGATTAGGTTTCAAAGATCAGAATACCATAGTGATGAAGCAGCTATTGTTAGAACTGCATTCAATGCAAATCAAAGGAGACCAACAATATCAGGGAAGGTGCCTGGCCTGCAGGAACTTGCATTTCACAGTTATTTTTTGAAACTATGAGCAAGCTAGGAAGGGTAACAAAATGCCCCTTGCCTTTGCAAATTGTCCATAATGTAGAGAAGACATCAGAAGATGTGTCTTTAGGGTAAGAAGATTTGACAGAGTAGCTTTCTCAGTCGGGTGTTAAAGTACCATGAAACCCTGGTTGAAATTATTTGGTCTGCTTTTTCCAAGATGGTCATACCCCAAAGTGCTCAGTGACTCACCTCCTGGATTTTCAGACTTTTTCCTTTCAGAGAAGGCCTGGCTGCTCAGTTTAAACCAGCAGTTAATCAGAGCACTCAGTCACCTGTGTTTTCAAAACACAACTTCTGAATAGTGAATTTTTTTTTTTAAAGCTGGACCAACTCTGGAAATCATATCCAAGCATTTCAAGCCAGGCAGACAAAAAATAAGCAAAGCAAACCAGAAAATTAATGGGCAGTTGGGGATAATTTGATTTTAAATGAATTAAAAATACACAGGAACTCTATTTCAGCCCTGAACTAAGAAACCATTTTTTTTTTTTTTTGCTGTTTACTACTCCCTTCTTTACTTTCTTCAGCATTAAACTTTTACAATACCAGAGGTCAGTGTTGTACTGATAAGAATCATTGTCATTACAAAGTACTTTAATACCAGGAATGTGTTAGAAAAAATCATCATCAGACAGTTTCCAATGACATTGCAGTTACACAAAAGGTCACTTAAATAATGTTTCACATATATTTCTTATCTTTGAAGTTCTAACAATCTTTCAGCATTTGTGAGTGCAGGTGTGCTCCTACAACTATGTCTAAACTTTCTAAACTAGTTAATGTTTCATTCCTAGAAAAGACCAGCACGGTCTTGATTGGTTTTGAAGCTTAGCTATAACACAAAAATAGAGTACTTGTCTGGCATTCATCTGCTATCTGTCAGCCTCCACTTGTTTTCTAACACAGTTCATTTTCTACCACTTGATAGAAATACAGAAGAGACAGGCAGAGAGAATGTACTGAGGGAGAACAGAGAAAGAATAAAAGAATTATTTACAATTATGCCAAGCTTCACTTAAGACAGCAAGTGAGAACCTCGCTCAGAGTCTGATGACAGCCTTCTCATGTGACAACTTTTAAGTAAAGACAGTTCCAGAGGCCACAGAGTTCCAGCACACAAAGATATCTGGAGTTTGCCAAAAATTGCCTATGCCATACCTAAGGATTAATAACGAAAGTGTTTTCACCATTCATGACACTTAAAGTAATATGGGGAACTCCAGAGGCAGAAGGCTTCCCCCAAGAATAGAAAAGCACTTGTGTGACCCAGTGCTAAGACATAAGAATTTTCCTTGGAAATAAGCAGACCTTCCTGGAGCTGGGTAAAAGTACTGAGCAGTTATTTGAGATTAATAGAGAACATTTTGCTGTTATACTTGCTGGTTTCTGAGTACTTTCCCTGCATCTTTCAAAAATTCACTGTAATAAAATAGAATTCCAATTTCTTTTCACACTGCAGCATATTTATCGAGCTGGACACTTGTGCTGCTGTGTGAAAATAAGAACATACAAGTTCTCTTTTCTTATAAAGGTAAGATAAGCTCAAAAAATCAGCTATGCTATGTTCCAGAACTTAAAATTTGATGGCAGTGAAATTTATGCATCCAAATTATCTAGATTTTTTTAAAATACTACCCTTGGAATTTATGTTGAAGATTTTTTTATATAAACGCAGGGGATAAAAGGGCTCTTGAAGTTTTGAAGATTTTTGGAGATTTGAAAGGACATTCAGGTCAAAAGGTGGGACACTCAACTGTACTGTTTGGATACTCCAGGAATTCCTCATGGATCAGAAAAAAATAGATAATGAATCAGTACTGCCATCAGCAGAGACCAACGGGCTGCAAGATACACCTCTTACTTCATCATATGGTTTGAAATATCATTCCTGACAACTTCAGACACTCAAATATTCCTGGGTAAAAAGAACTTAATATGCATGAAATCATTCACCGAGAACCAAAAGATAACTAATAGTATAGAAAAATTCCTTTATCTACAACCTACTGGTGGAACAGACATTGTGCTCCAATTCCAAACAGCAAAGAAATATCTATTACAAATATTGATGAATTAGATCACATTTACATACAACAAAAATATAGCGTAAAGCAACATGTTTGTCCCACTTTGAGGGTATCAGTTGGGGAAATTAAGGATCCAGGTCAGATATTAGAAGCACATTATTTTGCAGTGGAACTGATTAAATAGCTCTAAAGCCTTCCCACAAGATAAAGAGCAGGACAAATATCTATGAGGAAGAACTGATGTGTTGTAATTCAGGAGTACAATTTCTTGAGGAGATCTTTCAAACCTCATTTTATAATCAAAATGAAAATACTAAAGCATTCAGGATACCACAGCAAAATCAAAGGATTAAGTCTACAAGCTCAAAGCTTCCTAGTCATCAAAATTGTATTTGTGCAATTGACAATTAAGTTCTCTAAGAGCAAATAAGCCTAACTACATTGTTTAATAAGCTTCTCAGCTTACCAAATTTTATCAGCAGTTTTATTACCATTTTCCATCTGTAAATTTACAGCATGTTAAGAAGCTATTTCCTTCAAAGTGAGTGGTAAGAGCTGAGGAATAGACCTTAGATTCAATAGACCATAAACTTAGAAATCATTGTTCATACAACTATTGTTTTTAAACAAAACTGCTGTCATTTGTATAATTGCTCTAAAACTCGAACTGTGCCAATTGGAATGCAAGGAGTATTTGCTGAGTCTTAAGATTATTCTGTTGTTTTTAACTTCTCAAGCCCCTGGATACCATTGCTTAATGCAAACTTTTCATAATTAAAAGGGTACAAATTATCTTCTTTAAAAACCACTTGCTCAGAACTCAAATAGCAACTGTTTTGCTCAGTTATTATCTTCATTGGTCTCAAAATAAAAAGATTAGTGTTCCACAGTATAATGGTTTTCCCCTATTTTATTTACAAACAGCCTGCAAGGATGAAACACAAGAGGAGCTCTCTAAATACAGACACTGTACCTGAAACCTCTGCAGGCATTATGGAAACTGCAGATGGTGATACCTCTGCCTTTGCTAAACTATGACAGCAACACACAGCTTTTGTGGGTGTGAATTAGTAGTTACAAAGCAAGTTGGGAACTCGATCTCAGGCTTTAGAAGCCCAGGTATTCACTGTGCTCTACTCTCCTCAGCAAAATATCCCCTCATTTTGAAGGTGCAGCTGTTTGCTGAAGGGTAGGATGGTTACAGGACACCAATATCCAGCCCCCAGGTGTCCAAAGCACATAGTCCCTACTCTTAACATGAGTTATGGAAACCCATCAGGAATCCTGACACGGGTTCAGGTTCCCCTTAGGAAAGTTTGAGACTGGGACCCACCACTGAAGAGCTTCTTCCTCTCTTTCACAGGTGTCAGCTAATTCATTAAACTAGTTTAACTAAGGCTTCAGCTGAATGGACTACTCAGACCTCTCATTCTTTTTCTGTGTTTATATTCCAAGCAGAGAAATTCTTAATGAACTGTTCATCTTCATAGAATCATAGAATCATTGAATCAGCTGGGTTGGAAAAGACCTCAAAGGTCAAGTCCAACCCTTGATCCAACCCCACTGTGGTTACCAGACCATGGCACTGATGCCACATCCAGTCTCATCTTAAAAACTTCCTGGGATGGTGACTCCACCCCCTCCCTGGGCAGCCCATTCCAATGGCTGATTATTCTCTCTGTAAAAAATTTCTTCCTAATATCCAACCTAAATCTCCCCTGGCACAGCTTAAGACCACACCCTCTTGTCCTACTGCTGGTTACCTGACTTGACTACTAGAAAAAAATAAAAATAAAAAATAAAAAATTAAAAAAAAAAAGAGGGCAGAGAGAAGTTTTTGAAGTTTTGCCTATCTAAATGTGGAGTTATTCAGTTGTACAGAGGCAGGAATTATGCTTTGTGTAAATTGTTGCATTAATTGAAAATACTGTTTCATTATTGATACACTCATCATAAATGCTTTGCAAAACTGTCAGTAGGAAAAATATGGACATATGATATTTATATCCAAATATGACCTTATTGAAATAGCCTATTGAAAAATAGTATAATATGGAAGCATTGGTGCAAACATACAAATCTTAGAGAATGGATCTCTCTGTCACTGGCAATGAAGAATTTGGCCAATGCTCCAGAGCACTGTCCCAGGAATTGCCTCACCTGCTGTTTGTAATGTCAACATGTCACCTGCTGTTGCAAAAAACACTGAGGAAAAAAAAAAACATTTAAAATTGTACACATGGTGTCAGAAATAGCAAATTGCCCAGTCTGTTTGCAGATTGGCAGGGACCCAGGGCTTGCCATTTCCCAAATCATAACTGATTCCTTTGGCAGATCTCTGGCTATGCTGTTATGATCTCAGTGCAGTGAGGACACTACACTGAGAGTGTCTTCCCTATTATTCTTTCCAAAAAAAATCAAAATCAAAGGTTAATAAATAAATGACCAAATAAGCTTCAAAGTATGCTGTTGTAGGAGGAACAGCACCCAAAGAAAGAAATCCTACACAGTGTAATCCAAACACATGATGTTAAGCCAGTATAAGGACAGTTTGGTTTTATCAGCCTCCTTATCCTGGTGGTCAGCACAACTGCCTGAGATTCCCCCCCCAAAATTCAGAGCAGCTTGTCACTTCTACAAACTGTAGTAGTCTGCTGTTCTAGAGAACTCTGCAGAACATATGCCTTCATGTGTTATATTTTCCTCTTCAGTTAAGTGAAAGGAAAATAAGGGCACTATTAGAGAAGGTCCAACTAGCATGCAATACAAAAACAGGTGTTCTAAAATGAGGATTTAAAAAAAAAAAGACAGTTGCTCCCCAGATTTGTTTTAAATAGGTATCTTGTTAGCAGTGTCCTTCATAGAGGCACTTGAAAGCAGAAGTGAAAGTTGGTTAATTTTGCCATGTAGATCCTCCTGTTTCAAAATATATATCTCGTAATGGAGAGTCTGGCAGTAAATGAATAAAATTTTTACAAGTCAGACTATTAATCCCTTTTTCTCATTCTGAAAATCCTGCTCAGATGAGTTGAGTGTTTGAACTCATTAGCTGTGTCACCAAGAACTTTTGAAGTAAAAAGTCAGCACATGAAAATCGCATAACTCTAAATTGTGAGGTATGTAAAAATAATAGTTTTTCTTTGGCATTGTATTTTTTGAGTCTTTAACATTTGACTTCAGACATTTTGGAAACTTAAGACGAATTAGAACAACTACTACTTGAACCAGAGTACAAATAGTTAGTTAAATGCTCTTAATGCAAGTATTCACTCTCTAAAAAACTAATGAGAAATCTGATAAAATATTTTGAACCTGCAGGAACACCCTTTTTTATTACCAGCTATAAAAATACAGCTATGATCCTAGGCTGTACTTTCTCAGGTGTAAGCCATCACAGACTTAGGAAATTATAGTAAGAAAACCTATTATGGTGTCAGAAAGAGAAATATATTGGATTATAGACTAAGCAGTAAAAATAAAATAAAAAAACCCCTAACCCTAGAGATGGTTTGGATGACTTGGTTTAAATAGGCCCAATGATGCCTGCAGAGCAGGGCACCCATGGGCTGCTTTGGGAGTTCTGGGCCAGAGCTCAGCGTGGTCCTGAATGACACTGCTCTGCTTTGCCTTTTAACACTGTGATTATATGCAAAACACTCTTGGAATATAAAGTGTCAGACACGACAGCAGCTCACTCACATCCTTGGGTTGTAGAGAATGCTGTTGCGAGGCCAAGATAAAAGGAACAGACGTGTGAATGACACCCATGGTTACCCATCCAAGCCCCTGTGTGTCAGATTGCACTTTGTTCCTGATAAAGGACACAATCTTAATGCTTTGTGTGGATCATTGTGCACCAATATTTGTGCAATTAATTCTACCAAGACAAGCCAACAGCTCAAATCTATAAATATTTACTTCTCACCTCATTGACTTTCTATTTATTCTTTTGGTGTTACCATGAGGGAAAGTTTAACACTCCTTTTCACTGCCTTTGCCTGAGCAGCTTTACTCATCATGGTGTACCAAGGTTGAAACAGCATTACAATGTAACTCAGAGAAGGCTTCTAAGGATAATAAATGCCTTTTCATTGACTTGAATGGCCTAAGCCCTAAGTGTATAACAAGCACATTTCTCTCCCCCAACCTGTGTCCTTAACAGCTGATCATTCCTGGAAAAAAAAAAACTATAGAAGAAATTTTTCTTAACGTTGGGCCACATTTTAAAAACACTGAGGTCATTCTGCAGCTTGAAAATATTCCTTGGTCCTGGACAAGATAAACTGAAATCTGATTGCTCCTAAGGCGTTTATGCAACATCCCAGACTGCATACTGCAAATTCAAGGTAGTTGTTAGCATGTATTGTAAGGAGAAATTATTGTCAGCAAACTATCCTTTAGTCACAACACAAAGATTAACTGTTCTAGTCTGCTGTTCCAGAAAAACTACTTCAATTGTCAGTGCAACAGATTAAAAAATGAAACTGCTACATGTAATGAAAGTCCATCTATACACACACTGCTGTGTTGGGCAAGTCCCTTCCCTGAGCAATAGGAATTCATCTCTAACTTTTGTGCTGTTAGGCTGTTGAATGCTAAGGGATGAAAAGGCAGTCATTTCTACTTGAACTATTGCATAACTAATTATTACTGCACCGTCTCCAGGGAATATCTTTACCAAAGATGAAGTATAGACATATAAGTCAGACACTGAAAAAGAATATTTCTTTTTGTCTGATTATCCGTAATTTCATGAGTCTTATATTAAACTCTTCTTCCAAAGGTAATGTTAGAAATATGAAACTGGCACTGGGTGTGGAAATCCTATTGAGGAACAATGCAAAGGAGAAAAACGCACCAACAGAGAAATTCAAGAAAAAAAACACCAACACTGCCTTTGGAGCAAATACCCCTGCAATGGTTATACAAATGTAGGGCATTATTATTGGACATGATAAATTCGGCCATCTTTTCCCACTAATGCACTTATTGTAGTTACAAGGTACAAATCTTGTTGTAAGTGCACAGATTCTTTTAGAGAGAAGTAGCAAGCCATGCCAGTAACAACATCTGCTTAATAGAAAGGTCTGAGCTGAAGTTTGAGTATTTATTGCATGGAAAAAGCATCATTTTGAAATTGTTTCCAGCTTTTAACTGGCAGATTTTTCTTTTCAGTGTTGAACTCCTTTTATTTTGCTGTTTTAAAGGGCTCCAAATGGTCGCTGTTCTATTATGACTCACAAGGGAAAAGTGCAGGTTTGAATTATGAAGCTCAGTCATTCTCTGGAGAACTGTATGTGTATTACAAGAGGGTTTTTTTCACTGATTGATTGAAAACTATTGTTTCTGAGCTGCTGATTGCGGGAGATGTCAATTTACAGTCCCGCTAAAAGGTTTGCCACAAAATTATACATTGCATTTAAAATAAGCCCACAGTAAGTACTTTTATAAATTAGCATCAATGTAATATTGCAGAGTGGTTATATTGACACCGAAAATTGTATTTGTGAAGCTTTAAAGAAAGAAATATGGTGACTGTGTCAAGCTAAAAGGAAAAAACTCCATTTCTTCATCAAATGAGGAACAGAATTATTCCATTGTTCCTACATTCTGATCTTGACCTGTAACACTGAAATCCTTTGTACTGAGAAGTAGAGTTTCAATACAGAAAGCAAAAACATCTACCATATGTGCATTTCTTCTCTCAGAGATGGGTGTTTACACTATACATCAAAATCCATGTAGCCTCACTCTGACCCTTATAATTCTTTATAACCTGGAAGAAGAACAATCTGTATATATATATCAATCCCCTATTTTGTAACATAAAGTTAGTAGGATATATTGGCTAACACATTTTCTATCTTCAAATACAGTTTTCAATTTAGAGTTTAGCCAGAAGTACAAATAAGCCACAGTAAAAACAGCCTTTGAATTTTATGAAAAGCATAGAAAAATGTACTAGCACTACATCTTCCCATGTGGTCAGTTTACAAAAAACTCTTTTAGCCTCTTTGGTTTTCTGTATCTTATAAGTTTAAATGATCTCATCCTTACTAAGATGTGGGTTAGGGCTGATGCTTTTAGCAAATATCATGCACATTGTATTCACCTTGTCATACATGTGGGAGGTTGGCAGCAGACAAAAACTCAAGACTAAAATGCCTTGTGACCACTTTTCACATTTTGTTAAAATGTTCTGACACAGCATTGTTAGAAAAAAGGACAGTGACATAATTCTCTCAGTGCTTTAGCTCATGGACTTTAAATGATTCTCTTGTTCAGCTTAGATAATGCAAAGTGGAAGAGGTCAATTGGACAAAAATGAAAAAAGATTTGTAGGCCTGACAGAGAATAGGAGATGACATTCCCTGATATCAAGCAAAGAACAGAACATTCAAGCCATCCTTTGACTCATATATTTACCAGTTTAATTTAATAAAAAGAGGGCAAAAGGATGAAGAATGTATAACTCAGGGAACTGGTGATGGGTTAAAGCTGCTCTTCATCTGCACAAGTCACTTCTTAATAAAGAAGGTAGTGAAGTCTCTTGTAGACTTTATAGAAAACATGGAATATGTGAAGAGAAAGTGTGCAAAGACAGTGAAAACTCTTCATCAGGAATGCAAGCAAAACTTGAAGAACTCACTCTAAGCTGCACTGTACTTTAGAAAAGAAATAGAAAAGTATATGAAATGTCAAGGGTGCAAAGAAATCCTTGTATGAAAGCTACCAAACGAGATACCATTCTAGGACTAATTAACTCCTCTGACTAAAGCTGCTATATCAGAGTGCAAAGGAAGGCACCACTGGAAATATCTTACAATGAAAACCCAGAGTTTAGCCATTTTTGATGCATATTGTGTGTAGTTGGCAATGCTGCTCTCAGAGCTCACTGGACTAACTCTACACCACATTCACAATTTCACTTTCAGAGGCAGCTCATCTCACATGAAGGCGATCCAAAAGTTTGTACACACCTGATGTTAATAAGTAACTGCCCCTATACTAAAAGATGAAAACGAGACCTGGCCAATTACAGGTATATTTCTTTCATCACAACACTACTTTTATAAGAAAATGAAAGAATAAACGTGTAGGAGTAAATGAAAAAATGGATTAAGATACTACATGGATTTGCCGAGCGTGGATTTGCCAATTTTCTAGTGGTCGAATAGAGTAATTTTATTTAACTAAGATATCAAGATTTGTGTGATGAAAATGGAATCAATCTGACACAAAGAGAGATCTCATACTATGTGTCTTGGGAAATAATAAGCTGCTGTGCAAAAGACAGACACTGCCATAAGAACTGTAAGAGATGTAAGAATGTGGAGAGAAAAGGGAGCAATAAACAGCAGTTAGTGCAGTAAGGAGAACTTAGCAGCTGGAGGCTGCTACTAAAGTTTAGTATTAAACAGAATGCACTGTATAATAATAAATAAAATTAATAGCAGAGAGAGTTCGTGCTAATAGAGTAAAGTGTTAGAGGCAAGTATTTTTCAAGTCTATCATGGAGAGATCTAAGACAGGTATTGAATCACAGGGGAACACATCAAAATTAGTAAGAGTTTGAATAATTCTATCAGATAACCCTGTGGGGCTTTTTCATTCTATATTGCAGTAATTTTCTGTAAATTTGTTGTCAGATGTGGTAGAACAGACGAAAACAAAATAAAGAAAAATAGAAGTGAAGAAATCGGAAAAAGAATCCCACCTTAAATTTTTTTGTTTGGGAATACAAGTGGAAAATACATGTATGTACAATCAAGTTTTTTTTTTTTGGTTATTATAAATTGTTGGAATATTATTACTGAATTGCTATTTTTCTTAAAAAAATGAGGGTTCTTATTTAGAATACTGCAGTTTATGGTACTTTTAATTCTGATGACTGACCGAAAAGTTTTCTAAGATATTTGAGTAGGTAACCTATAAAAGTAAATGCCACAAATTGTATAAATACTTATTTCATAACTGCAAACCAGAGAAGTGCTCAGCCCTGTGACAGTGCACTCAGGAAAGTCCAGAACTTCAACATTACTTGATCTTGAATAAAATTTCACAAGATGGATTATAACTTTTATTTTTTCTATGGAACTGATTCCATGGACTTCTTAAATAGGGGCTGCATCATGTAACAAAAGCACACTTGTGCAGTGGTACAGAATTTGGACAAATTACTCTAAAACTCCACATGTCCTTCACTTTTAAGAGCTGAATGGACACTACAAACTAAGAAAAGCAGCACCACCTACTCCAAGTTCTACACTGTATAGTCTATTTTGCTGTACAAACATATGTGTAATTTTTCCCATTTCAGGGATTATTTTATAGTGGTGAACAAACTTATTCTAGAGTTGGAGGTTTACTGCTATTCAAACACAAGTATGTGTAGGAAACAATCCCTTAATTTATGACAGGAATTTGAGGGCTGAGTCAAAGACAGCAATGCCTGTAAATGGCACAGCAGAGGTGTCTGTCTTTCATGTACCCGGTAGCATTTTGTGTATCTCCATTACTATCCTGGTACAGCTGCTTGTATTTAAATTACAGAACACCATGGCTGGAAATTCATGAATTTCAAAACATTTACGGTTTCCTAAACTTAGGCAGGGCTTTTGAAATTTACATCCAACTGTTTTCAAGGATTATTCTGTATTACATTTTCTGCATAACAAATCTAGCTAACATCCTTGCCCTCCTCTGCTTTCTCTTGATCACATTGTAAAATAACCACAGTAGTTTAAATACAACTGTGTGAATAAATACATAAGATTTCAAGCCACCATCTGAGATAAATATTTGCGTAATGTTTAGGTAAATCTCTGCTTAACAGACTAAGACCTCTTATCACTGACCAGATGGAATCCTGAATTTATCAAAGCATACACACCTTTGCTGGTATTAATTTACGTATTTAGAAAATGTAAAGCCAGTTTCCATTCACTGAGGTTCTCTAGAAGTGAAAGGGCACTGAAACGATCCTTAAAAATCATCAGAGACAGTTTCATTTACTGGCAGTGCTTAAAACCTGAGTGTACTTCATTTTGCCATCCACCATGTTCAGGTGCAAAATGACTCCCTGCAAGTGTTATATTAGAGGTTTTAAACCTCTCTGGATGAAGATATCTTACCATATTTTTTTCAGTAAAACATATCACTAGTCAAAAGAAAAGGTTCTTTATGAAGCTGATAGAAGACAGTTGGTTTCTTCCGAAATCTTACTTTGTTAAATATCTGATTATCTACCTAGATATGATACGGTCCCTCAACACTTGCTAGACATCCAGCAGGAAAATGCAAGAGCATTTAACTCAAAATTTTATGAAGTCTCAAAAACGAATCAGCAAAGAAAATGTGACTAAATGTCAAATGCATTGTTTGTCCTACCTCCTGCAGCTTCTGGAGACAACCTGTTCCACTAACAGGGACAACTAAATATGAAGTGCGTTTTATTGGAAATATCCAGGCTCCTCCTTTTATTGCAGCAGCATATTCCAATAGGACAGAAGAAGTATCCTTAATGCTAAAGGAACTGAGGACAATTTTTTTTTTATTTCATTCTCATAATGGTTTTCCTTGGTTAAATTGCAGTGGTGGCAGTGGGTCTGTAGATCCCCTGCTATATCCAACCTACTTGAATGAAAAATCAGTCAGAAAACCAGGCTACTATTAGAGTACTTATTACTTCCCATGAATAGTACTTACAGTGCTATTGATAAAAAGAGCAGGTGCGAGCACAGTGAATATTTCAGTATTTATTTATTTATTGCAACTAATGTTTTAAGAATAATTATTGTCTTTTTAGGTTGAGCATTCATGGGGAAGGCAAAGAGTTAAGAAAGTGACTCAGTTTTCATCTAATTAAAAGGCTTCATAAATGTTGCATAGAAAGAACCAGAGCAGATGACTGGTTTGGTCTCAGCCTATTTTTTCCCTTGTAAATATTTGGGTACTTGACTCTGTAAGCCTTAATGTTCTTAAGAGTGGTACATAATTACACACGGATAGACTACAAGAAGTGATGGGTAATACCAGCCTCAATTACAATGGCAGGAATTGTTTCCTTTATTATGCTCAAACACCAGAGTGCCAAGGACAACATTACTACACAGAATGGAGAGAGAGATAAGATCACAGCCAAAGGCTACAGAAACACTGATGAAAGAAGATTCCCCCTCTAGGGCAAAATTCAAAGCTAACGAAACAAAAAGCTTTCCCCCCCCCTTAAGTTTGCTAGCAGATACTGCAGCAGAATTTTAAAAACTACATTTTTGTACAATTTTTGTTATTAATTTAAAAGCTTGAAAAAAAATATTTTGATACAAAATTTTATTTTGAAATAATTGAAAGGATGTAATGAGCCTTTTTAAAGCTCTGTCTTTCAAAATTATACCCTAGACAACAGTTAAATAGAATATTCTACCATAATTATTTAGTAGCATGTCACATCTATTTATCACTGGTAAAAATCAATCACAAGATGCAGAGCAGAAAGGACTGAGGTCCAGGATTCTTTTATAAAAAGAGCAGCAAGACTGACAACACCAGGTAATGAGCCTTTCTCTGGACAGACTTACAAAAGTTTGCATCCTGTTCACTCACCTGGCAGAACACTGAAACAACAAGTTGCCAGTTCAGTTTTACCCAGAGCCACTTGGATATATTTTGACCTTGGGCTATTCTAAATATTAAAAAATACTGCAACCAACCCAAATTACAATAAAGTCTAAACTCCCTTTCGAGTTCAGTGCTGCAATTAGTTATAATATGATTTAATCCTACACGTCTCCAGGCAAAAAAAACCTGCAAAACCATATCATTACTTCATTTTATAAAAGCTATAGATAGAATATATGCAATTCAGAAATGCATATATGTACATATAAATGTCTATATGCAAACATGTCTAATTACAGAAATTGAGGGTACACAATCAAACAGTGATGGATTTGGAGTCTCATCTCAGCTGCAGGTACAGTTTTAGCCTGCTCCAAATACCCTGGAGGTACATTCTCCAGACAGCCTCATCCATGGGAAATTATATACCCTCCTGGCTGCTCTCACAGCTAAATAAGCATGTCAAATGATAAACCTCAAGAACACTCTTTTCTAAAAGCACTGAGTGCTTCACGGGGCCAGTTTAGAGAAGCTCTCTGCCGAGGGCTGGGATGGTGCCCCTGGGCTGGTGACCCTCTGCTGAGGAGCTCACACCAGAAGAGCAGCCTGGTGCCTTTGAAGAAGAGTTAACAATTCCTGATCCCCACCCTGGGAGGCCAGGCTGCAGCCTGCAGAGTGTGTTCAGCTTCCCCACCTCCCGCTGCAAGGCAGGACTGCAGGGGAGAGGAGAAACCAGTGCAGCGAGGACTGGGGTGTCCTGAACACAACCCTGTGCTGGCCTTGTCCTCAGTGGTTACACAGGCTGGAATCTCTGAGATGAGGTAACATAAACACTAAAAACGACCTAACTGAGGCATATGAGCTTTCTGTGATGAGGGGAGACTTCAATTCTGTCCAGAAGAGTAGCAAGTCTTCACATACATCCTACTGTCCTCAGGCTCCTGATGCTACTGCAATAACTGGTGCCAAGGGCAGAGGACTTTCCAGTCCACATGCACAGGGCACTTTCACTTGCCTTAACAAGTGACATTTCTGACCAGTCACAGCTAGAAGCAGTATTTGTTCACTTCCAGGTTGTGATGAAATCATGTACAACTATTTTTTTTTTTTTATTTACTTCAGTCAAAAGATTTTTCCAGTGACTTAAAAGTGGCTCCAAAATATATGTAAGGCTGAGGAAAATGGATTGAAACTAGATATGATCTGAGCCGCCTTCTACTTGAAATACCTTTTTTCCAAAAGAAAATCTGGTTTTTGGAAAACGTAATGCACAAGAGGAGAAAGCAAGCCAACAGAAAGTTCTGTTTCTTCAAAAGCTGTGAATTTTGTTGAATGAACAAACTAAGAGGGGTCTGGGTACCTTGAGTAATGGGAAGATCTTACCAATAAAACACAAGTGCAGGTCACACTGGGCAGCACAATATACATTTAGTCCCCAAGACCCTCCAGTTCTGAGCCTGGAGCCAGATGCAGCTGTAAGCTTGCACATGCTTGCAGAGGTCTGGGTTTGACAGTAAAGTGGCTTCCAGAATTGTGATTTGCACAGGGATGTATTAGCCTGCACAGGGGACAAGATAAATATGATGGCATTTTGTGCAAGAAGTGACTTTGCTCCAGTAGTCGGACAGATGCACTGCCACAGCGCTCCCCACTCTGCTAATAACCCCTTCCATAAGAAACCCTGGTTTCTCTACACCCGCAGCACATTTAAAGTGCAGTCTGGATAATGTGCATGCTTCTAAACAGTTGCTGTTTCACCAATGATTTATTCGTAAAACCAATGTGTGAAACCTTTCTGCCAGAGACAGACACCACCTGATCCCTGTGACACCTGATTTCATGTGGCTGGAATCAATCACTGATGTGCCCTTGCCATGTATCATTTTCTTCCCTGCCCTCCCCCACTGAACTGCAACCTCCACCTCTTCTCAAACAGCTGCAACATTTTCATTTGGTGCTATGAGCAATCTCAGAGCGACTGCCGTTGTTTGAAGATTGGGGTATTACTCATTTACCTCTCTTCATGTTCGACATTAAAATGTATTTTTGGACACTCAACAACTTATTGTTTAAATTAATCTTGGGCAGATACCGACATCCATTTTCTTCCCTTTCTTTGACTGAGCTGAACTTCCTTTGATTCATGTGCTAATGGAAACAAACGATATAATCCACAATGAATAATTTTGCTCTGCTCGAGATGTGAAAGCAATAATAAAATAGTAAACACAAGTTATCAGAATTCCTTGTAAATGCTACAACTGCTTTCTTTGTCATGACAACAGATATTTATCTGCTGCCTACTTTTCATTTATATGCAACATAATGAAGTAAGCGAAAGTGTCTTTCCTTTCGAAAACAAAAATATCCAGGATTAACAATTCATACCAAACCATGGCTGATCCTTTTCACTGTGTGTATCAGCACTGCCTATCAGCAGGTTAAATAAAGTTCATTTAAAAATTCTCCTCTACCTGTCACTTACACTTGCATGATGCAGATTTAGCAGGAGGAGGATTTTCAGAGTCGTATTTGTCCATGTATGACTCAGACCTAATGTATATCTAGTTTTATACCTAGAGTTAGGTAGAAAAGGGCTTTTCCGGGGTAGAAGTATATATAAGACTTTTTATATTACAGTATAAACAGTACTAAAAAAACAAAGCTGAGAAAATCAGCTTGTTCCAGTGATGCCACTTGCTCACTTCACAGAGAGAATAGGAAAAGAATATTGGCTGCAACCAACACACTCTTACTAATAGTTCTCATCCCTGCAAGAATCAAGCCCTGGTTACAGTACTCTTTAAAAAAAAGCTTAAAAATAGCAAGTATAGTGAACCTCAATATCTTACAGTAACCTAAATATGGCTGAGACACCCCTTGACCCTCTTAATGGCATATCAGCATTTGTTCAAGGGGGCACTGAGATGTCCAAATTTTACAGTCATTTAAGACTGTTGTAGAACATGCTGCACCCTGGAATTCAAAACACAACTTGACAGGTTTTAAACAAGAGCCTGTGCATCAGTTCCTTCTGTCCCTGGTCTTACCTGAAGTCCAGTAAAGACCAATTACTGCAAAATACTACAAATTACTGCAAATAGGAAGAGGCAAGTGGGGATAACAATTTCTTGAATCACCACAGTTCACTGATTTGCACCCAAAGATCTGCCTTCTAAAACGTGTCCAAGAGTTCTTGGACATCTTTCTAAACTGTGCCCTTTAAGCAGAGACTGGCCCAGGAAGTTCCTTTCCCAAGAAAACACTCTTCAAGTACTGACTTTCCATCTTTCTAAGCTCCCCAGGCAGGACTTAAACGCTGCTGCCAGAAATACTCACTGAAGTTGTTACTTCATGAAAGAAACAAATAATTTTCAGCTGTATGTATTTGCTGTCTAATTCACTGTCTAAAGACTATTCAAATTCAAAGTGCACATGACCATGGAAAAATGCTACATAATGTTTGGCCAAAGAATTCCTCTTCTTCCCTCTCTGATTTTTTATTTTTCAATACCAAACAATTTTTCATAATTAAACGAACCAGGTTATTACCTCAATCATTAGGTTCCAAATCAAACAAAAACACTCAAGTCATAATTATAAACTAATGAGTCTAAAACAAGAGTTTGGCAAAGAAGCATTTAAGTGTTAGAAAAATGTTCTTGAATAGCAAGATACGCTCTACTTATTCCAAGCAAAAAGCTTCATAAATCTGTTTAATATTCACAGTAAAGCAGATAGAAATAAAACCAAGTGTTTTGGGTTTGAGCATGAATAAAGGGAGGAAAACAGGCTGCTGAGGAAAGGGGAATAAGCAAAAAGTAATCTATGTCAACTAACAAAAACTGATTTATATTCCCAGTCTGAGAAAACGATCAGAAAGAAACCAAAATAGGATTGTTTGACCTATGTACCAGTCATAGCATATGCTTTAAGGAGGAAAAAAAAAATAAAAATGAATGCAATGTATCCCTTATTACCTTCCATTGCTTTGATATGTCCAGAGAGAAGATGTATGAGATACATTTCTGAGGCTGAATTTTTCACAAACAGTTTGACAAATTAAACAATCACAGAGATATAAGATTCCCACGATCTTGGGTAGAATTCTCTATAAGTGATATATTGTTTTCATTAGAGTTTTAAAAACAGTTTTATGTATAAAAATGCATTCTTAAGAAGAAGAAAAGAAAACAAAAAATGCTATATAGTGTTTTTTTCCCTGCTGCCTATGAAGTGAAGTAATAAACCTTTTGCAAGTTTTCTAAAAATTTTGTTGAGTTCTGAAAGAATAACCTTGAGGAAGATATTCTTACAGGTGTATTTTTTTCCCAACGTGGTCCAGGGTGATATTTGATATTCCTAAAGATTAGAATCAAGGCTATCACCTTCCACAATTTGAACATTTAACATTTTTGCTTTGCATATGATGAGATAATATTCTTCCTACTGCTTCCATAGGTCTGGATTTAAAAACGAAGCCAAAACCAAAAAAACACCCCTGGTAATTTCAGTTCCTTCAGTCTGGGGATTAACAGACTTGTTTGGGGAAAAGAGATTATCATTTAACACCGAGCATATTCAACCTCTCAGAAAGACTTGCCAAACCACAAGGTGATCAGCATGCCCCAAACAGCCTGGGAAGGGAGGCTGTGGGAAGTGGGAAGGAGCATTCACATGCTGTCCAAGTGAAGGAAATAAGGGCAATATGCTCTGGCAACTGAAACAGGAAAAACCCACTACAAAGCAAAGAAAAAAAAAAAAACCAGAGAGAACTTTCTCTGAGGGGAGTAAAAAGAAAACCTGAGAAAGGTCAGTATCATTAAGGCGTCATTAAGTCCTTTTTCAAGCATGTCAGAGCTTGCCTGCTGAATACTGGGCATGTTCCTGTCCCAGGATGCTAAAATTTGCATGAGTTCTAAAGCCAAAGACACAGATTCATAGATATAAAAGGTAGGAAGGTCCACTAAAAGAGGCTCAGCAAGTCCCAGAACCACCTGCCTGCTGGGAGCTGCTCTGGGGTGGTGCTGCCATGGGCTGCTTCTCCCCTCATCTTCCACCCAAAGCACCCCTGGAGATAACACCTGGAGATCTGAGGCACTAAAATGGCCATAACTGTAACAGACACTAAAACTATTCTTCTACATTTCTGCCTTCATTTGTTTCATTTTTTGCTCCACAATTTTCCTCTAAAATTAAATGTTTTGTCACCACAATTAATGTCTGCAGTAATGGATGTTAAGAGACATTTTGAGAGATCTCAGTCCTAACATAACTGGTTTTCAGCAAACAACTATAATCTATTTTACCTATAAACTTAAATTCTATGGCTTAGACCTTACCAAGCTAATTAATGACTTTGTAATTATGCAGATTACAGGTAAAATACCCAAATATTTTACACTTACAGCCAAATACAAGTCTCCAGTTCAAAATGTGGTTATCCTGTAGCATCCTAGCATTCAGCTCTTAGCACTAAGTGCTCTAATCCATGATCTGATCCTGTGAGAGTAATATTGATGGACACACTCTTTGGCTGTTTAATGACACTTGAATAATTGGAGGCACAGAGATCTTAGTCAAGAAGAAAGAATTATTGTCTTCAGTACTCTACTTGCCTTCTCACTCCTAAAACACAAGGTGGTCAGTTCTGCTTGGTTTTAGGAAGAATCTGCACAAGAATCTGGTTAACAACAGAGCTGCTGTTCTGGATCAGCCAGTTCCCAGCAGAGGAACCAAGTCTTGTTTTACTTTCACAGACTATCACCCAGAGTAAGGTATTTTTTGTGCCCTAACTATACTAATTTCTATATTTGTAAATCACTCTATTCTTCATTTATTCTAAACTCTCAATCTCAAAGAGTTTAGGGTGATACCTTTGTAAAGCTTCTTGTATCTGTCTGATCAGGAGTATTAGAACCACGAAAAAACTAATTTTTCAGTCTACATCAACATTTAAACACACTCCAGACCGGTTCACCTGTTTCCCCCTTCATTTTCCTCTGGTAAATCCTAATCAGAAAAGGCCATCACTAAGACCTAGAGAGAGTATCACAGTGACAGTGTGACTCAAGGAGGTACCTGCACTGAAGATACCTTCCACACACTAAATCAGCCCTAACTCATTCTTTCATCAGCCTGAGATGACGAATATTCTCTTAAGAATTTGAATGTCACTGTCAAGTAAATAATGATAAAAGGGCAGCTATATTTAGAGTGTCACAAATATACAGCTTCAGAACTAAGACATTATATTCTGTTTGCATTTTACACAATATCACATAACCAGTAACATTTTCCTGCACATTTCAGGCAAATACCACCCAGATGTTAACTGCGTAAAAATTTAAAACAATGTCAAGGTTCCCTATAATTCTACCAGTAACATTTTATGATTCAGTTTCCTAAAATTCCTAACATTAACACTAGTGGCTTATAACATTCATAATAGGTATTCATAGCACAAGACAACTTTATATCAAATATACCTAAGATGAGAAGCACTGGAGGGATCACTTCAATTTGGTGCTTTCAGGGAGGTACAAAACACTTGTGCAACAGCTGCTTATCTGGAATGTAAAGGCTGAGCAATTTTGCTACAAGGGATAAAAAAAACCCAAACAACTCACAAACCAAACAACTTCAAGAAGACAAATACCCATTCTCTGGAAAATATAAAAAGCACAAAAGTACAGTCTCTTGTATAAGGTGGATTTTCTTTTCTCTTTGTATTTGAGATAATTTCTTTAATAGAATGATGTTTCTGTGCATGTCATATAAACACCCCAGATTTATTGCTCAAGTGATCTCCTCAGAGATATTTGAATGTTCTCTACTTCTCCAGTCAATTGAAGTTCTGATGTTCCACACTGTTACCCCACTTGGATTCCATTAACACCTAATTTACAAGCATAAACCATGTAAATGATTGGAGCAGATGCAGAAAAATAATTATAATTTGGGACAAAGTCTTCATTTCCCAACCTAATTCAGTAACAATAAAATCCTCTCTCTAAAGAGCAGACAGGAAGATTTTAGGCACAAACCCAACTAAATAATATTCACAGCCCTGGGCATTTAATTTCTGGAAACAGCCCATGAATGGAAGAGTAATGTCCCAAATTATGAACCAAGAAATGCAGGACATTGTTCTCTACATAAGGATTACAATGATAAAATAATCATGGAGTAGGAAATTCTTACTATCTCCAAAAAAAATTTTTTCTCAGAGCTTTAAAGTACACAATACTTGGCTTCAAGGGAAGCTTTCTGGGTGCTGAAGAAATTGTCTTCTTGGTCCTACCTCAATCTAGAATCCAGAAGCTCTTTCTCCCTCTGAGGTGCTTTTACACAAGAACTTAAGCTCAGTTATAAAACACAGCACAAAGTACAGAGTTTTGCTGATGAAAACTGTTAAAGAAAGAATAGTATTGCCTCCCAATGAGTTTAGTTCTTCTGATCTCTGGAATTCCTCTCAAATAATTCCCAGAGGCACACACTTGGGTGGTAGAACAATTGCTGCCTCACCTATTAGAGCTTCCTTCCAGCAATAAGCCTGAACTATTTTAATACAAAGTTCTACTGACATTTATTCCATTCACCTCACATTTCTACCACGTCCCTTCTATTCCACTTCACATTTTGTACCTGTATGTGTATCCCTGTCTCTACACTGTGCTACCAAAATGCCAAAGTGCAATTTGATTCAAGTAGATGAGCTTGTGAGTTTTAGTCAGATGAGAGATGCTGCTACTCTCACTGCAGGACACAACTATATGAACCACGTCACAAACAAATACCACGTGAAGAGAGGACATTTTACAGGTATGCAAAGGCTGCAGAAGTAGGTCATAATCTCTGCAGTTTAAGTTTTACAGTCCTAGATTACTTTGGAATAAATAGCAATGGCCATTGATGATTAGCTCACAAAAAGAACAGAATTAAATTAAATTAGCAAAAAATTGCACAAAAATTTAAAGGATTAAACATTCTTATTATATTCAAAACCTCTTCTATACTTGCACATTGATTTCATTTATTTATTTATGTGTATGGTTCTACTCAGCATCCTTACCTACCATTTTCAACAAAACCAGATAATCAATACCATGATGCTTATTTGAAGACAATGAAGAAACATTGGGAATCAAAAAAAAAATATCTACAAACCACCTACAATCCTTTCATGAAGTTTAAAACTAAAACTCAAACAATACTGTCCTGTTTATGGTTATTCCACAGACAGAAATGCTAACTTACTGTTATGTTATTTGTGATACACTACCTGTGTAATTTCATTAATAATGACTTTTATCTATTTCCTGAAATTGCAGGGAAAATTAAATATTCAATATTTTCTAGTTCAGAAATATAATTGCTAACACAAAAGACTATGTACAACATTTCATAATGCCGAAGGTCTTGAGGGGGATATGCAAAACCCTGTATTTTTCAAAGACCTTTTTTGAATTTTAAAAATCTCTAAAACTAATTTAGGATAAGCAAAGTAAAAGATTATAGGAATAAAACAGAAGAGGGGATCTGGGTAACATCCATCAAAACACATCTGCACACCGAAAACTCAAAGTCTACACCTGCAAAATATCTCATTCCAAGATAATCAGTACTTAGAGGACACATTGTGTGTGCTACTCGAAACCAGTTTAACCTTTCTAAGGAAACACAAAACTCATAATTCTAACATTTAGGTAAATGTTGACTGCTGAGGTCTTCGAGCAGTTTAAAGAGAATATCACAGGTCAATGAATTAAAGCTGATCTCTTTTGTAATGAATTAAATCCAATCTCTTTCCTAAGAACAATCTGAGAAAAATTATTTCCGAAGCAAAGAACTTGCCTTTTCCAGACCAGCAGTTTATTTCTGTAACTTCTGGGGCATCTCCCAGTGTGTTTGAGATAACTGGCCAGCACCCAATAAGGTTCTGTGCTTATGCACCTTCTTCACTGGCATGGAAAAGCAGTAACCAGGACTCTGGAAAAGCAGAAATTTATAATCCAGACAGAGACCACAGAACCCACAAAGAATGGCACCACTCAGCCTTCCACACTTGAGTGAACTGTTGTACTTCATTTGACTGACATTTATTTAACTGTCACATCATGGAGAGAAGTCAAAGCAAGTGCAGCCAGCTTGGATAGAGAGAGAAAATACAGAATTCAAACCCATAAACTTGAGCACTAATCACCATAAGTACCTGAAATACTACTTTAAGCAGTACACATGAGCAGAAGAATAGAACTCTGGCACCTCAGCTCTCTTCCATGACCCAGAGAACCCCAGGCACAAAAGGGAGAGAATTAAGTTGGTGCACGTGAGACTGAAAAGTTTTATTCAGAGATGGCCTTGAATCTCAAGCTTTCAGCAGCTCAGAAAAGTTCGGTTCTCTATCTCTCTCTAATAGAATGTATTTTTTGTTATTTATGTGAATCTTTGGTGACTGAAACACAGCATGAAGGTGCCTGTTGAAAATTTAACACGTGCAAAACGGGAGCTGTCATCATACACTGACTGGTGTGGAAGTCAGCATTTTCAATATTCACTATTTTTGATTTAAAAAAAATAACAGTAGGAAGGAAAGATATTGGCTGTTGGCTACCAACATGTTAGCATATATTTTTCAGCAGCTTTTATCCTAATTTAGAATAAACACACACAGAATTAAATCTTGAAAACTTCCACAGATTGTGCAAATTGGTTCCCAATTCTGTGTTTTTTTAAACTCAACAGCATTTTATATCAGCTCAAAAAGATGCAGTAATGCAATAGCATTTCATGGATCCTTAAACAGAGACTATAATTATCCTTTATCGATTATATAATTACTTTTAACTTCCTACTGTATTTTCTTGTGCCTTCATCCCTCTTCCTTAGTGACTTGTAAAAATTTGTTGAAATATCCTTTTTTACTTTCACTCCTGACATTAGCTACCAGACAAGTTCACATTTCTGTAGTGATTTAACATAGAATATTCTCTTGTTCATGTAATTACACATATTACTTGAATGGATGCCTCTGTTGGGCTCAGATCCTACTGTATGTTCCTAAAGCTCCTGGATACCTGATGGATTACAGTGAGCTTCATGATAGTACAGAACTCCCTGGTGCACCTGCTAACAAGAGACTGGGGGCCAGCAGGCTTGGACAGCCAACTAAACTCAACAGTCCCATCATCAGTTATGAGAATTGTTTGGACAGATGGTCAAGAGGACTAGAGGGTGAAGGAACCTCAGGGAGAGAAATTCAGTTCATTCCCTTTAGCTTTTATTTTCTTGGTTTTGTTCATTTGCCAAAAAATTAATAGAATCTAAATGAAGGACATCACTTGCATATCTTAACTCTTCACTTCTGCACAGAAGTAATGGAATTCTGCTGCACTGAAATCAGCAGGCAATCCAAGTTTTTTTTTAAAAGCAAATGGAAATATTTGTATACTACTTTTTATATAAAGAATGTAATTATTGACAATGCATTTGAGTCTATATAAATTAAGATAATGTATGTAATTTGACAGAATCACAGAATAATTTAGGTTGGAAGGGACCTTCTGCTGTTGAACAGATCTTCTAATTTTAACCACACTCGTGATGAAACCATTCTTACATCTAACTAGAATTGGCTCTCATCCTCTCACTGTAAGACTCCAAGACTATCATTTCTTCTTCTCTATGCCCTCCCATCAAACATTATAGACAGCATTAATATCTCCCCTCCCCCTTCTCCTCTTAAGGTTTCAGCCTTAAACTCAGCATTCTCTGTCTCCTTGTACCATGTGTGCTGCAGATTCTTAATAAAGACATTTAACATCATTGATCCCTGAATGACACTGCTCGTACCTGGCACCAGCTGGATTTGTGCCTCTGATCACAGCCCTGTGAGCCCAGGCAATTTTCCACCTATTTTTCCCAACCACTTAAGCACTGTGCACCTCCCAGAACTGGTTAAGCTTACAGGAGACCACAGTGGAGATCTGTTGAAGTCAAATTATCCAACAGCCCTCCACCAGCCTCTCTCCAGTATGCCCATGTCTTCCTTGTCCTGGGGAGCCCAAACTAGACACAGCACTCGAATTGTGGCCTCAAATGTGCAAAATAGAGGAGGAAGATTGCTGAAGTTGCTGGCTGCACTCTTGGTAATGTGGCACAGTATGGGGCTGGCCTTCCTTCCTGCAATATCATCTCTGTTGTATTATATGATCTCCCAGAGCCTTTCCAGGGAAGAGTTCCCGCTGAGCATAAAAGACTGAGCTATTCCCTCGCAGCATTGCTGCAGCAATCAGTTTGTTTGATTTTGGCAGTCCTGAACTTTCCAAGAGATAGAAAAATGTCAATCCAACCCCAAAAAGAAATTGTGGGTAGAGCAGGGAAGACAATGAAGGTTGCATAATAACCTGCCTCATTTTTACAAACGATTCAAAACATATGATTGAATTATTTTTGATACAACAAGTAAAAAATGACAGTGATCCTGAAAGCTATTCTGTGACTGAATGTAACGACCTCTGTTGTCTCACACACCCATTACTCAGACTAGACACTATGGTAATCCTTGTGACAAACTGTTCAGCTTCCAGTTAATCCTTGTATTGCTTTATTTTCCATCCATGTTGTATCAATCTACTGTGGTATTTTGGAAGACACACCTAAGCACTGTGTAGAGTGCAGGGGATTTCATGAAATCCATTTCCAGTTAAAAGGTTCAGTGCTCCATGGGTCTGTGCAGATTATTTTGCTCTCTGATAGGAAAGAGATTTATGCAATATTATTGCATCATTGGCATCTATGCAACATTTGAGGTATTTGGTCTTCATAAGGACTCCAGCAAGAGGCAATAATTCAAGTTTGTTGAAATGATTCTGAGTTGAAAAAGATGCAAGTATTTCTAATATTGACAAAATGGAAAAGCCATCAGTTCAAATCATTTTGGCTACTGGTGCGATTGATTCCTGTGAATTACCTAAATTATTGAAGTCAACATCAAAGCTCTGTGGCCTACATTTTTTATTCCAAAATTCTGTTTCTTTCAGGTTGTCTTTAATTTGTTTAAAATTAATTTCTACAAGATTACTTATTAATATAGCAATTTGATTTGCAATAGAGGAACTTGTACTAAAGAGAAAGCAGGATAAAAGCTACAGATTCTGAAGTAAATATTGTTAATAACTTCTGGGATCAGAACAGGGAAAAAAAGAACTTAATTAAGCAAAAGACTTTTTAAAGTAAAATGTATGGATTATTCTTATCTCTGTATCAGATTTAATTTTTTTTTTTCCTTTGTCTTATTTTTCCCCAGAGCTCATTCCTTAGTTATTAGCTATGGTGAGAAATTTTGTTTCCCATTCTTAGCAACATGAGGACATTACTTATGGTTTTACAGGGAGGAAAGAACTTGCTCTAGGGAAAAAAGCAGCAAAAAAGAGAGAACAGACAGCTCAGGTAGATCCTCCACAACCTGCTAATGACATTATTTTCCAGTAGGTCACAGAACAACATGTCACTGCCACATGTCCAAAGCTACAGATGCCTCCTAAGATTCTGAAGAAAATGCAAACAACAGAGGCAGCACTTATCAAAGACCACGGTTTATATTTCCTCTCTGCAGTTTCCCCCAGTTAACTATTAAAACAGGAGTTTCAATATGCACTGGCTGTGTGAGAGGACATCATTGCTTGGCTGAAGCACTCAACATTTCTATTATTAAGACATATTCCAAGAATCCAGTCTCTTACCACATTTAGTGTATGAACAGGCACAATTACCAAGTCATATCCCTGAAGCAGAAATAACAAAAATTGAAATAATTTCTTGCTGATTTCAGACAGTGCTAAAGGTACTTTATGTTAAGGCAGAAAATACTATGGAGGCTCTCCTAGATGAGAAACAACAGGAACTACCATTCAGTGGCACTTTCTGGACCCAGAAAGTATCTCTGCCTGGCACTTTATGGCAGTGTGCAAAGATCTCAGCATAGGTAATGTCATGCACCACTGCCTGGCATTGCACAACTCACCCCCCATTGTCATTTCCAGTCTTCAGCTGTGATCAGCAGAGACATTTAAACCAGTCCCTACTGCTCTGAGAAAAAGGATCATTGGCAAGATTGTTTTGCTTCTTTTCCATTTAGGCCTGAAATATTAATAGCTCACATACAGGGCAGTGGATTGTTAATGAGAGCAAAGTAAAGTATTTTGAATGGCTACCTACCTATTTATCTACTCCTCACACCCACACTACAGGCTATAGAGCCTGAACTTTTTCATTCTTGCTGCTCTTTTGTTATTAAAAATGAATTCCATTTTTATTTAGGTGAAGAGTGCAATATCATTAGTATTATCTGTACACAGTGTACCTTTGGGCTGGGGAAAGCAGGAAGGGAGAAAAAGTTAACTGTAATGAGCTCTTTCTCAATTTTTTTTCAGAAGCTGCACTCCAGCACTGTACACACTGACACATCTGGTGTGCCCCTGCCCTTCTCAGAATACAAACGTGGGTCTAGCTGGCAAATAAATGCCACATTCCCTCAGAAGTACCATCCTAAAGGGAAGTCTTCCAAATTATCCACCTCTACAAGGTGCACCCATCACTGAGAATCAACCAACCTTGCTTGATAAAGGCACGAACCCGAATTATCCATGCATTGTTAATTAGCAGGTCATTTAGGGATCATGACTCTCATCTATTTTCCTGCCATCACTTATTAAGCCCTGAGTAAGAAATGGTGTTTTCATCAGTCCACCAGCTCATAGCCTGTACATAAAAATTGCTCTCAAGGTACTAAATTCCACGTAACAGAAGATTTGACATTGCCATTAGATGGGAGAAAGACATTTTTCAAATGCCCAATTTCACATGCCCATTTAAATATTTTCTGAGCAAATGACAGTCAGTAGCTCTTATCACAACAGACATGCTACAAACCTTTGTGCTGGTAAACCAACTGTGATGTAAACCCCATATTTTGAAATGCCAAACTTAGACACAGATGCAAAAGCAGTTCACTCATGCACTTGACATACTCTAATTCTTTAGTTTTCTCTTCAAATTAAAAAAAAAAAATCCAACCCAAAACAATGAACAAACCTATTAGAAGATGCTGGGGAGGTGAAATTCTGGTAGTAGGGCTGGAAATTTGACTGTCAAAGCTATACAAGCAGGAAAGAAAACAAATCAAGTCATAGAAATTCAGTGTATAAAGACAGGATCTCATATCCTTTCATTGTCTACTTGACTTAGGCAACATCTCTGGTTTCATTTTATAAGATACTTTTTATTTCTGCTTTTATTTTAAATCTCTTTTCTGAAATTGTATTTTACATAATATGACACAAATTGCACACTGCAGAGGAAAATGTCTGTCTTGGTGAATGAAACCATTTTAATCTCAAGAGTTTTATTACCTGTTAAAATCTATTTAAATATAGGCCTTCAATTTTATATTGCTTGACTTTTATGGAGGAGCTGTTTTACCAGAGCAGGATTTTGAATAGGAAAGATCACAATAAATACTTGTGACTTTGACATGTTAAGATCAGAAGACATGAAGAAAGAACTACCTGAATTTTCAGAGTTATTCACATACATCAAAATATTTCCATAGGCCAGAGACTTTCTAATAGATTGTATTTGTTATGATAATGCCTTCCTGACATGTAGCAATGTAGAAACCATATATACATCTTAGAGACACACAAAAACCCAAGCACCCAGGACTGTTAAATTTAAAACTGCTGAAGCGTTTTAATATTTAATCGTATAATTCTATTATTCCTTTTGAAGCATTATTACTTGACTGATCACAGATTATTGAATGCAATACATTCACATATTAGGGAATAAAAAGGATAATATGTTAGACTACTGTTTCACTTTTGTTTTAAGCAGATGCTACAAAGGCAGCTTGACTTGTGTGTTATAAATAGAATTATGGGCAATTCCTTTTTTTTTTTTAACATACTGCAGCAAGAGGCATCTTTACTGCAACACTTGACCAAATTGCCAGCTCTAGAGTTAAAAGGATTGAAAAATTGAACTTTATACATTAGATTTTACAGCGCTGTAGGCTCTTCATGCCTGATGTATGATAAAGGAAAACTAAGATTCTTATGAAAAAGTAAAGAAGCAAATCATTGCAAGACTTTAAATTACACTGAACATTTTGCATGAAACTTCAATCCATCAAATGGCCACTGAAAAATGAGGTAATTACCTACAATAATTTGCATGTTAAGAGCTAATACAATATTACAAAGTAAAGTCCAGTTGCACATTAATTGTGAAAGCAATGCATAATTTCCTGATTAATGTTTCATGCCTAATATTCTTCCGTGCTCTGTCAGATGCTAAATAACAATATGGCCAATCAATCTACAGAAAGCATACTCAGGCAGGGACTGAGCTTAGTTTTCATAAATCCTGATGCAACAACTGCAGTTGCAGTAGGTGATTCTGTGAAATTTATAAAACCAACTGCTCGAATGATATTTTAAATAATTAGATTTTTCAGTAGAGCACCTCAGACATTGCCTTGATTCTTGATATATGGAAGTAAAACTCTGCTTCTTCCAAACAAGGGACAACAGACTGGGGGTGGGGAGAGAGCAATGAGAGGGTAATATTCTGTCACCCATATGCACACCTTGGCTCCTGGGTGTCTGTCTGGTCAGTAAAGGCTAAGCACGTCAAAGAAATGATATGTTCAGTCTCTCCAGAGGAGGATTTCTATCCATGCTCCTCTGTTGAGGCAGGAAGGAATATTCCTCAAGGACTGCAACTCACCTGTCCTGTCAGCCAGAGACAGGGTGTCACACTTTTGAAAGAGCATCAAGCAAAGAAATGAAAGGATGACAAAAATAAGGAAAACAAAAAAAATACCACTAATAAATAGTGCCAAAATGAGGGCAGAGTTAACTGTCAACAGCAGAAAACAAGCATGGCTTGGAATTTCTCTCTTCTGTATTAGCCAATTCAATGGCCAGATTTTTTGTCATGAATTAAAACTGAAAAGAACAATTATAGGACCATAAAGTCTTTTTGATTTTTATTGGTTTGCTGGGAAAAACCCTCTTAAAGCTTTGACAGGTGAGTTACTAACTCGGTGTCATTCAAATGGCAAAATGTTTCCCAGAGCTTGGAGAGGGTAAATTCTCAAAGCAGAGCTTTAAAACACCAAACAGTCAGGCTGAACGAGCCAACAGGAAAGCAAACCCAGAACAGCTGAAAACCAGACCACTGACATTAATGGAAGCAGTGGCCACCTACAGAAAGAAGAATCTTTAAATAAAGAATATTAGACTTTCACTGGGTGCTGAGGGAATTGTTGGAGACTTTGTCATCCAATGGATGCAGTAAAAAGGAACTGGGAATGTTTTAATGAGCTCTTCCACCAGTGTAACTGTGTGACCTTGAGCAAGGCATGTGAGTGAAGTGTGTCACTCTCCTCATTTGTACAAGAGGTGTTATTCCACCTATTTCACAGCAGTATTTGGAAACTTGATTAATTTACAAAAACTGCCTCCAGACTCTTGGAGGAAGGTGACTCTTAATTGATCTTCCCTAAAGCAGACCATTTTGATTAGAATAAAACAACTGCCTATTTCCAAAGCCAGACTCCAGGGACAGATTCAATGTGTCCATTTTCTAATCCTTAACTAAACAATAAATATTTGCTGGGGGCGATAAGAATATGTTTTGTTTTAATTTCCCTGCCTACACAAAGGCTATATGATCAGCTCTGAAAGCCAAGATTTCACACCACCCATGTGAAAAGACATGTCAAAATTTAATCGACCTGATGGGCATATTTTGAACCATTCCTATAACACAAAATCTGTCACCTACTGATGGAAATAATAAAAAAAAAAAAGAACAAAAAACCCAAGACCCTAAAATGGCTCTTGTGGTTTTAAAGATGTTCTCAGAAACTCACTAGTAATTTTTTATATTCTTGTACTGTCATCCTGTATTGCCTTCCAATCTCCAGTCTGATGTCTACAGAATCCTACTGGGAATCTCAGAAGCTGGAAAAGCTGAACAGCTCACTGCAGCAGCAGTAGCAGCTCCAGTTTTACCAACAGTATTCTCACCCTTTCTCAAACTCTGAAGTACACTTTTTTTTGCTATTTTTGTCAGGGTTACTCATTGAATTTAGACTTTCAGACCTGGCACTTCAAATGGGTTTAACCACACTTCTGTTATTATTTCACTGCAGGGTCAATCCAACAGTTTATTTGTGCCCGTCATGACCGTAAATGGTTTTCCAATTCAATTATTAAACAGCAGCACTGTGTATTAACTACTGCAAACATTTGATCTTTGTACTTACTGTCCAGGTTCTGTGGCAAATCCTATTCATGTCAGTGGAGGACCAAAAAAAATAAATACCCCAAGGCATCAGAAGTAAGAGAAAATGAGAGAAATCCTAATTTATTTAACTCATTTCATACATAACAAGCAAAAAGCTTTTGTTTTCCACTGCAGGGTGCCTCTAAAGGGAATTTAGAGATGTAAGTTTTTATTGTCCTTTTCTCAGCTTTCACAACCAAGTTTGTATGACAAAATTATTATCATAACTATGTGACACTGTGCTGGAAAGTTGCTTCAGAGAAACTTCTATAGGATGCTAAAAGAAATAGTTATCATCTTTATATATACTATGCCATAACTGAAACTCTAATGAAGTCACTCACGTAAATACAGGATTTCAAGGGTTACAGAAGTAGAAAAAAAATCCCAAATGCTTCTAAATGCAGTATGAAAAATAGGAATTTCTAACCTAATAAAGTTTTAAGCAACTCCATCACATGCATAATATTTTAAGGGCATGTGTCATTGGATGTTAGATTTCCTGGTTTGATTGAGCATATGCAATTTTTACACCATTCTCTTTATCTTTCTTTATTCACCATTAGCTAATATACTTTGATTTAGTAACCCACCTTGCCTACCCTTAAGAGTAGTTCCATGAGCACAGAAGGAATAAAGACCCATTTTGTAGATAATGTATGCCATAGTGCGTGATCTAAATAAAGTTTTCCACATAGAACATCCTCACTTATCTTTTTAATTGCAAGTAATGGGAAAGTATATTCTATTTATCTTCAGAGGAAAGAGTATTCACTATGCTGGTTCCCTCTGCAATTTATTGAGAAGGAAATACGAAATATGCAACTAACTGTGAGAAAGTAGGGAGGAAAAAGAACTCTAATTGGCAACTATCTACAAAAAGTATTCTTCTATTACTATAGATACTCTGAAACTTCTACTTGTTCATTGCCACTGCAGCGCTTTCTTGCAGCTGGGGTTGAAGTAAATGAAGGTTTTCACAAAAAAATAGATGGAAATAGAAAAGATACACAGGAAATAAAAACAGTACCTTGTCCTAGTACCTTGTCCTATAGAGATGGTACTTTGTAAGGAACTCTTATTACATTAAGCAGGGTAAGTACTTACAAAGTAAATAATTACTCAGCAGTACTTATGTAGGAGGGGATACAGTACTTTTGCAGAGGATGGGACAGGTAGTTTGGGAACCAATAAACCAGACACATTCCAAAGAAAATCCTTATGTTTCCCCAAGCAGCAGGTGTTGCCTGCTGCCACTGTCACTGTCCCAGTGCCTCACCACCCAGCACACAATTCAAGTGTCAGCTTTGTCTTTCCATCTTCTCTCCAGAACCAGGCTCACAGCTGCTGTGGAAACAAGGGCACTGGCTTGGAGGGAAGAGGCTTCTCCGGAAAGGCACAGAGGCTTTTGGGGACAGGATTCTTAAGTGAACGAGACACATTTCCCACGTGTTCGTGGGAAAGGAATATCACACTTATGGTCTTGTCTAGTGTCCAGTTACTCAGCAGCCTGCAGACAGACTCAGGAGAGCAGAGGCCAGAAGCAGCATTGACTTGGGAATTCTGTTAACTGTAGAAGAACTTGGAATGCCTTTTTTCCCTTTGCTATACCCGCTCTTACCTTCATGAGTTACAATGAATACCCAAACCTGGTAGAGTATTTCAAGGTTTCATTATTTAACTATGGAATATATGTAACAGCCTTCATCTAAATACACATCTGTGCATATTTATATATAGATAAATAGAAATCAACTTTCAAATGCCAGCCTAGAACAAACCCTAATGAGTTAGATAACCTTCCACTAATTGCAAAAAAAGTTACAAATAAAGAAAGAATTCTAAACCCTAAATTTATAATTTAATTATAAAGTAACAGTTGACAGTGATTGAATAGCTGGACTGAACCTCAGGTTGGCTATGAGTTGTTTGCCACTGTGTTTCCTTTTTTATCATCCGTTTTCTTGCAGTATCTTATCTTACCTCCTTGACTTGTCTGGGTTTCCCTCAGCTGCTCACCTTTCAGAAACTCAGTCTAATGCAGTAAATCTATATCTGGTCCTTTCATTTAGGCTCACAACCAGAGCTGGAAAGGTTTGGGGTGCTGTAAAATGAAGCACCCACACATGCTTCGGCCTCTGACTAAGCAGCAGGACTGTTTCAATGACCAAATTCCAGATGCATACAAGAAAGCCTAAAAGGAAAAAAATAACCACAAAACTCAAAACCCCACCCCATCCCCGAAATCTGACTTTGCCCATAAGAATTTACATTTAAAAATTGCCAAGCCCCATTCCCAGAGAAGGATTCTTCCCAGACAGCCCTCACCTCGTCCCCAGTGCACACAGTGCTCTGGCACCTTCCTCAGCTTGGTCAGGAAAGCATTCACTTAAATTCAATATATCATAACAAGATGAAGTTGTATCAAATAAGCAGCTTGAGTCTGATGCACTCTTATGGCACAAACAGGTGTCATGTTTGCCGGAAAATAATGAGAGATGAGCTCAATAACCCCCCATACCCTTCATAAGCTGAAGACAGTCAGCTTCCCTCCCACCCAACAGACTTACAGTACTAAATAAGACTGACAATTGCTCTAGCACACACTTACTCCTCAAGAGAGTTCAGTTGTGAAGGCATAAAAAAAAAAAGATAGCTTTAAGTCCTAGGGCTTATTTTTGTTCAGATCACCAAAAAAACCCGACATGTGAGGAACAGAGATTCAAGGGAAAGCATATCTCCTGTAATTTCCACCCTTTGTATTCTGAATCACTGCTTTCTGACAGCTTCATACTGTATTAAAGGAGAACTGAATTTTCATGCACACTATAACTATGATTTGCTTAAGGACCAAGCAGACCCTTCATTTTATTTAAAGCAAGCAAGATGCTTAACATTTTTATTATTAAAAAGGTGCCTTGAAATGGTTATAAGAGTATGCACTTTCCTAAAATGGACCCAGTTTTCAGGCATTCACTGCCTTTGTCAGAAGAAATTTCATTAAAATATATTTTGTCCCTGACAAAACCTACAGTTTTCATTCGGATGGGAGAGAAATCCATCTGATGATGGGGATTGTCAGTGCTTAAACATGAGGGACTCTATTCTACTGCTGTTCTGGTTTAGCCTGAATCACTTGTTGATGCTTTTATCCACAACCACAGAAACACTCAAAAATTCTACTTGAATCTGCATTTAACTTAACCATGAACTTAAGTGAGCAATATATGATGCATTTTGTTGTAAAGCACGAGAGAAGATAAGAAAATAACCTAGATTATATATTATTCTCCATTAAGGAACAATTTTAAAAAAGCTTTGCAGATTTCTCCAGCACTGCAGCCACCTTTTACCACTTTCCACTTGTACAGCTTGAAAAGTAAATTTGATTAAATAAGGGAGGCAGCAGTAGAACCTGACATCAAAACCAGTCTCAATGTAAACATCATTTTAATTGTAATGTTTATACTAGTTCTGACTTCTAAACCATTTTCACACTATTCCATTTTAGAGAAACAATCACAAATGTCAATGTCATTTTTCTATAACAATAGGAATTAGCAGACTCCAAGCTTCTAGCAGGGATATTTTGATAAAAGCACTGTTATGAAAAGAAAGGAGCAATAATGATGAAACCATTTGACATATTTTTTTTCAAACTCTAGGTCAAAATACTTCTGAGATACAAAAAGCCTTCAAAGAAGGGAAGACAACAAAAGAATAACCATAAGCATGAACTGTAAGATTACACACATTCTTGCAGTTTTCTTCCCACCTCTTTCTTTCCCCTTATCCATCCTTTTCTCACTGCACCACTTGATCATTATTATCCAAAAAAGGATCACCCAACTGAGGGATGTTTCAGTGACAGCTGATCCTCATGGTTTAAATGCAGTCTCCCCTCTGTGCTGGCACACAGAATTCTCCCAGCTGGCATTTATTTTCAGGAGGCTTGCAAGAACAAATTCAAAATTACTTGGGAGGGCTTAAGAGAGGGAGAACCACAAGTCAGGCAGGCACTGATATTGAAAACACTGTGATCAAACCCAGTGTTTACAGCAGAACAAGAGATTAAAACATGAGTAATGTATTCCTGAATACTGTTCTGTCTTGCAGATTTGTGCTGTGGTGCAATCAGACACCGCTCTCAGTTCATTTTGGTCTGATCCAATTTACAGGAAAGCTGCAGGCAACATCCTGACAAATTCAGCAGCACAGCCTCGTCTCTGCAGATGAATATACATGCACACAACACCTTATACTTCAGCCTTTTCTAAGCTGGACTTGTAAAGTAAATGACACTATGTACTGATGCAATAAAAATATATTTCTACATCTGTAATCTGATTGCTAAAAAGGTCCTGAAACCTTTGTCTATCTTCTTTACTTCTCTGATAGTCACCATTTGTGCCTGAGAACAAACGTGTTAAGGTTTTATATTGCTTCACTTGCTCAGATCAAGCACTTGATCAGCACATTTTGAACCAGAACATTGCTCACTTCCCCTGCATACCATTCTCCAAAAATGTAGAGAGACAGATGATTTATACCATAAAAAGTGACAAATTTCGTGGATATTGTCAATGCCAAGCCACAATGGCTGCAGAAAATTCTGGCAGGTAATGCTTTCAGATGGAAAAAAAAAAAAAATCACAACAGGTTTAGCCATTGAGGGAGAGATCCTCAAAAGAAATGCTCTATGAGCCCATTAACTTTTAAAATTACTTGAGCTCTAAACTACTTACATGTTTAGAGAAAAAATCTTTAGCATGAACTGTCTAATTTACAGGCTCTTACCCAGAGCTTCCAAATTGTGATGAGCAGTCAGATGTCTAAACACAATGACATGCACCTCAATCACACCCACAAAACTGCAGACAAGGTAATAAGAACCTTACTGACACATCCTGGTAACTGCAGCCCATTGTGGTGCCAAGGAGGTACAGTTTAAACATGTACAGGTCAAGAGCCTTTTTGCAATCTTTTCTGATTCCATCCATTAAATAGATTATAGAGTCAGAATGAGTGATATATTCTTCTGCAGATGTGAAGAGCATTGGATCTTTTACATGTACTTGGGTTGGATTTACAATAGTTACTTAAATGCCTCAAAATATCAAGGACACAGAAGTATGCTTTTATCCATTATTTGTATTGATTTTTTTGTTCCTTGATTTCCAGGAAAAGCTTTAAATTCCGATTTTTCATGGTCTCTTGTTTTCACAAAACCCACAGTTTAGAAAGTTATTTATTCATCTTGCTTTTGAAAAATTCATGGGAGAAAAGGGGGGGTCTAGAGGGTATGGAGCAAAAACTGAGCTCACTTTCACACTCCCACAGCAGCTCTAAAGAAACTTCAAATTATTTTCTCCAAGGGCTTTTAAGATCACAAATGCATGCAATAAGAGGGGGAAAAAAAAAAAACAAACAACCAAACCAAAACAACAAAACACCAGAATATTTTGTGTATAGATGACCAGAAATACTTCTCAGTGATAAAAGGTTTTTCATTGTCTTTATTAACTTTTCTTTATATTCAACAGCTTTACTTCAAGTGATATCTAAGAGGAGAAGATGCTTTTAGTCATAAACAATATTCTGATGTATTGGTGTAAACACCTTCCACTTTACTAAGCAGTTTTCATGTAAAATAGAACCCCTGGCTACTGTAAACAGGGTGTCAATTTGATGTTACCATATGTATTAGTGCAATAAAATAATGTAAGTATTACATAGGAGAGTGACCTTACATGTGCAAACCTGCCAGTCAAAAACCTACTGTCATATTTCACTCAGGGGTGACAGAAGATCACACAACACACAAATCTCCCCAGATGCCCAGGCGAGTACTCACACGTGTTTAAAACCTTTCACCTTTTTCTTTCTCTTTCTAAGAAAATTTGGCACTATTTAATTAAAGATAAAAATAGAGATTGAGAGCAACAAGCCAAGTGTTGATCTCCTGTGCCAGGGCAATGCAGGAATGTCACTCCAAAACCAACAGTGTCGGGAAAGCTCCTGAAAGTTCAGGCAGATGTCCCTAAAACCACATAGCTGTGTCCATTACAGGTTCTAAAGGAGACAGGCACAGTAACAAACCTGACACTGTAACCTGCCTTTGTGAGGAAATCCAGTGACACAGAAAAGCATATTTGACAAGTACACTGTGAGTTCTGCCAAGAAATGCACAGCTCTGTGTGTGTGTGTGTGATGCCTGAGTTTCTTTCTTTCTTTAGGGGCATGCTTTTTTTCTTGGTATCTTTAGAAAGATAAATAGGTAGAGAGGTGATGAGTGCATACTGATGCAATTTCTCCCTTTCTAATCTAAATTTTCAGTCAGCTGCATTCCCCCAGTACTGAGCAAGGCGTTTGTTGCTTCAGCTTGCCTTGAGCAGTACACACAGCCCTGCTCTGGGGAGCAGACTCCAGTTGCTCCTCAGTTATCCTAATGTCACTTCACACTACAATCACTGCAAAAAGAGGCCTTTAAGAAAGTTGAAGTTACATTTATGTTCACTGTGAAATCTCTTCCACGGATTCATAAAATAATTTTCACATGTGTAGGAACGAGAGCTGGTTTGTTCACAGGTGAACCTCACACCAGAGCCAGCTGATGTCACCTGGAACAAGACTAGGCTGCTCCCAGTAAGTGTTAAAACAATGTGAAAACCTTCTTTCTTAATGTGTTTCCACAGTTACAGAATGAGGGATGGAACCTGTACATTACTCTTTATGTGGATATAGGGCACTCAATGGACAAAGAAAGAATGAGGCTTGTCTAGACATAAAGTTGTAAAAATCAGGGTTGGTGAATGCTGCATTTTGGAAAAGTTTGTCTCCTAGGCAAAATATGCAGTGTAATGAGGAAAGATTTTCATTTTTTGCATGCATAAGTTCTAAGTGCAGTATTTATCATTTGCTAAATCACACTCATTTTTCTGCATTTTGCCAGCAGTTGCATCAATTGTCATTTAACTGCTCTAAATAATGTGTTCTCTTCCCTGCTGTATTAAACTATTTCTACCAAGGCTAATGATTTTCTGATTTCCACATGCCAGTGAGCTTGGCAGTAACAAATGATGCCTCTCTTTTGCATGTTGCAAGTAGCTTAAATTATATTTTACATACCCATTTAAAGGATCATTAGTTAAGTTAATATCCTGGCTATTCAGGAGGATCAAGCATTTTAGTAAAGGATAGTCTCACTATACATCCTCTGTTACCTCTGAGAATATTTTTAACAGCCTTGGCTTGTTAAACTCACACTCACTTCATATGAATAGTCTGTGGAAACCCTAAATATCTATTATTATCTAGGTTATGGTGGCTTATTATGTCTCTGATGCTGTTGTTATCCCTCACCTGAGGAACTATGTACTTCAAAACAGATTCCATCAAAAATTTTCATTTACTTATTTCTTAAATATTTTCTGAAAATAAGAATACAAAGGAAACAGCAAACAACAAATCGTGTCAGATTAGGATACTACAGAATTTCTGAAGGTAAGCAGCAATCATGGAGGGACACATTTATAGGCAAAGGCTTCCAAAATCGAAATCATGGCCCACATTTTTTGGTGCTTTCCCTTAAACTGTGTCACCACTGACGTTAAGGATGTGCATTTTACAAGACAGTATAATATACTAGGCAGCAATCTGCCAGTGCAATAGTACCAGCACTTGGTGATGTAATCAGTTGACAAAATAAGCATTCTAAAACTGGGGTCTATTTATTTGCATTGAAGCAGTTTCACAGGACATGGAATTACCTCTTGTCTGAAATCAACAGCTTCCAACACAGTTAGTGACAACGGAATCTAAGGAATGCATTTTGGAGGCTTATACAAAGCAAATACACCAAAATAAATTTTCTCAGTCCTCTAAAGTGAAAAGAATTTCATTTTGGTTCAAAAAACCCATTTATTTAGCATTAATAGCTACCTTAATCCTCTTTTATAGACGTAACTCATGCAAACAATTAAAAAAAAAAAAACCACAAAGACTTCCAGACTTGATAAAAATTTTTTTCTTTAAATGTTTAAAATTCAACTTTTCAATTTTCATAAGAACCTAAAATCTAAATTATTTTGCTCAACAAATAGACTTTTGTTCCCCTTTCCTGCCAACAGCTGCATCCCCCCCCCTTCTTAATCCTAGAGAAAAAGAAGGGAAATGCTGACAGGGACTGAGTTAATGTACAGAGGGAAATGGTGTAAGTAAATGCTCTCTAAAAAGTCAAATGCAGGAATCAGTTCCCTTCACTGCTGCAGCATCAACACACAAGCAAGAAGTTCTGCTCCTGCACCTTCTCTCTGATTCCCACAAGGCACTTTTCTTGTTTTGGCTTCTGATTATCAGGTTTTTATTTATCTACCTACTATCTCAGTGTACACACAGATCCTACACATTTTTAACTTTTTAAAAAAAAAATAACCAAAATGTAAAGAAATCACAAACTCTGAGAAATGACAGAGCTAAAAGTGACCGAGTTGCTCTGCAAGCCAGAGCAGCTCAGCTGAAAAAGAGAGTTGACGTTGCAGTTTCTGATGGCCACTGTTTTTTAATCTGGTTTTGACTATTTATAACTGACAAAAATGAAACACTTGTGCTGAACTTTCCAGCCCTGGTGGGTGGTTCTTGTCACCAACCTTTGTTTTTTGTTATTTCTACAACTTCCATGCTATGCCAGGTAGGGAGGCAGATTCGTGCAGCCCATTCCCTGCCGATATTGCAGCACTGCTTCCAGAAATATGTTTGCAGTGATTTCCAGTGCTGTGCTCCCCCAGCAGCTCCATCCCCAGCTGTGCTGCTGCTACCAGAGGCTGTTCCCTCTCTCCCTGTCTGAGCTGCCAGCACGGGGCAGGAACCCGGCAGGGCACACATGGACAGACCCTGTCTCACCACACTCAGAGAAGAACACAGAGCAGATACAACTGCCCTCCACTGCAGGGAGCAAGAAATGCAGTGGCTGGTGAACCATTGTGCATTTTGCCATTTATCAGGTTTGCAATTCCACTGAAGTGACACTGCCTGGTACTCTCGAACCAATGTCAGCTGATTTCAGTTTACTGTAAAAATACAAGCCTTTCTCACCAATGCCCTGTTATTCAACTTTAATATATATTTGGGGTTTCAGGTTATAAAACTCCTAATTAAAATTAAAACTCAAAATTCAAGTGGACTGAAAAAAGGACTGATTCAACTCGAATTCCTCTTCTCAGTAAACATAGAACCAGGAATGTCAGCTGGAGCTCCCTTCCTTTTGTGACTGCACAAAATAGCTAAAGCAGTCTCTTAAATATTTACCCACAAGTGATCTCAAACTATTATGGTTCACACATCTGACTGACTGCCATTAGTAATTGCTTATTTATTACATCCTGGCCATACTCTCTGTGCAAGGTTTGACAGCATCTCTGACAGACTTCTTGCTGACGACACATCTCCCTTGTTTCACACCCACCTTGTTTCTTACAGCAAATATTTAACCTATGTAACCATGTACAAACTTGCAATTGGACCTGGACAACACACAACCCCTAAATATTAAGTAAAAGTCATTAACTGACATGGTTAGAGAGAGAGAAAAACACAACCTCATATATAACTCTGGTCACAGAAACACCCAAATTGATTCGAAAAGGCTCTAACTAGGATGCCTTTTACCTTCCATTTCTGGCCCAGATGATGCTTTACTCTTTCTCACACAGACTCAAGAGCAATGACACACAGGACTGAGAAACCACATTGCTGCCATTACTGTACTGCAGGGTTTTTTCAACAGACTCATTGTATTCCTCAGATTTTCAAATATTCAGGAAAATAACAACTAATAATATTAAAAGAATTCCCATTACTCTGGGCAGCTTTGAAATCTTCTGAATACAAAATGCAAATGAAATCTGCAGATTTCTTTTCAGTTTATTCACAGAAAGATACAGCTGGTCTACAAGAAAGTCAAATAAGCATGCCTGTCTTCCAACGTTACTCTTTTAGTCTTGAATTAAATGTTGGAAATTAAGAAAACATCGGTTCCCTCAGGTATAAACCAGAAGCTTTTCGTGTCTGTCAAGTAGCCACAGTAAAAGGACAAGCCTTGTTAAATTGTTTTGTTGTAAACATACCATATGTTCTCACTGCTGATTTCTCAGCACATGGAATCTATAGCTCTTACCAAAAGACACAGTTAAACACAAGGTATAGTCTATTTAGATACCAGGGAATGGCTGCATCCTTGTATGACAAAGAAGTGGGAATTTTTAAGTTAAATGAGATGAACTTAAAGTTTTCACATGCATTATTAGTCCTTTCATTTTTTTCTATGCCTTGCTTAGATCTAAATTGATTCAGGTTTCCCACTACTCCCCTGTTTAGTGGGGTCCTGCCACTTTTATTTTACCTGTGCTTCAGTCAACTACGCAAGTTCTCAACATTTTAACTTTCCTTGACAGCTTCAAAAACCTGGGCAGATGAATTCCCCAGAGTCCTATCATTGAAGAGTCTCTTTGCCTTCATCTATTTAATTAGGTCAAAACAGAACTTCTTTCAGTACTTGTTATAATCAAGGGCAAATTGGGTATCAAGATACATTGGTCAGAGGCAGTTGTCCCTGATTATTTGTACTCATGTAAATGAGTACAAAATGTATTATAAACACAATACACTTGAAAAACCATTAGCATTTCCTAAGATGCTCTTAGGTGGCATACAATGTTTACCTCCAAATGGAGGAAACAGAACGAGGAACGATTTTTATTTTTCTTTTGGTCTTAGAAATGAACAAAGCTGGTGTACAGAAATGGTAATAAGGAGTTATCATAACCTGAGGGAATCTATTAAATTTCAATTAAGAGTATAAACTTCAGGCTATAAAACTGAAAGGGACAAACATCCCTTCAGACCACAATGAAAGACATCTTTAAAAATCAGATCCTAAAGGACTAGATAGATTAAATCCTTGCATAAGCTTAAAAATCCCAATTCACAACCAGCAGAAAATAGAGCTAGTCTAATTTATTCATGGTGTATTTTATTGTATTCAACAGAATAGAACATTATTTTGCTGTGTTGAGCTGTAACCCCCTACTCATAGAGGTAGCTTTTGATTTCAGTTCCATTGCCTTGGGCAAACATGGCTGAGGATCCACAAGGCTGTGTCAGGTGCTGATTGATTCATTTGAAACTGGGAGATAATAGAAACTGCTCAAATTGACTGCAAGAAAGAGAAATGTGAATTGGGACATTAGGCAAATTACAAACCCGTTTTGTAATCTTAATTTTAAGAATTAGTTTAACATGAGAAACACAAGGATTTTAATTCAAAATTTTCTCATAAACTTACCAGAGCCCATTACAATTTATCTGTTGGATTACATTCTCTAAATTTTGTGGAGATTAGAGACTATATGAAGCCTATAAAACTGGAAGTTAAAAAGGCATGTTCTAGACATTCATTTATCATTTATTCATTCAAGAAACTCAATTTCTTTGGTGCTCAGTGTGTGTTTTCCAAGTAGCAGAAGGACCTCATTTAACACACTGTCTTCATACAGTCTTTTTAGTAAGCTCTTGCTAAATTAAGCCCTCAAAGTTAGAATAATGCAATTAGGAAAACAGAACAGGAACAAGAGTAGCAGCACAGCCTTCTGTCACTAAAATACAAGTGACAATAACCACTGCAGATTGCCACTAAGTCAAGTGTAAAGGTGTAAGAGCTACTGTGGGTGGCTCTGTCTGGCAAATGTACTGTATAAACAATATAAACACATCTTGATCTTTAAATATTGATACTAAAGGGAGGGATAATTTTCCCAGCTCTGTCCTGTTCCTGCACCTTAACCTCCAGCTCTCATTGTACCATCAGTCATGTAAGAGATTAGTCCTTACAAGAAGTCTCTCAAGGGAGCATTGGGAAAGGACAGGAAATTGGACAGCTTGGCATAAAGACATCCCACCTTTCCAGTGCAGCTGTCTGTGAGATGAAGCTCCTTCTCATGTATTTTTAACATCAGGTTTGGTACCATCACACAACACATATGCAAACAAAATAAACCAAAACTGGAATTAAACAAGAAATGAAACATAAATACTATCAGTTAATAAAGACTGGAGTACTGACAAGGCACAATAATTGTTTTCCTGAAATCCCTTAAATTGGAGATTTCTTCTTTGAAGACTTTACCTTGACAGACAGGGCATAACCTGCTATGAAACACAACTGAGACACAAGATAAAGTGTACATTGTCTTTTATGACAGTTTGTTACCTAAGGGTCCAATATTTGGGAGACAAATTTTGAAATAAAAACTTGCATTTTGTAACTAAATACTCGTATAGCAAACATAAAAATGTCTTAGAAGTTAAAGCTGCTGACACCATTATTCATATTTGTCTTACAGCTGAAAAATAACATGAATATTGTCAGGAGCAACATCTGCCATGCAGACACTCAAAATAATCCCACTTGCTGCAGATTCCCAAATGTGTCACACGCTGGGTTCCCCTGCGATGCTGGCAGGGTAGAATGATATTAAAGCATTAAGGGAGATGATAAAATTGCTCTACACAAGTGTTCAATTTTTTACTAATAAGGCTTTCTTACTAATAAGGGCTGTTTCTCTGTGTTATGGTTGAGGGTAGGTCAGACCCCAAGCACAGGGAACCCTCAAATTTCTCGTCTCTCCCTGATGAGAGTTTTGCAGCCTTGGACCAGGTGAAATCAGAGTCCATTAACTCTTGCTAAGCCATTCTCACTCATTAATGACTGGTCATAGAACAGCTGGATTGGATGGGGTCTTAAAGACCACCTCTTTCCAGCCCCCCTGCCAAGGGCAGGGTCACCTTCCACTAGCCCAGGTTGCTCCAAGCCCCATCCAACCTGGCCTTGGACACTTCCAGGGATGGGGCAGCCACAGCTTCTCTGGGCAACCTGTGCCAGGCCCTCACCACAGTCACAAGGAAGAATTTTTTCCTTATATCAAATATATATATACATATATGGAAATGTTAAATAGGTAGGATGCAAAAGTAATGAAAATACTGTAAGGATGGCTCTCTGAAACAGAACAATATACATTTATGTTGGAGAGTGATTAATCAAGACTCAGAAGTTCTACATACAGAGATGAGAAACAGCAAAGATCCCCAGGCTAACTGGTATTAACCTATTACTCTGTATTTTATTTATTGATATCCTATTCTCTCATACAATGTATTGACTTGAAACTCGAGAATTTTGGTGGCAGCAACTGAACCTGAGTAAGAGTTGAAGATGCTGTGCTGTGTGAGATGCACCTCACAGCCAGGGCTGCTAGATCCATGTCACTGTTGGCTTAGGGAAACTCTGGACTTAGTTTCATTCATTTCACAACAGAGACATGACTGCAAATAGCATTGACCTTTCCTGACAAAATCTTTATTATGAATATATGAATATATCTACAGACACTATGGACAGAAATGAGAATATTAAGTGCCCAAGTGATGGCCATAACTAAAAAAAAAACTATATTATTTAAAAAAAAAAGGCATTCAGATTGTGGGCTTGCACCATAGTACTTAAAAAGAATGTCAGTAGAGAAATGCTACTTCCAATATATCTAATTTTATGGTAGCTCTGTTACGCAGAGGTTCTCAGGACATTTAACAGATATTCAGCTTCTCCTGTCTGTCAAATGGCTACTCCTTGAGTCGGATTTCCTTTATTCAAATAGGACTTTGTTCATCTGCAAAACATGAACTGCATAGCTAAGTGCTAAGTGGAACTAAACCACAAAAAATAATTGGGGGTAAACAAATTCCAAAGCTCACTTCTTGCATGGCCAAGGGCAGAGTGCTGGATTAAATCTGACAAATTTCACCCTTAATTCCATTTCTCTCCAAACCACTTATTATTCTACCAGTATTGATAGAGACAGCATCTTGAATGACACGTTTATCAGGGAGATTAGGTAGTGTCTGTGAACTTCTCTCCTGAAGGGTAAATGTCACCATGGGCTGTTATTTGCATAATACATGAGGAAATGAAAAATTGGAGCTTCTTCAATTGTTTCTGAAAATGAATTTTTTTGCTGCCATTCACATCTTGATGCAAACGCTTAAACATGCAGCATAAATGGCCATAAGCATTAATCACTATTCAATTAACACCTGTTCTTGTATTCAACCATATCTACTTAGAAATGCCGTATTAGTAGTAAGCAACAATGCTGTCAATGTTTGTAGGTTTTACAGTACTGTGCAGCTGGAGATTTTAATTAAGAGGGAGATTCCTAAAAAACTGAGAAGGGGATATCTCATTTCACTTATACCTGTTAATATCAGTCCACATGGCAAAAGCTTGAAGGAATCACACTGCAAAGCTGAAAATCTGGGAAACCAAACAGTCTTGAGCTATGATAGCCTGAAAAACTATGGGGAAAAAAATAAATCTGTTCAACACAATGTAGGAAAGTAGTCTCAAACAACAATTATGTGGGAAGGTTTTCAACCCAAACCTGACTGAAATAGAAAACAACATGTAAATGTGTCTAAAATGTGTAAATGAAAGCTCTGGTATATATGCAGAAGCACTGAATAGTCATCTCTAAACCACAGCCTGGGCAAATTATAGCTGTGAATTAGAAATTGTTCTGTTCTAATCAGTGTGAGCTGGTGCAGAGAACAGGAAAAGGGGCAGCAGCAGGCTAAGACTTTGACCCTCTTTTTGTACTTCCTTCCTGGACAATTCTGATGATGAATATCAGATTTTAGCTCCATTAGTTGCACATGAAGGCAATCTGCACATTCATTCCCCATTATAACCTCCATTTTTCCATATTATTCTATTTTCTAAAATGACTGCATGTTTAATGGCAGCTTCACAGAAAATCTACCACGCTGACACAAGCTGATCAAGCACACGTGATTTCCTTCCTACAACAGTCATATCGTGCTCTGCAGAGTTATTGCCAGTGCCAGGACTTGTTGAGCCATAAGATCCTGTGATCACTATTATCCATCTGCACCAATATCCACAAGGCAGTTAAGGTCACAATAACCAGTGAATGATAGAGAAGGAGGTATATGCAAAACAGCAGCGATAAAACAGGATGGACTGTGAGCTCATTAGCAACAAAGAGGCTGGAGCAGGGAAACAACAGCAGAGTAATGCATTTCATTGAACCAGTGAGAGCAGCAGACACCATTTGTGTTTCTCCATTTCCAAATGGCTATTAACATGTTTTAATTTAGAGGAGAGAATATTATTTTCACACCACCTTTCCACAGTCTAGTCCTGAATGCTCCAAGTGTAAAAAATCCCCACAGGGACTGCCTTTCCCCCTTCCCACCCAAGCATAAGCAGAACCTTTTACCCTCCTGCAACTGCACAAGCCTATTTGTAACATGAGAGCCATGTAAATGTTCTGTACAAGGGTAGGACTGTAGCTGCAGGAAAAAGGACAAGTCAGCTTGTCTTCTGCTTGCTCACATTAAATGAATATGGCAAGTGGCTCCAGCCCATGGAAAAAAGGAGGGTGGTGAAGTGTGTTTCCTAGAGCTGAGTAGTAAAACGTCTGTCCACACCTCAGAGAGCCCCAGGCAGTGAGGGTTCTCATATAATTACACAAAGGTGCCCCCTATTTTGTAATAATCAAGTGAGACATGAAGCAAGTAGTGCCACGAGCAAAACTACAAAATAAATGCTGCCATGTTGCCCAGGAGCAGGGGCTCGGTTTGCTTGAGTGCACACTGCACAAACCTATGCGAATAGACCTTGACCATTTGATTATTCTAAATTTTTTCTGTGTAACATTTTAAACAAATCCCTGGGCCATGCTCAGACAAACTGTGAGACAGTCCAGGCCCCACAGGAATGTAAGATGATCTTGCCTATAGCAATAGCCAATTAAGAGGCTTGGGTCATTTTTCTTTTTTAATTGAAGAAAAAAAGTTTAGTACGACACAGAAGACAGTATCATTGTGGGTTTCTTGTGAAAGCGTGGCAAGAGCTACAGCAATGATAAAGGGGCAGGAGGCCTTTACTGTTATCACTGAAAACCAAATAAACTCAACAGATAAATAAATTAAAAGGACCAGAAACCTGCAAGGCCTGTGACATAACTATTAGATTTGTTCCTTGTGTGCATGCAACAGAATGAAAGCCCCTTAACAAACCCCCAAAACATTAAAGTATAATATGCACTCAGGTTTTCCTAATGGTAGAATAGTTTGAGGTGAGAAACTTATGATCTCAGACATACAGATCTTCTTAATAATGCTAATTCTCCAGATTTTGCTCCTGCTCACCAATTTACAGGTTTTAATGGGTTTTTTTAATTATTATTTTTTGTTGTGGGTTTATATATTTATTTATATTACAGATCATTTCCTGTTAATATATACCTCTACAACATGAACTTCTTCCAGAAAAATTTCCCAGTAAGCCATCTTGATCTGCTAAACACACTACTGATCCCACACCCTTTACTACTGACCCACTCCTTGGCCTGTTGTTCTGCAACATCCATTTGTGAGGCTGATTCCCTGGGCTTGGGGGTACAGCAATTCGAATTACAAATTTGGAATAATCTGGGGGAGCTGTTTCCAAGCATCTCAAGATCCCTCTGAATTCTGAACACATCCCCAAGTATGCATCTGTCACATGTAAATGCAATATAGTCACTCTTAATTCTATTGTCTGTGTCTAATGGAAATGTTCAGTTGTGCCACCTCTCTCTTCGGAACTGTCCCTGATACATTTTTCTAATCTGACAGTGAACCACTGAAAATTGCTCTGAGAATTGTTTTGTCAAACAATTTGTCAATCATGATGATGGGTTTTTTCCTCCAAAGTTGAGAAAAATTTCAAAGTATACTTGGAATGTTTAGGAATTAAACTACATGGGCTGAACGTAGTGAACGTAGGACACACACAAAAATAATTTTAGCAAGATTAACTTCAGGAATATGTAGTAGCAAGAAATGTCTGATAGAAGAAAGAGACTAACTCTTACAAAAAATTAATGGAAAGCTCCATAGAGTGCAAAACTTTCCTCAAGCAGAGCTTAAATTTCCTTTTCTTTTTTTTCCTCTTATCTGAATCAGTTCTTCCCTAATGTCTCTGTTCATGTTTTCTCACTGAGAACATGATTTCGCAGAAGTTCAGAATAAGTATTTCTGTAATTCTTCTGTTCAACATTCTACTCTACTACAGCTAAGCAAGGGAGTATTCACATTTTCACTCTTGGACAGGTGCTTCCCTCCAGCTGCACAGCAGTTGTCATTCATTACACCTTTCCTCTGCTAACTCATAAGCTTCAGGTGCCATTGGCTCCTTTGTTTGTTTTAGTTTTAAGAAATGATCACAATAAATATACAGAAAGTTATGTAAATACAAAATATTTAGGAAGTAAATGGGGATATTCTCTTACAGAACGGGAGAGAATTATTTAATTTGAACCATTGCTTGTCTTATTAGCAATGTTTCTGCAATCCTGAATACCTGCTACAGAGCATTTTAATTCCAACAACCCCTTAAATACTAAACAATCTGGCCTCTTCCTTCTCTGTTATCTCTGTTTACTTGATATGCCCTGTGGCTTGACACCAAAAATTAGGTACTGATACTGGATTTTTCACAGTCTTTCTTACTTACGTTCCTCACACAGATAAATCAAGATTAGAAGTAGTCCTTTGTTGTCACGAGTAAATTTAAGGATGCTATTGGCAGTGCACTGATAAATACAGTAGGAAGTGTTGTCAAAAGGTGCATTTCTTCTTCCATCTCCTTCCTGCCGTAGTAAAGCCTGACAGTGGAGAGAATTCACTTCACTTGCAAAATTGATTAGTTTGGAAACAATCACTTGTGTAATTAAGATAGGTCAGGCCAAGTTTCTTTATAAATAATTCATCAGGAAACTACTCTATAAAAAGCTGGAGGAATGTCACTCCAGGTGCACTCTTTTAAACTATTTCTGTATAAATCAATTAAGGTGTTTTATTTTGACACCCAGTGTCAGTATTTACAAAACTTGGATAGACAAGTCCATCCCTGCAGCATGCATTTGCAAATAACTTTACTCATTAATGTTTAATTAAGACAGAGGAAAACTGTCCTTGATATTTTGCTGCAATTAGTGCTCTCTATACCCCACTGACTTTCCATGATGAATTACTTTTCAAATGCAAAGTGAAGTGATTAAATAAAGCTGAAGATTCTCCAGCCATTGCACATTGCCCACCCTACAATTTTAAGTACATACAAAATGTACTGCTCAGCTGCAGCTGATAACTATTTGGTAAAGCTGTTATAAAACACCACACTAACCACCTAAATGGAAAAAAAAATAAGTTTTACATTCTTTCCAAACCGAAACTCTTAAAAGTGTTTGCAATGTCCTGAAAATCTACTTGATTTGGAAAAAATAAATGTCCAAATTCAGATAATATCCTCAAGGGCTCAGATTATTTTTTATTTTTAATCAGTAGAGCATACATTGACCAACTGCAGTTCTAAACTCTTTTCCATTTGTGCAATGCTAAACTAAGGGACAATGCCCATATTTCATGGTATAACTGCCATAAAAATGCCTCAACTGTTTGAAAAACTACATTTTAGTTCCACTACACATTTTGTTTGCAGAAATATTTTTCACAGTGAAACAGGGTAAAATGCTGATAAAACATTTGGGAGATGAGATGTGCAATATTTGCTCTCTATGCCCTGCAATAGAGCCTTTTGAAAAGGAAGGCTTACTCCAAGCCTTTCATAGAAATTAAATCAACTTCATAAAACATTTCAATTTTGATGTAAAAATAACAGAAGTCTTTCAGAGTATTTCTTTTTTTTTTTTCTTTTTCTGGCACTAATTAAAAAAAGAATACTTTCCCTCAAAACATTTTAGCTTTTCCAGTTCAAGACCTAGACAGAGCTTAGAAATCTGGAGAAAAATCACACACTAAACTGGAGGGAAAAGGAGCTGGAGGGGCCTCTGCCTAAGGCCCAGCAAAAGGAAAGGAATGACAGTGGTAAAGGAATACATGGGATTATTTCAGAGACTGGACTGTGCTTTGGGCTCAAAGTTCTTCCACCAGAATGAAAGCCTAAGCCAAGATCTGAGCTTGGAAGGTTTCCATGTACGAGAATGGATTGCTCTAGATAGGGAATTATTCTTGGGGTAACCTCACTGGCTCCAGAGGAGATTGCATATACTGTGTTGATTACAGTGTGATTTAAATACACATAAACAAAACTTAAATATGGTGTTGAAAAGGCTTAACAGTGTCAGCAAGCTGCTTAGTCAAGGCTATTTTACCATTTGTTATTTTATGGCCAGACTACTTTGGAAATAAAGTACAGAGACAGTGATGATTTCATGTTCCGACAATTTTAAAACGTGCTCTAGAAATCATAGAGGATAAGAATAGTTCTTCACATTGACTCACAGGTCACCCTTTGTTTATTAAGGCTATCAAACAACCCCTCTGATCTACACCAGAAACAAACCAACTGAACTCAAACCAAAGGCCACCAGAGCCCATATGCTGAATTCACAGCCTCTCTGGAACATGCTGCCCCTGTCATACAAAAACTGAACCATCTGCATTGTCTATAGTAATGCTGAAATACAAGTTTTGCCTCCTGCAATGAGGTAGAAAGGTTGCACTATTTAAGGTTGGAAACTATGGATTTAAAGAAGCCTGATTTAGAGAGCAGAATAAATGCTTTCATCTGGGATTTATTCGTGTGGTGAGAGCTTGTCTTGGGCAGGGGAGGTCAAAAGCAAACCTTTGATCTGTTTGGACTAAATCTGTATCCTGTCATAGGCTTAATTTGACGTAGGGACTGTCTCAGGCTTAGGGCCCCTTTACCATTCTGACTTAATAGGAATAAGCCAAGTTCCTACACAGAGAGCCCACAGCCTGCCAGCATCACACAGTTCCCTCTCCCAAGAAAGCATGCAGGACATGTATCCATAGCTGAAGCAGTTGTAGTAGGACAGATCAAACTGACAGGAATTAAAAAATAAGAAATAAATTTTAAAATGCTGTTGAAGAAGTACAAGAAGCCAAATTAAATGGATAGATAACAAGAGTTACGAATGGGGATCTTGCCCCATAAAGAAAGACATGACAAGGAACAGCTGATCCTGTTTTGCCCTTAGGTAAGATGTTTTTCCTCAAGGGCCCTCAACCAAAAGTGTATCAGTAAAACAAAATATGAATAAAGGCCTTTACGCTGAATTGAACAGCTATTTACACTGCAGGACTTGGGACAGCCCTTACATAACACCAATAGTGCTTAGGCTTTCTTAGATGATTCTTTTTTTTTCCTGAGTGCCCATTACAGCACAGAGAAATTGGTATGCAGCACTTATTTGCAGGTGAGAAGGACACCGGAGGAATAAAACCCCTCATGTTTGTCTTTGTTCCCAAAGTAGCAACATGATTTAATACCCTATAGTGAGTCAGTAAAACAGTTTCTTAATCACTGAAAGCTGGAAATTTTACCTAATGTCACAGGGTTCTCTATACTTGACAGAATCTGTATCTTATGAGGACCACATGACTAAAAACCTCTATACATCCATTTACTTATTTCAGCAGTCTACAGTACTCAGCACATTTTGGTATGAATCTATGAAACAGAGTGATTACAAGAAAACCGTGAAACATTTATCTTAATTTTTGTACAACTGCAGAAGTTGTACTTACAAAGTCATTCTGCAGTTACAGCAGAAACATTCCCAGACCTGCTCTGCCCAGTGCAAACAGCACAAACAGCTACATGTGCCACCTACAGCACATAAACATGACCTTGCTGCTATTCCTGATCTCAGGAAAGGGGATCCATATCTCCCCTGCCCGACCATGTGCCAGCTCAGCAGCCTGACCACCACTGCTTTTTGGCTGCCTGATCTCCAGGCCCTTTTACTGACTTCCTCTGAGACCAGTCTTAAGAGAGAAAACCCTAAACTTTGCCAATGTGGGACTTTTAAGTTCCAGATATAAATGAGAACTGTATGATCTTGTACCTACTTCCAGTCTCTGCTTATTATTGGTGAAAAAGCTGGTAAATATGATAATAGTAAAATTTGGGGGGGACATTAAAGTTCAAAAACAATAGTTCTGCCATCTTCCAAATATGGAGTCATACAGAAATAACTTTCCAAAAGTATAATTTCTCTGAAGGATTTAATTCCTTCATGTAATCTGTTCTAGTTTTGCTGCCCCTCAGCATCTCCTGTTCATCTGCTGTTCTGCTTCCCTTCCCAAGGAAGAGCAGTGTTCATTCTTCTTAATTGCTGCTAACAATTCTCACCCCAGGGTACCCCAAAGGACATATATTGTCCTGATCCTCAAGCTCTCTAGTTCTTAAACTAAGTCATTGGATCATTCAGGGGGGAAAGATAAAATCATGCCTGTGCTGACAAGTTCTTGGCTACAGTTTTAGGCCCAACATAACTTGGAAGAGTTGAAACATAATAAAACCCTAGGGAAGTGTGTGTGAGGGAAAATCTGACAGACCCTTAACTGCAGCAGCCCTACTGGATGCCACTTACAATAACAATTCAAAGACCTTGAGCTATCAAGCAGGTTTACTGATGGAGAACTCTTATCAAAGTTCCTGCTGTTAGTTCTGACAGATTCACCACACACGGCTGCACATGGTTACACTCACATTCACTCAAGTATACAAGAAATGTCTATTCCTAAGCCTCTAGGACTTTGCAGGAGTAATGTTTTAATTGCAAAGATGCTCAAGAGGGACTAATACCTGATGGTGAAAGTTTTCTCGTAGTATGGAGCCTTTTCTATGATTTGAAAAGCAAGCTAGAAGTATGTTGTAGAGTTAAACAGTCTCTCCAACAACCCCGCACGTATTTAAGGGGATTGGCAGCATAGAAATACTTTTCCCCTCTGATGTAGGTCTTTACACTTCTGGGATTTGTTTCCTCTTGTATGTGCAGTTGAATGGATGCTGAACTACTAATGAATCATATCAGCCAGCACTTCAGGGGGGAGCCTGCTCTGGGCAGATGCAATCACAGTTCTGCTGGCAAACTGTCTGGGCCAAACTGAGTCAAAGAACTTTCTCCAAACCCATCATTATCAGGCATAAGAGCAGCCCTTTCAGTGTTACAGCATAAAATGGTAGAATTTGGTAGAATGCTTCGCCCACTTAGAGTAACTGTGAAGAAAAACATCACGTATAATACTAACATTTAGCCAGGGAGTATTGACAGTGTTGTGCACCAAGGGACATGTCAGAGGAGAGGAAGTACAGGCACTGGACACACGAGGCAGTCTGTGGAGATACACTACTTCAGAGGACAATTTAGAGCACCCTGAATCAGACTTCTGCTTCGAAGTATCTATTGGAAAAGCACCTCTCCATTAGCTACATTGGGAACTTTTTATTCACGATTTACGAAAAGAATAATTAAAACCAAAAAGTAAAAACAATATGAGAGTGATACTGAGAGGGAGACTTAAAAATACAGGCCTTGAGGGCTGTCTACACAGTATTAAGAGGTCTCTCATTTTTCATGGGATGTTTTTCCCATGAGCAGCAGATACATGCACACATCACTTGGAAAGCATAGATATAACTGCAGCAAGAGGGGGAAAAAAAAGCAAGCTGAGAATTCCTCTGCTTGAAATCAGGAACTAACTATAACATTTTATGAGACCTCCTACAATAACAAGTAATTCAATACCCAAAGTATTGGCTAATATAGCATGAATTTCTTTATGGTTTTGACTAGAAATCCACTCAGGCAAGGACTGCAGGAGTTTTCCACCTCCTAGTTATGCATTAAAACAAACATATTTACAGTTTCTTTCTGACCCCTTAAAACTAAGTCTTTATGTAAACTGAATAACTACAGCACAAGACAATGGGCACTGGAAACCAAGGTCCACATTCTATTTTCAGCTCAGGCACTCAGACAGCTCAACTCAGGCTCTCCAACATGTTCTAGATGATTAAATAAAAAATTTAATAACAACCTGCTCTTTGTAGCTGTTTGTATCCACCTCTTTATGGACACCTTTGGAAAATACAATCTCATCAGGAACAGATAATGAATGCTAGTTGTTTGGATAAAACAAAATTATTATCCCCAGAGCACAAAGCACATTAGAATTTTCAAGTTAAAGTAAATATTGGGTGTGAATTCAGAAACACACATTCTATTTACTTCCTATAAATAGGGAGAATTTCTTTCTAATACTTCAAAAAAACCCCCGAACTAGATATCTAAATAAAGTATACATTTTGTGTAAAATCAACTACTGCTCCTTGGAATTGTTGAAAGACCTTTCATTGAATGTACATTTCAAACCATTTATCTTTAAAAGTGCTAAATCAGAAAGCATTTATAGGACCTAAACCAGCTGAAGAATACAAGTGGAGCTCTATTTTGTTCATGAATCACATTTCCAGCAAACAGCTGTAGAGATGGCAAAACCAAAAATAAATTTGCATCAAGTGACAATGCAGTTAAAATTCCCATTGTATGGTTGGTGAACCAAGAAATAGGTAAGTGCCCTGCCCAGGTTATCTGCAGCCTTTGGTGGGACTGTGCAATAAGTTCACATTTCCTGAGTTCCATATTCTTAAATGAAAGACCTCCCTTATTTTTGAAGCAGCACATCTCGGAAATTAAAGTCTCGCCTCTTAGATATTTTACTTTTCCTACACCCAAGTTATTTTTAGGGGTTTTTTTCTTCTATTTTTCTTATTTAGAGAAGCAACACCCCAGAGAAAGTGAAGTCTATTCACTAAGATCATGATGCCTATGACATTTTTGACAAGTTGATTTTTTGAACACTCTGAATGAAGCAGTTGTTTTGGCTGGTATTTATTTTTATGTTTTCTATTAATAGACTATCTTCCATCTCATTTGTCTTTCAAGATTCTGTGTGTTTGTGGCTTTTTAATGTCTTTCACTGTCAGAAATGCTTTGACTGACACACAGCCACTGTCTGGAAAAACAACAGAATTCTGTCTTAAGGTGTCATCTTTTTCTTCTTACAGAAAATCCACACAAGGATTTGATCAGTGGTTCTTATTTATAGGAGAGATTTTTGGAACTCATTATTAAAAATTGTATGCATATTTTATGGAGATTTTCCTCTTTGTTCCATTTTGTAACTCCAAGCTGAAACAGGCTGAACTGCTTCAGAAATAAAGTGAACATGAAGGAAATCCTTTCAAACCTATTCAGTACATTCAAATCCATTAGACAGAACAGCTCTCACATGAAAAAAATAATTTAAAATTAAAAAAGGCTACTCAGAGAAATATATTGAAACACTAAGCTTCACGACTACACCCTTTGCAACTGTGTCTTATCAAGCCCTCAGTCTACATTTCCCTTAGTAGGAGATTAATTTTATTTTTTTGTGATGTTATACATCAAGTCTCTTTTGATTATATTTTTGATTATAACTATTATGAAGACTTTCTTCCTGAATATTTGGAAATTAAATAAATAAATAAATAAATAAAAGCAAGCGCAAACACCACCTTCAGAAAATTCCTGGGTTTTCCACTTGCCAACTGAAATCCTTGAACAAATGGGTTCAGGGCACTGCCATGTAACTGCTCTGTAGTCCCGCCCTGGCTCCTTCTGCCTGAGGGTCTCCTGTCATTAGCCTGTGCTCCTCTTTCCCTGCACTAAGAGCTACCACTCAGCTCCTTCCTGCCTTTTTAATTGTGCAGCCTCTTTCTGCAGCTCCCAGAATCTGCTCAAGGCTAATACCCTCAGACAACCGCAGCAGCAAAATAGTTCCAATGGGCACCCTTAAAAGTTTCCTTCCACTCCTCAGTCGGTCGTAACCAGTTACTGGTGTTGCTCATTAAAAGTACAAGGAATATCTCCTCGTTATGGCTACAGCTTATCTAACATTGAATAGGTAAAAGGAAACTTTGCAAGAACTCCCACCGGATTGTAATTGAAATAATAAAATTAAACTTGTCACTTGCACAGACTTTGACTTACCCATTTGAATTGGTTCTTAGCCCATCACTTGAGGAGAAAAATATTTACATAAATATTTTAACACAAACCTGTCAATTACATATGTAGTGTCCATAGTTATTCCTTGAAAGGTATCATAACTTTTAAATTGCTTCCTACTGAATCATTTCATGGCTTGTTGCCATGAGTCAGTTTAACTTCTCATCACTGCACAGGAGTGAAATAGTGAGTACCTTCTTCCTTTCATACTTCAACTTGATTTATTAAATAAACATATACCTAATGTTTATTTGACGTTGTAAGTAGTCAGAATTATCACTGCTCTGCAGCTCAAAATAATTGTCAGCAATGAATAATAGCTGAGATCTATTGCATTTCTGTCCTGAGGGACTGTCAGAGGTATTTAGTCACATACATGGTATAATTTGGTAGGTACTCACTATTTAAAAGGGGATCAAAAATGGCAAGTGCATTTCAGATTCTGCAGATCCCCCATTTTGGGACTTTTGTCATGTATTTGCACACCCAGCCCATCAAGATGTTCCTGTTAAGCCCACAAAGAATCTGCAATGCAGAACAGACCTGAATGTCTTAGTGACCTACATGCTGTTTGTAAAACAGGACACACCACAGCCTGGAGAGCTAATTCCCATCTTATCCATGCATTAGCTGGGACAAGGCATGGGAACCATTCTGCACAACAGGACCAAGCACACTCTCCTGCTTAGCAAGACCACTAAGGCTGAAAGTGAGAGGCAGAACCTTGAGCTTGTATTTTCTAGTGTGGGTTCTGATCCAATTCTTAGACAGCACCTTAGGAAAACCACATATCTCCAGTCACAGCAGAGATATCCCTCTTACCCCCAGCATCCTTCAGACTCCCCAAACTTCTAAATTAGATGCTAATCAACTCCATTTCCAAGCAGATGGACTGCTTTGAAACAGGAGAAAATTACCCCTGTAGGCAAGATATTGGTGGATTTGAGCTGTTTGTTTGGGGTTTTTTATTTTATTCAAAATCATTGAACAGTGGCCACTGTCTTTGAAGAGGGGATGTCTCTCTCATTCCACATTTCCTGGGAGATGTCACAGCTGTGACAAGGAGGAGTTTATAATGCCACAGTTCGGTGCCTTCATAATTTATTCTCTCTGATTTTATGCTCTTTTAGTCTCCTGCTCAACCATCCACTAACAAGCAGTGATATTAGCCAATAAATCAAAGACATCTGCTTGTCACCACCAGATGCTTGGTCACATTGCAGCCGATTATGAGACATACAAAAGGACAATTTCATGTAGAGAGCTCTGTGGAGGTGTTCCACTGATATTCTGTTTGATAGGAGACCAGCGTGAGGTGAATGTAGTATAACTCAGTAACTTTTATGCCTCCTGGCAATGGAAAAGTAAGCTGAAATAAAACTGGGAAGTAAATTAGGACCTCACCTTTATGGCTGTGTAATTTTGAGCCTGCATCTACTCCTGAAGTACACTGACACAAGTTAGCATAAAAATAAATCTTTCCATTTGTCCACCTTGCATCGAGCTGGGCACAGAAAAAGCAGCTACTTTAATTTTCACAAAGAGCAGAAGAGGTGCTTAATATCAATTGTTACAAAGTGCATCAATTTTTCATGTGGCAGTCTTGCAAAAAAAAAAATAATCCATTAGCCTTATCAGTCAAATGTACAACTAACATGCCCAGTGCAAAGACACTCTGATCTCTCTTTTTCTCTCTAATTTATTATAACAAACACCATTAATGGCAAGACCCAGCGACTATTTTGCAGAATGGAGGAGAGCAAAACTCTTGGAGAAATGATGCTCTAGCTTTCTTCTCAAAATTAAACACTTTACTCCAAAACTGTATCACGAAGCTGACAAAATATTATGCATTATTCCAATGTGCTATAAATAAAATCCATAGGAAAAGCAGACAGTTTGCCAACTATTTCTGTATAGTTGGTAACAGTTCTAAAAGGAAGCACAGCATCTGCTGATTGCTCTCTAGAGAGGAACCTCTCTCCAAAGGGCTGCAAGGCTTTATATTGCTGGGTCACCAGCTGAAAGGACATTCAGGCTGGTTTTCTATATATCATCGTGCTTCTTTTTAGTAGGTTTAATCTTTACAAAGTTTAATCTTTGTAAGATACCTGTCTTTTCCACGGGCATCTCAGACACACACAGTGGGGATGTTACCAGGGTGTCACCACCCCAGTACTTTTTACTCACTCATTCTTACATTTTAAAACTTCAGTAGCTTTAAAGAAGGACATGTACTAGCATTGATCAGACAGGTTCAGGTACAGTCTTGTCTTGTATTTTGGTTTAATTTCTGCCCTTGCAAATCTCAGATTTGAATGTCTGAGAATTTCCTTTGCTGAACATGGATTCAGCCTCAGGCCATCCCAGTTCTGAGCAGTACAGTCAATGGGAGGACAATGACATCTAGAAGAGAATTTGTGATGTTAACACAATAAGCCCAACCAGCAGTTGCCATTCAGTTAATTGGGACGTTAATTACCACGCCATTCAGTGATGAAAAAATGTGAGCACGTGAAAGAAGTGGTATTAATATACATACATTTTCAATATTCTAATGAACCTTGCTTTAACCACAGCTCCAGCCAGAAGCAGTTCATAGTGAAATGACAACTTTATCAGTAGCATGGCATCAATTCTCACCATAGCAACTCCAGACAAAAAAAGTCTGTTCCATTTCCTGGTAGTAAATGATTGACATGTACCTTTTGTTTTAAGAAGCACTTACCTATGGCAGTTATCTTCCTATCTCATTGCCTGCTGCAGACTTACAGGTCAAGCCAAATGACCTGCAGGGAGAGAAGAGAAGAGAAAAATTATGCATGGGCGTAATATCAGGAAGAAAAAGCAAGAGTGTGCTTGACTGTTTTACAGAAAGTAAAGCAGATCGTACATAAACTGCCAGGGACCAGCTTCAGGTTTGATAAGTCATCTGGTACAGTCCCCAGATTTGAGGTCTGATCTATTCTGCCCTGTTTTACATGAGTGAAATCTTACAGAACTCCCACATTAACAATGAGCCTCAAATCCTATTTTTTTATCTAGTTTTTCTAAAAGATTTAAGACTTAGAGAAGCACCAGGAATTATGCTCTTGGTCCTATTAGGATCATGGTGTTTGGAGCACATAAAAGAACAACTTTCTATTAAACTCCTGCTACTTTCTTTACAGAACAAGGGAAGCAGACCTCCCATCAAACATTCCCCAAATGCAGCTCGTCAGGCACATCCCTCTCAAAAATGAAAAGACTTCCTTCTGCTGTTGAATACTGGAGTTATAGCCTCCAAGTTACTTTTTGATTTCCAGATATACTCCTGGGAACATACATCTAGAGATACCTGGATTGAAAACTGCAGTTAACAGCTGATAGTCCAATATCTACATTCTTCTCTGAGAACTATTTTCTCTTCCTTCAATCATACTAGACAAGCACCTCACTTGCACTGAATTTAAAACTTAAAACATTTAAATCATTTAAAGCATGACCACATCCACTCCCCTTTTTCTTGAAAACAATTGTCAGAGGAATTGTCAGGAAAGCATTCAGAGTATAAAGCTCAGTCCATAATATAATGTAAGATTCAAAATAATGAGTTAGTTTTAATGTGACTGATCAATTTTGATGCTTTAACAGTCACAAAGCAAAAAACTTTGGAAGCAGTGTCAAAACAACAGTGATTAATGTTGGTAAGATGGAAACCAGTGTAGAAATAAACACTAATATACAGCACCAGTGCAATATATATTATATAAATATAAAAAAATGGTGGTCTTAAGAGTGAAAGGATTAGACACCTACTAACGTGCTTAAGATTAGACACCTACAGAATGGGCTTAACTATCCATCAACTTGTTCTGAAAAGTGAGAATATTTCTCAAGTATCTTGTTCCTAAAGCCTGAGATGTACACTCCAAATTGCCCCCAGGGGAATTATGTTCTTATGAACCTTGGACTTTCAGTAAAATGAGACTGGATGTCAATTCACCCTTCTACAAACAGTCACAAACTATGGAGAGCAGTTCCCTGCTATACCCAGACAAGAATCCATAACTGTGGCTGTCCCATATTAGAACCTACTCCTGGTTATTCTTATGACAAAAACTCAGCATAGTACTTTCAGTGGAGTATCCTGGGAGGCAAACTAGGGATACTCCTGAAATGTGTGTTTTATTTATGGCTTTTTAAATTACAGGTATATATTAAACATAAGTTTTCATGAGGGTTTTTGTCAGAGGATATTTTGTGAAACTCCTCTCACTGTTTCTTAAGTCACTCTTGTTTTTTGAATATGTGCTTTTCAGAATTAACAGCTGATGTACCAGTTCATCTGAAAATGTTTATAAAAATCTTGGGTCTGTTTCTCTCAGTATGTCCAGCAGCTCCATCAGTAGTTTGAGCACAGTCTTTCCAAAATGATTATTTTTCACCTATTTTCAGCATTTTTTCAAAAGTACTTGTAGTCTCCTTTGAGAAAAGAAACAAGAATGATTTTATTTGTATTCTTGTTTACTGAAATTAAGAGCCCTTTCATAAAGATAAAAAGCCCTTTTGAAAATTCTAGTTCTCCACATAAAACCTTTCAATATGCTTGCTTATTAAGTACATGAATAGCTTCCCTGATCTCCATGGGACAGCAGATATATTTAAAGTCAATCATCTGTACAAGTCATTAAGTGACAAGAGCCAACATCAAATGAGAACTGTGACAAAGGTCTCTTTTTTTCATCATGGTCTGGGATTTCTACTGCTATGCTGGGTTAAAAAAAAAATTGGGGTTTTTATAGGAGCTAAAGTGTGCTTCAGAGAACCTCAGTTATAGCTTTTACAGCAAACACTGCTTAAAATTCTGATGTCATTTGTAAGCAAAGCACTTGGAATTAAATATGATCCATTAAGGTAATAGTAGAGTTCAGTGTGGGTTATTTTAATAGGTCCTGATAGCCTGAACATTAGTCTTTAAGTAGGCAACCAGTTGTACAGATATCAATTGATCTATTTATGTTTGAGTTTAAGCATGTGGCCAAAGTGGCTGCAAGATCTGCAGAGGCTGAAGAATTAACTTAAAAGAAGACATAAAAAGAAGAAATTCATGATGAACACATCCTCCTACTGCATGGTGGGTGACTGCCAATAATTAGAGACAAAAGATGGGATTCTCTGACTTTAAAACAGAGACCAAAAAAGATTACTGTTAAATAAATCAGAGGAGTGAGGTGATTTAATGGCTTTTTAATGATCCTAATGTTTTCAATTCTAATGATTCTTTTTACATCAGCTTTAATCATTTTGTGAGACAGAAATGTCTGCATTAGTTTGGTTTTCTGTTCAATCTCCCCACAAGCCATCACAGAGGGGTGGCTAACAGGAGTCAACTTTCATAAGTGGAAGCCTAAACAATGGAATAACTGCTAAATTTATTTGGGAAAATGATACCTTAGCTATCAGTACAGTAATTGATAACTTTTTAAAAAAAACAGTGGAAACATTTCACTGCAGTGCAGGTGTTAATTGTTGTATACTCATTAACACTGGGAATTGAATTAAGTCTTTTCAGTATTATTTAATGTAAGGAACTTTAAGTATTAGAAGTGAATGTGAGTTGTTTCATCTTTTAAAACTGGCACATCAAGTAACCTCAAGTCCCACAAGAAACCCTTCAGAACAGACCACCTGCAGGACCTCTCTCTCGCGTGCAGCTTTAGGAGTTTGCTCAAAGCCTGGTTTCCCCCCAGGGAAGTGCTGCTGTGGCAGAGTGGAGTGCACAGAGCAGGGGACACACCAGGACAAAAGGCAGGGAGGAGGAGCTGCCCCATGAACTACCCCAGCTGTTTGTTTTAGGCACCTGCCCACAACAGGCCTGGTGATGGGTTTGGTGCTGGCACTGAAGGCTCAGGTGCCTCCCCAGTTACCCCAGGGCAGCAGAGCACACGCTCATTCCAGAGGCTATTCCATGAGAGTCACTCTCCATGGCTTAGCTCCAGACAGGGACATCTTCATTCCTCATGGCATGAGAGTTTGGGACTCTCCTACAGCTCTGTGGAATGCACTGATACAAGACTACTCTGAGCTCTGCTTTGTATCCCCATTCTCCAGTTTCGATCAATAAATAAATCCTGGTTCTGCTAAACCTTTTTTTTCTTATTCACACAGATTTCAACAACTTCAGATGGTTTACACCTTATTGTTGGAAAATATTTTTAAATTCCTAGTTATATTAACTTTAGCACTATTTTCTGTACCTTTTCTCTCAGGCAAAAAGAAAATTTCAATCCCTAAGGAATTTAAATTCTGCTCTCAGGTAAAGGAATCTTGCACTTATATTTGAGTCAAACTAGTAACAAAACAAACTATTTCTCCAAAAAGTTCCATTCTGAATATCTTAAAACAGGGCTATGTTTCAGGGCAGCAGCACCAAATCAAACTATTACTGAGTTTCCAATTATAAGATTACAGAACTAATTGTCCACTGTTATTATTATTACTATTGGTTGATTTGGACCTACTAGAGAAACCAGACCCAAACCAAATTCAAGTCATGATGGTAAAAGAGCAAGGCTGAGGTGGAGAAGAAATGGTAGGAAAAGAAAAACCATCTCGCTGCATACTGTGAGGTATTTCCAGCTCCTAAAATAACTTATAAAGCAAATACAAAGTTACATTGGTCCAATTGTTTTCTTTCTAGGAGAAATAAATAGTGGAGAGAAGATACCAGAATAGCTGTCCTGATGCCCTGCCTATGGTTACCTACCAAGCAGAGTGAGAAGAGAATTTCTATAACGCCAAAACAGATTTGAGGATACAAATATTAGGCTCACTTCTTTTCTTTCTGTTGATTTCTAGGTTTGGAGCTTTTAATGTCAATGATTTCAAACTTTTCCAGCCCTGCTGGCGCAGATCTCAAGTGTTCCCTTACTCCAGTCAAGAACTGTGGTTACATGACCTCAAGTATTGAAAGTTCCACAATAAAATAATGAATTAACAAATAGGAATATTTTGGGGGCTTTTTTGTTAGTAGCAGCAGTATTCTCAATCACTCCATGGATGCTCTTCTGATAGGAAAATAGTTGAGAGATTCTTGTCCTGAACACTGTCATGGAGTTTTATTCAATATGCATCATTCTCCTTATATGCTCATATTATATTATTTTATAAAGCAGAAAAACATGGTTTAGGTTGTTTCTATCTTCATAAGTATTCACTTATCAAAGCACCCTATCAATATCAATCAAAAAGTTAACTAACACAGAAAATTTTAAGAAAAAAATTTAGGTCAACTAGTATTTATGAACATACTTGGATACATCAGAATTAATATGTTTCTCTTTGGAGAATGCTTATGAGTATCACAACATGCACACATTCATCCAACTGATAAAATTTAGAGCACAGCACATTAAATTCAGCTTTTATTGCCACTAAAAAAATAATGCCTCTAAAAAAATGTACTTCCAACTAAACTGTGACCCCCCCAAAGCCAATTTCGGCACAGTAGTAAAAGACTAATTTCTTAGTAACAGGAAATAAATAATAACAGCTGTCAGTATCCTGGTGAAAAATCCTAGGCTTTACTATGGAGAAACGAGTCTGAAAGTTGCCAGCTGGAGGGATCAGGGACTGTGGACAGACAGCCCCTGATCAGCCTGACTGGAAGCAAAGAGGGCCCGGGGATGAAAAGGAGAGTCTTCAAATGTGTGCAACAGCCTTAGGAAGAAATGTGGGAAGGAAATCAATCAGCTAGACCTGTGGGAATCCTGGGCTCAGCAGAAATACTGAAGGAGCAGGATGAGGAAGATGCAGGGGGAAATTTTGTTCCAGTGAGAAGGGAAAAGGCAAATCTTACCCAGAGCAATAAAGCCTTGGAGCATCAGGGTGCAAGTGCAGACTGGCAGAGTTTTCAAAGAACAGACCCTTCAGAAAGAGCAGAGCCCTCTGGACACTAGAACTGCTATCAGCTGGTCCTCTCCTCTTCAGGGGAGTGATCACAAAGAGTTAATTTGAAACCAATTTTCTCACTTTATTAAGATCCTTGAGGTGAGATGGTTTGCCCCCCAATCAGTTTTTGGTTGAGAAGACACATCCAACACTTAATTGTAGATTTAGAACTGGTCACGGAATTATATTAAAACTTGGAGATAACAATCAGGGGCTGAGACAATGGATTTTAATAGTTACGACTTTATTCCAGTAATTGTCTTGATAAGTAATTGACTTTGATAATTTCTGCATTTCTCGGTTTCAAGAGTAACTATTTCCAAGAATCTAAACATGTGAAACATCTTATGTGTCTTCATGTCGAATTTTAAACTGCCAGCAGAACAGAAAACAAGCAAACAATAAAACCAACCAACACCCCACAAACATTTAGTCCCATGGCATGGCCTTGCAAAATAGTTTATACCTTTTATAAGCCAATGTATTTCAAAAGAACTAAAGAATAATTATAAAGAAAACTATTTTGACCTATACTGTTAGCTTCTTGAAAAATTGTGACATTTTAGCTACCATTATTCTTAGCTTTTACTAACAGAAATCCCTGGGACCTATACACTCTTTTTATCTTATACGTTATCCCAGATACTTCATTCTGTAGTGAAAATCAGAAAGTATCACCTTCAAGGTTCTGTATTCCCCCAAAGCCTCAGTGATTTGCTGATATTCACCAAAATCTTTGGGCACATTTGGTATTATTTGAGTACTACATACATGTTCTTTCTTTTTTGCAGGAAGGAAATACAAATTTAGTGTCCCTAAGATGATATTTGTAAAAGTATTCTTGTCCATCTAAGTGCTATCCCAGTTGCTAAAACCACAGCCAAGTTAAAATAGACAATTCTCCATCTGCTTTTGATGCAGTAATAACTCATTTCTGAGGATACAGAAGGTACAGGAAGCTAATAGCTTATTTATGTGACAATTTTGAATATTTGAATACACACTAAATCTCTGAAAGAAGGGAATAAACACATTCTGGACAAATGCCTTAACAAATTAAACTGCAGTGAAGAACCTGGTTCACATTTTAGCAAGAATGGTCATAAAACACAGACCTGAGAAATTAATATAGCCCCTGACAACTCTGCAAGGGAATTTCTCTCAGGTACTGAAAAGAAGCAGGCTTGTTCTAGTCCTAATGTCCAAATGCATCATCATCTTTTTTACAAGCTTATGAAATCTCCAGTCAGGTTTCTTCTGGAAACCGTTTCCTGCCAAGACAAATAATGACAGGTAAAAAGAAAAACCTAAAGGTGAGTGGCAGTAAATTGCCTTTAATTTTATGTATAGTTACATAGATCTGCTGTCTACATGTGCTGAAAGCAGGCATCAGCCAATATAATTATATCCTCAAATGTAGATAGTCAGGTAATGCTCTCATTGAACTATTGAACTCGGACACGTTTGCACTTTTCATGCAGTGGTTTCTCCTCTACATGGCATTACACTGTTGAGTCTGCTTTAACATTTATTACTTTATTTGCAAAATTTCTTAACCCAAATTACATGGTTTAGTGCCACAAGTGGAATTGTTTTACGGGAATATACTGCAGGATCTATACCAGAAAAAAATATGTAATTATGTTGTCCCCAGAGATCTTAACACACCAAATAAGTTTTGAAAACAGTCTTCTCAGTAGTCCAAAATTCTCATTCTGTATTTACTAGTATTAACTTAAAATATGTTATTCTGCAGACAATACTGGCTATAAACTCTGTCAGATGAAGTCTTTCTGAAAAGGAATCCCAAATAGGTACCAAACCAAATGCTGTTTTATTTCATTACTCATTTGTACTTAACATTGGCAGCTTTTCAACACAGTGTCATACAAGTAATAGTTCCTTCCTGGTGGGACAAAAAAAAAAGAGTACTCAAAAATTGCCGTGGTTATATCATTGTCATACACCTCTCAATCTCAAATAAGAAGTACAGTTCAGTACAGGACAGCATACTAGCTTGTCTTACCTTCCACCAAAACACACCCCCTATGAGTACAGGAGTGCTCCTATAGGGGTGTGCAAGTGTGTTTGGTAGGCATGGAAAGGAGCTTGTTGGGTCCAAATGTACGTGGGAATCATTCCATGTACTGTTACAGATGGGATCTAAATATCTTTAAGTGTCCACATATCTGTAACTAACTAAAAAGAAACTTAGCTGCAAACACAACTGCTCTCACAAGGACACTCGTGTATTCAGCTTTGGTTTCCCACACTAGAAAAGAGCAACTGAGCAGTTACAGGTGCAGCAGATTTCCCAGGTACAGCAGATTTTCCAGTATCCCATTTCATCCCCCAGCACTGCAATACCATTGACCTACCCCTCATACACTGCACACAGGAAGCCAAGACAAGTTCTCAAAATGATTTTGCTAATGCCCCAAGGTCTCAAAATCTGTGAAATGCAATCACCTCATCAATCATTCACCATCATTATTTTTTATATCTCCTATAAAAGGAAATGAAAGGGTAGATTACAAAACTAAATATCCCTCCTTTTTTTTTTTTCTGCCTAGTACAGCATTAACAAGCACTAACAAATGGCACAGCAGCATCTCCCAAACTAGGGACACGAGTGCAGTGATAAGCCACATAAAATATTCATAACCGGAACTTCAGACGTCGGCAGATGCACAACAACAGCACACAAGCTCTGTCAGGAATCGTTGGGAGATTGAAAGCATACTTAAAGGATTTATTAAAGCAATCAGAAGAGGCCTCTACTCAGTCACCATGATTGCAAGGAGTTTATGGCCATGTATTTAATCTCCTTGCTCTGTAACAGATAAGTTATGCTTTCTTGTGATTTGCGCACAAAGAGTTTTTTCAATCTTTTCTAGCACTGTAAAGAGCAGAAGTACCATTTCTGCTTTGCTAAGTGAAGCATTAATAGGTATGCCAGCAGCAAGATGGAACATGTAATAAATATGGGGGTTTATCATTATAAAGACTTATACTACACAGAATATAGTCCTAGATTATAAAATAACATTATCATCTTTTGTTATATGAAATTATAGGAAAAACCCTTTGATGACAGGGATGTCTTTTTACAGCATTATATTGAGGGAGACCTGAGTTCAACAAAAAAATTGGGAGTATGTACCAATCTTAAACAGTTGTCTTAATAGTAATTCACCAAACAGAACACCAGGAACAACAGAAATTGTTAACACACGTCAGTTCATCTCTTACAGAGAAGTGTATTAACAAAGATTTTAGTTCATAGAAAACAAGCTTGTTTTAAGGTCAACTAGCAAACAGGAAAACTGACTGAAGGGAGAGGAAAAACAATTGCTTATTGAAACAAAAGAACAGAAGTAGGCAACTACACCAGAACTTCTGTGTACACATATACAGAGAGCTTACATTTATGCAAATAACACCTGGCATTATCTCTACAAGATGGTTGACGATATTCTTATTTTGGCACTGACCATTAAAAGCACTGAATAGCTGAGCTTGTTAACATAACCAAAAAGATGGGAGAATATACATTTTGTCTCCTATTTTGACTTGCTGCCTACAGCTTCTTGTAGTTTGCACTGACCTTTGCTTAAGGAAGCCTCAGAAACATTAGCTGCGCTCTGGAGCTCTTCAAAATACTTCACATGCAGAACAGAGCTGACAGCCCCTGGCTTCCCTGCTGAGTTTGCAAGAACTATTGAAAAACTCTTCCTTATTTTGGATCATTTTTCTCTTCAAAAAAAAAAAATCAGTGTGAACACAAGCAGCTTTAAAGAGTTTTAGGGTAGAGAAGGAAAGGCATTGCTTCATCTAAAAGGTAAAATGACATGGAATGCAGGGTTTGTTACAAGAACTTTACTGTTATCACCTTATGTTTCTTTTTCTCTTAATCTGGCAGAGTTTCCCATTATCAGTGGAAATTGTTAACAAACATTTCCTTCATTTTTGTGTACAAATGTGCATGAGTCTTGCATGCTTAACATAAGAGAAGGGACCTCCTCACCCATGGAAGAACTCTTCAGCAGATACTCTTAGAGATGACAGTGTTTTTGTCCACTGCTTTTGGCCAGAACAGAGGCATAGAAAATAAACTGTGCTTAAATATGCTCTGGGGACTTTTTCCTCATCTCATATTCTTCAGCCCAGTTTAATCTTAATCTCATCATGATGGATTTAGCATTCACATTTCACTCCCACTCTTACTGTGCTACACCTTTGTTATAACTCAGATGAAGAAAAGTCTACTGGCTGATCAAGGGAGGATGTCACACATTTGCTGAATTGGGCACTTCTCCAAAACCTGTTCTTACACACATTTCTTCCGTCTTTCTATGAAGATTTTAGATTTGGTATACACACTTCCATATAGAGAAATTCTAAATATGTTACTATAAATGCTATATAGTAGTTCTAAATGTACAAGTCTGAAATTTCCCTAGGCATTTAATATCATAAGAAAATTAAAGCAATTCTGCTGAAAAAATTAAAGAACATAGTCATTACTTATATTCTCCTGCATTTCTATTCATACTTTTTTGTTCACATTAAAACTCATTCTGCTAAACTATTTTGCAATGTAGCATTTCTTTTTCTATAACAAAATCTTAGAATTAAGAACTCAATAGGACCTTTCTTTCTCTGCTGACCCCAAGACTTTATGGTGTGTTCATGTACATGTTATGTACATGAGTATGACATATGCATAACCACTTCCTGTTCCTTTTAGTCAGAAAGAGAACCATATCTTGCCTACCCCCTTCTATTCTCTTCTGGAACAAAAAAGTCTCTAAGAAATTCCAGGATCTTAACAAGACTTAGCATTTACTTTACATCTTGCTCCAACACCAAGAGAATGCCCAGTGCACAGAGGAGGATGAAGACATGAAATAGTGGTTTGAGAAAGCTTACAATTTTGCTACAGCTGCACAAATATCCCCAGTTTCTAATCCTGCAGTGCAGATCTGTTCTTTTGGTTTGTCTGGAATTCAAAACCTGTAATTTTGTTCTAAACTTTGAAACAGAATAAATCAAATGCAAAGAGCAAGTCAGACACAGTCCTAGAATTTCACAACCTCCTTCTCAACGTAAAAAAATCAATTAAGATTTGCAAAATTTGGTGCAAATGAAAACACATGTAGCTGCTCTCCAGACTTCTTGCACTAACAAAGCCCAGTTCCACCTAGCCATCTTCTAACAACAGATACACAAATGAAACTCCAGTCACTTTTAGCCCACATCTAATGAATCCATAACTGTACATCATCCCATGAACTTAAAAGCTTAGCAAAGTTGTAGGGGTTAAACTGTGTCAGAGAGATCATTTTCACATGTTCAGAAAAACCTCAACCTCTTTTATGTTTCAACTGTAGCCCATATTAAAAGCTTTTATTTCATATCAGAACTCCATACCTAACAGAGAAATTGTTATATGAAGACAAGTTTTCATGCTAAATGAATAATAAATTATAGGTTATGTGTCTCTTTGATTTTAGAGGATGCATAATTTACAACAATAAATAATTAACATATCAAAGGATTCTAATTTAACTGATGCCTTCAGCATCAGCACAGCCAAAGTACAAAACCTTCTGTTTGGTGCTTAAAATCCATCTTTGTGGTGGAGATGAGTTGCTATATATAAGTAGTTATTATGTTTTCCAATAGGTAATTTCTGCTTATAACTTAAATGTATTAATAAATATCAGAAAGTTCAATTTCTGACATATGATCTGGAATCACACTACATCAGAGGAAGAAAAGCAGGCATAATTAGCACTATGCTGTTATAAACAGTATTTCAGCCAGAAATACTTAATGCAAGGTTTATTTTTAAGTGGTGTTAAGTTTTTCATTGGATGCCTGTAAAGGCAGCTTATAGTCCTAGGAAAAAAGTCTGTCATAGGAAATAACTCATCTCTAGGTAAAAAATCCCTAGTACTATTTCTCTTTGGAAAATAGATGCTAAATTTATGTTAGTACTTGTGTTCTTTAATTAGAGTAACATCTATGGCCACACCAAAATTCTTCATAACAGGGAAGATCAACAATGACCTAAAAGCACATTTTTCTCACTATTCCATCACTGGACAGCTGATTAGAGCAATGGGCAGGCAAGTAATTCCTCTTGCTCAAGTTATGCTGCTCCACAACGGGTGATACAGACATTTCTGTGGAGGGGGCCAGGCTGGACCATAGCTGGGCATTAGTGACCACTGAGATAAACCCCTGCAAAAGCCACAGCCCAGTGCCCTGCAAGGAAAGCAGGCTGAGGGCAGCCCTGCTCACAAAGTACCACACGGGCTGTAAAGCAAGACCTGAGCTTCCCTTGAAGCAGAATGGACTGAAGAAACATTTGGGCCTTACAGAATGGCTCCACCCTACATTAGTGAGAGGATCCATAAGTTAACCTCTAGTACACACAAAGAAACTGTTTTTTCCTCAAAGACTTCATGATCAGGTCATGATCCTGCAACAGGACTGTTGTGAGTGCAGCTTCTGGTAATACAGAGGGTCACTGTTATCAGTCTGAGCCTATTTTCAGGTTATAACCAAGCCCAACAATACACCAGTAACTCATAGATTTGGTGGAGATACAACAAAACTCTCGTGGTTTGCTTCCTTAGGGTGAGGGTGGGCAGATCTCCCTCAGCTGGGGTCCATCACTGTAGAGCAAGCCTGTGCCTTTACACCATCCTGACTATCCCTCCCTGTTCCTGCACAATTCCAGCGCCTCAGATGGATCACATCTGTGTGTCCCTTTGCACCCATCCCTCCAGACACTGTTATTTAAAGCAGACACGTGCCCAGCAGTGCCATCTAAGCGTGGGATGGAGCCTCCAGCCCAGAGCAGCCTCCCGACCCTTCTGCTTTGGAACTTCTCAGTGCAGACTTGAGAATTTCTCAGCCAATATCCATCAAGAGCTGAGAAACCTGGTTTTCATCACATCCAGAGCAAAGTGTGACTGAATAGTTGGTGTCCTGCATTTGTCAAAGTCCTTGATATTGAATATCAGCTTCTGTGAGGTCACAGGAAGAATGAAAATTGTGCAAAAGATCGGAAAGAAAAACCTGCAGAACTATATATTAAATATACATGTACGCACATACACAGTTTGTAATAAGTATTTGTATTGGAATTCAGAAAGCTACCTAATAAAAGCATTTGATTTCTTTTCCTGGAGTATGTTTTGTGTTTGGAATGAAAAGCGCTGGTCAGCTGCAAATGGCAGTCAGGCTGTGGGCTGAGAGAAGAGAAATGAAACAAGTGGTGCAATTAGAAAAGACAGATATAATTTTCACGCCCAGAAAAATAAATAAAATATTTTACGTTGATGCCAATGGAACAAAGATTGCAGCAAAATTGTTTACATGGAGAGACCCTTAATTACAGCTATGTTAAGGAAAGCATCTCTGCAGTCCAGATGTAATCACATGGAGCATTATGAAATACAGCTTAGAAAAGGAAAGTTAAAAGGTTGTCATCTAACAAAAACTAATTAGTGGCTATTTATCATCAAGTTTATTTTCTAACACACACATTTCAGTGTGTCTTTTTTGTCCCTCACTTTCATTTTCTGCACAATACTACTGATTTAGCCCAATACAGAAAGGAAAAGTATATTGAGGGATAGAGAAAATGTGTATTTCCTGAGAGGATCCTATCAAATATCTGGATCATGAAAACATACTCTTATTGGAGATTTATGGTTTATGGTGTTCATAGTTGGATTAGAAATCAGTCTGGTGCTTTTCAGAGGTCCTTTAGCTACTTTCTTACACAGAAAATAAAATTAGAATCTATTGCACAACTTAATAGTGATAATTCATTTAAAGGGAAAATTATTTTTTGCACATGTCCTGAGAAAAGTCTGCACTAATATAAGCTTATGTCTGTCTAACTGAAGGTGGGAATTGTCTTGAGTTTCTCTCACTAAGTCTACCACTGGCAGCAATCCTATGTCCAGTTGCAAATTGGGACACTCATACATATAAAGTGAAAATCAGATGCTAAGGTGTAAATTTCAATAAACTCTGCCATTTTATAATCCTGTTTGCAGAAAAAGTGACACTTGTATTGTTTAATATTGTTACATCGACTTTATAAAACACAATTTTCATTAACTGACTGACAGTTCTGATCACTAAACACTATTTGATTTTTCTGTGCCCAAAATGGGTATGGTTTGTCAATAGCATGAATGAAGATTACCAAGGGGCTGTGTTAAAATGTCTCAGATTGGCTCCAGAATTATAATTTGTCTTCTCCTTTAAGGACACACTGCCCCTGACTTTACTACATACATATAAAAAGATGAAAAGTTCGCACCTTTATAGCAGGACAAGCCACTTCTCACCTTAATGAACCAATTCCTCAGGTAAATATTTCAATAAATCAAAACTAAAATGGACTTGAAAATCCCAGTCTGGTCATTTTTGCAGTTATTTACACCTGCATATTTCATTCATGTTTAGAATAAGGGGTCATTAAGCACTTTGTATCTGTCTAACCAGAGGTACACACTAATTATGCATTTGCTTTACCCCAGCTCTAATGGCTGAGCAGCAGCTGGCTGACAGGTTCAGGCAGCAACACAATTTGGCCTTGTAGTAAAAAGGATTAATCAGGACATAAGCAGCACTCAGGTTCTGACAGGAGTCCTAAAGATATTTGAAAATGCACTTTAAACAGCAGCATTCAAAGCAAGCTGAGGAGCAGTGCATGTCTATGGACCCTGCCACAGTGCAGGCAGCAGAACATCAGATATTGTTCAATGAAGGTTTTTTTTTTTTTAGTGACCTGTAATGTGGTACAATTCTTTTTGCCTTAATGGAATCAGTTCTGATGCCTGAAATCTCAGCAACTGAGTGAACCCGTTTGGCTATTTCCCTGATTTTCCCTGGGCTGGAATGACAGCTCAGAGCACTCAGCATGCCCTTTATCTTTAAAGATTCTTATTTGTCTACCATTTCACAGTGAGCAGTTCTGATGAATAGTGCAATTAACCTTTCCATTATTAAAACAATTAATTGCAAAAATTAAAGACATGACAGGGGCTAAATACTAATGCATAAATTATCAGGTTCAGGAATTGTAATTATTAATCTATGTACACTAATTGTGAAATAAACAAAGATGACAAATTGTAATCAGAAGTCAGTGCTAGAACTAATGGTCATTTGTTTTTCCTGTGAAAAGAGAAATACACCATTTTACTCTTGACATACAGAATTAATCATACCAAGTCTTAAACTAGAATATTTTTTCTCTTGTGAATGATTTAGCATCTGAATATAACTAAAGTTTAGTTTTGTTTCTACAGCAGCCTAAGTTTACACCAAAGAAATTTACATTTCAACATAAAAATATCTGTCTAAGCTATGCCTGCAGTGAATCTCCACTACATTTTCATCTCATGTAGCTATAACTTGACTAAGTAGTGTGGAATTCTTATAACAATGTGATATTACAAGGTACAACATAAAGAAGATATGCTGATCAGACACATGGCTATATAACTGTTGAAGATTAACAGCAACACTGAAGTATTTCACTTATGGGAGAAGTACCTGCCTCATAAACATGCACAAAACTGTGCTGCTGAAGGGTGGGATTGCTGGGGAAGCAACACGGACACACTTTGTCAATAAATGACTTTTTATTTCCTATGGAAAGTGTCAACATTTCAACAGTTCCATAATTTTTCATCTTAAAGACAGTCAGGGGTATAGAAATGAAGATTCTAAATTTATCCCACTGCTTTGTGCCAGAAATAATGGAAAGAACATCCACCTTGAATCATCTGTTGTTTACTGCCCTCTAGCAGTTTTCCCATCTCCTTGTCCTCCTTCTCCCCTCACTGCCACTAAAAATACACCCTTCCTGAGAGCAGGACCACCTTCCTTTGGGTCACTGCCCTAAAAGCTGTGATGTTGCCACAGCAGGATTCAAACAGCTGAGCAATGGTCTCATGAGATAAGTGATGTTAGGGCATCGACTGCTTTCACTGAAGCCTGACAGTTGCTTCCTTCCTTCTATACTGTTCATAACAGGTTGCATATAACAAGTTTCAAATGGTTTTTATCAATTAAAAAAGAAAACAACAAATTCAACCAAAACCAAACAAATCAACAAAAAAAAAAAAAAAAACACCAAAACTCCACCAAGTAAAGGCACAGTCACAAAAAATCAGCTAAGTAGTTGTCCCTATAAAGTATCTGTGCAGTGCCTGATGCAGAAATGTTTTGATTGGCAGACCTGTGAGATTCAGAAGTTGGATAATGATGATGTTAAAACCCACAATGCCAGAGAGCTTTAACAGTAGAAGAAAAGCTTCAGAGAACAGTCAATGTGCTGAAGGAAGGATATTTTGATTTGACAAGACCATTCCCTCACCGACCTGGAAAGAAAAGCAGACTTGTCCTCTTTAAACCAGGTCCCACTTCACATAATACTTATTTTTGCAGTTCACCTTTGGTACCACACCCAATTCCAGTGTCACTGACCAGATTACTTGTATTCACTGAAACCATGCTACCCACCCAAAAATACAAGTGTGAGGAACTCCTGAAGAGCTGTCAGACAACCATCACATTGGCTCATCACTTGGCCTTGTAGTTGGCCAACTGACTCCAGAACTTAAAGTAAATTGTCCTGATAGCATGAGGCAGGCTTAAAGAAGGAGTTTATAACCTAATTTTCCACGGTATCAGTTTCAAATCAAAGAAACAGCTTTAGATATCAGATAGTTCATCAAATTTTTCAACAAGTGCCTGTGTAATGTTGCTTAGTACCTTTAAATTTATAATTATTGCACAGCAGGAAGCAGAAAAATAGAGGTCTTCTAGTTAATTCTAAATAAATTTAAAAAACCTATCTAGGTTTTTCTTGACCTGTACATTGTTTGACAAGGGGTTAAAGTCCTTCAGAACATCTTTCATAAGATATCTTTGCTCTTGCAGCTCAAACAAGTTGTGGTGTCCTGTGCAATGTGATATTTAACTTGGTTACAAGGTATTGCACAAACCACTGCATATTCCTGGAAGATTTCTTTTTTACAGTGTTATGCTCCATCCACCCTTAGTTTCAGCAGTGCTGTGATCTCTCTCTCATTCTTATCCTGTCTAGGATTCTACATCCTACCTCATGCACTGGAAATGCAAAAGCTCTGATGCTGCAGTGAAGAAGGTGAAGGATGGAAGGAATGAGGAACAGTGTGTGTCTCAATTCAGGACAATGATGGAGTTAGCTTTTCTCCAATTCCTGGCTTTGATCTTATATTTAAAAACCTTGTTTCCCAACTACCATGATTTTTGGCAGCTATACCAATTGATGAGAAAACTACTCAAATCATCAGTCTCTTAATAAGTGTCAAGGTACAGGTGGCCACGTGGGGCAGCTTCAGAACCACTCGTCCTCTTGGTAAGGCAGCACAACTACAGCAACCAATAACAAGAAAAATCTACTCATCCCTTTAGAATGCAGTGGATGAAACCAGTAAATGGCATTATTTTTATAATCACCTTTTCACGAGGACAATATCAGAGAGAACATTAATTGATAATAAGTTCTCAATTAGGAAACCCAAGTTCTGGCAAATCCTCTTTCATATCTTCTCATTCTTTTGATTGCTTTGTTGTCTGTACACCGTTAAAAATTTTACATTTATTCATGCCAGAGATAGAGCTAGAAAGGGCAATGGTACAGTACACATTCTGAAAACAGCTATATCACTCATAACAAGGTACAGCTTAGGCATATTCCCACAGTTAATTATAAATGTTTGTGCTTGAATGTCAATGCAAGAAAACATAATCTTGTTATAATATAAAAAGTTATTATATAATGGCCTTTCCTAAAATACAGTTTACTAGAGCATGGCAGGTGGCAGACAGGAGGCTGAAAATTGTAACAAGCAATTACATTACAGAATTTTTTCCCTGCAGTTTCATTAGCTAAATTTCTTCCTATTTTAATCTGATCTTTTTAATAATGTGTCAGGACTGACACTCCAGCAGACATGAAACTCAGAATGGTCATGGTTGAATAAATGCATCTATTTAATTTTTCTCTTCAACTAGTTTTAAAAATTAATTTATCTGATTGCTCAGGCTATTATATAAAATTTGTTGGATTTTGTGTATTACTAATAGGCACCTTCCTTGTATTTCTGCTTGCTATTGCCTAAATGAGGTTTTTCTAATACTTGCTGATGGCTGATTAAAGAAATAATGAAACAGCAACAAAAGTCAATTCTGCACAGTTCCCATAAGGCTTCAAACAGATCTGGAGTTAAGCAGAAGGAAAACTTCAGAATGGTTTCCAAACACAGTTTTGGGGTACAGTGTTATTTTCATGGTTCAGTTCGTGTCCACACCACAAAGCCACACATCCAGCAGCGTTCCCAACCCAAGGAAGCTGCCTAAGAGCATCAAGCAATCCAAGGTGTGCTCAGGAAAACAGATCAAATCAAAATAGAACATAGGAACTACTACATCAAATAGTTCAATTCTAAAATAGCCTCATGAAAACGTCTTAAAGCTTTTCCAGTGTTTGGTGAGTTTTGTTGAGAGAACTAGGAAAAAAAAAGTTTAAATAAACAAAACATCTCTCAAATTTTCTGAATTAATTTATTTCTTTTAATTTTGGAACCATCTGTTCAATTTCCCAAATCCTGCATGCATTTTGTTTCCAAAGAGACTTTTCGGGGGATCAAAATATTTACATTTTTGATGGGGAAATAAAACTTCCGAAGGATCTGTTTAACCTTTAGTGAAATACTTCAGCACTTATAGAGGCTGATTTGGATCACAAGTAAATCCATATTAGCTATGCTGAAGAGAATGAAATTGCAGCATCACATGAGTGAATGGTGAAAAATCGATGTTGTTTTACAGAATTTTATAAAGAAATACTGAGAGAGACACTCCTGGCTGCTCAGAATTAGTTCTCTAACTGTTTAGGATTGCAGCAGTCAAGAGAATTAGTCACTAGAGAAGATGGATCAAACCAATGTCACAAGCTGAAGCCTTGTTTAATTTGGAAAAAAGCATCCACCCATCACCTTTTACAGTTGTGATGTAATACATACTTCCCTTGCATTGCAGTTTAGTGAATTCCCTTGTTTTCATGTAAGTATTTAGAAATAATTAACAGTGAACTACTTCATTTAAACCTCTCAATGCATTGAATGTGTAAATATTTTGGTCCATGTGTTAATTGCACTGTTATCATGTGATAACAAATGTTATGGAATGAGTTTAACCCAGGCTTGCCATGACTGCTGGTTTTGGCCTCTTGGAGCTGTGCAGTTCAGTAAGTACAGCTTGCTATACAGAAGTGATATAAAAAAGAAAAACATTACAGTAGATTTGCTATAGTTACTCCACAATTTTTCCTTTACATTCCCAAAGTAGATCAGTTCCCCTGAGCTGTACAAGTTCCAGATAAGGAGGGACTAAAACTTTTAGATTTCACATTTGCGTATAATGCTTTTCAAATCACTAAGCCCTGCCTAGAGACTTCAGTCACTTCAAACTCTCCCAGAACTCAAGTAAATTATGAGATTGAAGAGATTACAACTGTCATCTTCATCTTTTATGCTGGTAATAGATTCATATTTCAAATCTTGGTTATCTTTGCATACAGTTCAATGCTATATTGTCCTGCCACCTACTAATCAAGATTTGAGAAAAAGATGAATCTCCCAAAGTCAAACATATATTTCTTTCCTATTACAGCAACACAGTTTATTCCAGTTAAGGAGCTGATGCCACTATAAAAACTTCAGTGTTTAAGGGGATATTAAAGTTACCTATAAAATTTTGCCCTAGAACGAAACTTACTGTGCAAGGTTATTGTCAAGAATCTTTTCTTCCCCTTCAAATGGTATGATTTGAAAAGACATAAAACAAATGGCCTTTTGGAGATGACATTTCAGACAATTCTTTTTTCCCTGACTTCTGTGGAAAACTTGGAATTCCATTTTTTTTTAATAATTCTCAATCTTGACAATTCTACATCAGCACTCAAACCACTCCTGTGCTAATTCTTAGCACAGTAACTAAGACTGCATGAAGAATAGTGAAAATGAAAAGTAAGAACAACAAAAAACAAAATCGAGCATTTCATTGTCTTCCCCGACTCATTGAAGTGCATGCTCATTACTAAGTTTCACTTGCTGTATTGCCTCCTTTCTTATGCTGCCAGACTAATTGGCTTTTTCCCTTCCTGGGACTCTGTTGTAGATCCCTGCTCTTCCCATATTCTCCACTGGGTGAGAGGAAGGGTTTTCTCCACGCTGCATTCAAGTGACTCAAACTGCATCCAAGCCCCCTGTGACAGGGCCAGAGAGCCTGAGCAGCAGCTACAGCCTGGACCACTCACACAGACCTTCCTCCTTGGGAAAAGAATGCAAAGAATAAATCCTGATCCACCCCTCAGCAGGCAAGGTTTTCCAAGTTCCTGCCTAGCAGGACATAGGGAAGGGATTCTCATGCGGAAGAGGAAGCTCATCATGATTACAGCTCTTCCTGAATCAAAGTCAGTGGTGGACACTTGAAGACACTAAAGCAGGCCAAGGAGGAAGGAAAGAGTGTCTTCATCTCTTATGGCCATGATAATTAGTCTGGGGTTTTGGGGGCTTTGTTTTAGATGCATAATAAAGAAACAGCAAAACTCCACTTTTGAAAAGTTTTCAAAACCTCCACTGCCCTGGCAACATCTGCTGGGAGCACTTGGAAAACAGACTCAAATCAGAATTGCACTTCTGATAGCTGATGAACCTGCCAACTTTGAAAAGCCACCTGAGTAATGAACTGTTGCTTTCTAATTGATGCCTTCTGTTTCCCTCACTTCTGTTCATTTTCCTCACAGCAGAAAAGCAAGAACATTTTATGCCTTTTTTTCAGCTTAAGTTCTTTTCTGAATAAACAAAAATATTTTCAACATTGAAAGTTTCTTTTCTTTTTAAATGAAACAAACAGGAAGACTGGAGCTCATGGACATTTGATATTACAACAATCATTCTAATCTGATCTACCAATAAATGCACCAACCAAACAAGAAAAAAACAGAACAATACAGGCTTGACATCTTTCACTTTGTCCTATCCTAAGATTGTATAAAACAGGCTTAGGAGAAATCAGCTTTACATGTATTATCTATTAGATTTTCCATTCTAAAAGTTAACACCTGCATTAAAAACAGAGGAAAAGTTAGAGTTGGAAGAAGGAATTAATTATGCAGCATCATTTGATGGTAGGCTTTCATCTAACTTTATCCTCAGTGCTAAGCTGAAGGCAAGGACAACTTTCAGCTGCCCTTTTCAACACATTAGGCCCAATTCCATTTTCCAAATATGTTATCAATATGATAATTCCACACTTTCCCATCCGCAGACAGTCCAGTCCTCATAAAGGTAGCATTATTACTACAAATATACTGAGGGGAAACTATTTCAATTACTAGGAGACTATGCAACTCCAAGTCTATTTATTTCAATTTATTCAACTGTCTTGATATATGCATGCATAGAACTTTTATGAAGAGGGAATAAATTCACCTTGAAATTGTACCAAGTGACTTTGGCCGGGCCAGGCTGTGAGATGGAATCAGAATCACTTCTGAAATAAACCCTGACAATGCTGATCAAAACAAAGTGGCTACTCACTTATTAAAGTGACAGCTCAGCAGTGGTTTCAACCAGGGGATGGCGTGGCCTGGGGTGTTGGCCATGGCCTGGGGTGAGAGCTGCAGCTAAAAGCTTTTTAGCCAGTTGTGCTTTCTGAAGCTGCATCTGACGGTGTGACATTTCCTAGGGCTCCTGCACCTGCCTGGATGTCAAGCAGCTCGTGTGAGCGCTGTCACCCATTTCAGGTTGTTATTCCACAAGTGACAAGTTTGCCCTGAGACTACATGCAGGAAATTGATCCTTTTTCTCTTTGTTATGAGCAACCCAGTCAGGGAGAAAAGCGTCTCGGGTCAGACACATGCACAAAATGCACAAGACACTAATTTTACAAATTTATCATCAACTTCTCAACAACCAAAATGAATCATCACTGAAAATACACTTTAGAACATATTTGAAAGTTTGAGCCTAAGAATTTCAGTTTCTAGTATTTATTAAACAATAGGTTTAGTGGTATCCTCCTTTGAATGTTAAAGTACAGGATTGCTATAGCAACCCATATCCTACTTTAAAATCAATAGCAATTTGGGCAAGACAAGCTGGTAAACCAATGTAACAGGTAGATATGTGCTTCCTCACTTCATTGTAGGTGTTGCTGTTTAAGTTAAAGGAGGAATCACAAACTTCCTATATGATTTTGGAAAACAAGGTAGGGGATGAATAACAGTGAATATGAATTTGAGGAAGGGCTTAACTGAAAGCAGCAGAGCTCATGAGCAAGTGAACCAAAGACTCCAGACTGTGCTCTTCCAGCTTTTGCAAAGAACAGAGTTGGGCTTAAGTGAATCTGTGCTTTCCTGAAGTCAGTTTTAGCTTTCCTATTGTGCATAAAAAGTCCTATAAAATGCAGCCACAGGAGTGCTTCTCCATCGAGTCATTCCGAAAGGAAAACCAGAAACCTCATGTGTTTTTCAGTGAGAGAAGAAAGGGTGTTGGCACTAATATATATAATGTCCTTTTGAAGCTATTATTAAATGCTGACAGTTCTAAAATTAATGTAATTCAGTAAGAAAACAATTTCTGGTAAATTTTGAATTAGCTGGTTGTCTACTGCAACTGCTTTGGTGCCTTTGGTTCCTTAGAAATACTCTTGGTTGCAATCTCTCTGATAGGGCCCATCTCTCCTGCAGACTGAAGAACCCTCACCTTAGTTGATTTTGTATTTACTTGCTGCTCTGCTCTATTCCTTTTCAGTAATCACTATATTCTTATTAACAAACTTTACTTTATCCATGCCTTTACAAGGCATTCTGGATGCAGGTGTAGTATGGAACTTTATCATGCAATAATGATGGTATCATCTCTATTCCTTCCTAATTCCTACCTTCAAATAACTCATCTGAGAGTTGTTAAATTCTGCACTAATGTAATCACAGAATTTTTCTTATGATTCCTATATAGCACAGTAAACTCAGAGCCCACTATCAAAAGATTAAAATAAGGATTTTTTTTTTTTTTTGCAATGTATACCACTTTGTATTTATGAATGTGCCATCTGAGTGCCCTCAGTATTGAGAGATACTAACCCTTCATGGTTCTAAGCCAGATATCTGGTGACTCCAGATGTTAAGCTGACTGGCAGTTTAACAAAGGCTCTTCTGTCCAGACACCTCAAAAACTGACACACTGTAAAGCAAGTCTAAAATAGTAGAGGAAAAAAAAAGTGGGAAATACCAGCTTTGATTTGTTCTAATTCCTTGAAACAGTTTCTGTTTTCTAAAAATATTTATGACAAATTGCAAGTATCAATTTCAGAATAAACATCGCCATAGACAAACACACCTTGGCATGTATCCCACAAAAGATGATCATAAAAAGTGCTTATTTCCTTGCAACAAGGAAGAACTGATTTCAGAAATTATAATGCATGTCAGTGCAGGAATGAATACCAATTCCCATACATTTGTAGGCATTTGCACAAGTGTATCTAATAATGAGAAAAAATGAAGAACCACTCAGAATATATATTAACCTTTTATATTACTCAACCTATTGACACAGCAAGATAAAATTACAATATGTGCCTACCTCCTTCACACCTATGAAGCTCAATAAATGCATTCCAGTGTAACTATTGCAGAAGTTCCCTACTGTCAAGAGACGCCCTTCTAACAATAAAAATTATGCTTTGTAGGGAAAAGTTGAAAGAAAATTGGCTAGAAATAGTAGGTGAAAACCTAAGAAAAGCAGAGAATGATCCACAACACAAATGGTAAAGATTCAATGAAACAGTACTTTTTGATGACTTCAATCTCTCTATTTTTATTACTGTTGCCATATATTGAGATCTGGGAATTGAGTCCAACAAACAAACAACTCTCCTTTTAAGACACATTCTGTTGTGTGAAAATCCTTTAATGGATTTATGCTATATTTGCAGGTAAAAAAGATGTCTACAGAGAGCCTGCCTTCCAAAATAGTCTCCTGAATGCAAATATTTAAGTTGTCCTGTTTCAGGTTATTGTGTATTATTCTCTATTTGTTTCAGAGAAACTTACTGAAGATTACAGTAGTTACATCATTTTCTTAGACCATTAAATCTACAGTCTGGTTTGGAATTAACCCTTCCTTCAGTTTTCATCTTGGCATAGGAAGTTTATATCACCCTCAGTTTATTCATCCCATCAATCCTAAATTTATCACCAGCAGGTAGATAACACTTTGTCGCTTTTATTGGCAATAAATAATTTTACTTAAGCCTTTCTGGGAAAATCTCCAGGCATCGCATCTGCGTTAAGGTATAAGATTTCCAGAGACAGTGGGAGAAAAAGGTTCATTATCATTTTTGACCCTCGGTGAAAACAGTTTCCTCAGAGTTATTTACGTGTTCCTGTCTGGCAAAAGCAAAGCTTCGTATTTCAGCCTGTTCTCCTTTAATGAACGACTTGAACTCTCTCGGTGTTTTCAAATTGACAGAGCTACACGGGGGAAAGGAATTTCATTCGAACAAGGACTGCACAAACGCTGTGCAGGGACAAAAAAAAACACCATGAAGCCTCCTTCCATAACCACCAGCACTTCCAAATTACATTCAGCCCTTCATATTTGGAACAGGCAGTGTCCTGATTTCCCCCCCCATAAAAAGATGTCTGGCACTGTGCATGCCTGGACTTCTCCTGTTCATACCTCAGACATTCACACCCAGTGAGGGCAGAAGTTGTGCAGTCTCATTCCAGACCACCTCAATCCACATGTTCTCAGAAGTCACACAGTGTTTAGCTGTGCAACATTCCAAAATGCCCGTGATTGCTGTATTTTTCTGGACATGTAAACTCTCTTGGCACTAAGCCTTCATTATTTTTTGGTTGTTTAAGTTTTCTTTTTGCCATGGATAAATCTTTCCTGATTTCCTCTTGCCATATGTTCTCTTGTGGTATATTCCTTTGTGCATGTGATTCACGCGGATTGTTTTTATAACAAGGAAAAATGGTTCTTGAGGAAAAAGATGATGAAAAAAACTTTTAGGAAAAAGATTGCAGGTGAGTTGCTGACATGCAGACCCCTGTTATGTTATTTTTACTCCCGAGGGATACTACAAATTTCATTATTCTAGGAATGCCTACCTATGACTGTAACGTTTGCTCTCTCCAAGTCATGTTGCTGGTGTCGGGTTTCAACTCGTGTCAAGTTTCTCTTGAAATTTTTTTCTATAGTGCATAATGTCAGCTTTTTAAACCTCCCAACAATGTCCTCAATTTAGTTTAATTGTCTTCTTGCAGGTGTCAGAAATCAGCTGACAGTTGTTCTTGGAAGTCTTCCCTATTAGAACAAGGCACTCTGATCTTTTTACCACTGCTGACACACATGTACTAACGAACACCTTGACAACCACATTGTACCATTTGTCACTTATTTCGGCAGCTTTACAAATCACCATTTACATCACAACTGGAATATCATACTCCAAGGAAAAAAAAAAAAGTTCTTTTATGCTCATTCCTTGTCCTGACTAGTTCATAGATCAGAGCATCTGATTGCATCTCATTCCTCCTTGCATGACACACACGAGCTCAGAAACCCACTGCTCCTTCTGAACCGATCAAAGGCGATGCCTCTTTCCTCCTCATACTGAACTTATTCCTTACACTTTTCATTACAATTCACAGAAACAAAAATATTCTTTCCATAACGTCCAGTTTTGTCACTGTGCTTGGATAAAGTTTCCTGCAAGAAAAAAATGGCAGCACGCTGTGCTTTAAAAACTGTGTCGTGTTTGCAGTTAACTCCATCAGCCTCAGAGATCACTGTATGTGTCTCTGCCTATCGAGTAAGTACTCCAGCTGAAAAGAGATTTGCAAATGCCCAGGAGGCAAATTGTTTCATTAAAGCTGATAGTCAAAATCAACTTTGCAGAGGAAGGGTTATCTGTCTTTCCAAACTCCTTATTATAGCCTGACAGCTTGTGAAAAAAACTGGCTAAACAATCCCTTCATGTATGTTTAGCAACTGACGGTTTTCTAGAATGTGGGAGGTTTTGTTTGCTGTGTTTTTTTTTTTTTTTTACATTGCTGTTTAGTAGAACTACAAATCACAGCAGGGGTCAATTAGCGTAGCTGTAAACGTTTTTATGGTTGTCACCTAGCTTTTATCCTTTAAGGCACCATGTAACACCTCAAATTGAAATGTAAGCAGTTCCCTATTACTATGTTCTGACCTTTGGGCTACTAAATTTTTTGAAAAGAAAAGGTTAGTTTTAATCCCCTCTGTTAAAGCACATGCCCACATGTGAGAGTCTTCTACACCTGAGCACTGGGCTCTGACCCCCCAGCACCAACCTCCTGCCCAAACCCAGGCTCCTGAGAGAACCCCCTCCTCAAAATCCCCTGGCCCCAGAGTACAGGGACAGCTGGGACAGGGGTGGTCGAACATCCTCCCCTTTCCCACTGAAAAGCCAAGTTTTCTCCTTGCCTTAATAAAAGCAGTGCCTCCAAATAGCACAAATGGCACCCATTCCTCTGGAAGTGAATGTTCTGAGAGCATTAGAAGCCCATTCGCCTCCATAATCTAGAATTATTCAGAGAAAAGTGATAGGTTTTATTTTTTTTTTTTTGTACACTTAAAGGTTTACCTTCATTCACTTTTAGGAGGTTTGTGCAGCCCCTACAGTCGTGTTGATTCTTTTTGATTGCACTAAAACCAAAACTGACTCTCTTTGCTATGTACCTTTTTCCCCTGACTTAATAAGCATAGATCACAGTTTTGATCTCTGCTGATCTCTAGAGGATTAAGTTGCACCTTAGTTGGTAACATGCAGTAGCAGCCACCCAGAATGCATCAGTATTAAGGACTAAAAACATGCTGCTTTCTTGTTACTCCTATAGGACTGTATTTTGTTCTTCAGAGTCCAAAATTCAGTGAAAAAGCAAGGAAAATGGCTGTTAACTTGAATATTGTGTTTGAGTGCTTTTGTTGTTTCACATCTAGACTCACATATTGCCTTTCCTACTCGATTCCCCTCATTCTCATCTGATTTACCCAGAAATACACCAAAATCCTGCCACAAATTCAGCTGGAGAGGCATGCACAGCCAGCATGGATACAGCACACTCCCTGCCTGAGCCAACCTGGAGACAGGCAACTAAATTTCAACTATTCATTCTAGGTAAACTTCTTACATGTGAAAGTCTATTAGCCCAGTTCCTTTTAATGCTTCCAATCTCTTCCTTTAGTGCTTATGACATTATTTGAATTATTTCCATATAAAACTACTGAGATCGACACACACCAGGCGAGTCTGGCAGTGCTGGGTTAACAGCTGGACTCGATGACCTGAGAGGTGTTTCCAGCCTAAAGGAGTATCTGATTCCAGGAGTCCCCCAAAAAGCTGAAATTCTAATGTATTGTTTCAGAGTTAAAATACTGCTTTAGTGCTGCACACTAAGAATTATTTGTCTGTATGAAGCGGTGTGATTATTCACCAACTACTCTTTTTATGCATTCAAAATATTTCAGGACGAACGGGGCAGCAAAAGGTCTTTTTCATTCAAAGCAAAGACAAACTGAAACCTTTCAAAATTCTTCACAACAGCACTTTATGCCTCTGAACAGCTAACAGTCAGCGAGCAGGGAAATCAGTCGGGATGACAGAGTCACAGAATAAAGTATTTCTTAGTCTTTGAGACAAGGAAGGTAAAGAAAATTTCTTTTTCTTTTTTCAGTGTGTTGCACTTCAGCTTTTTCACTTAAAATTAAATTATTAACTAGGTCAGAGAGATAGACTGGCTAAGCATGTTGTGCACAGAAGTTCCAGAGATAAAAAAAATTGATCGTTAATAGTTACTTTTTATAAAGAAAGAAAAGGTTCCAATATGAGAGGCAGAAAGGTTTCCACCCAGGAGAATGCAAAACTGGACAGGATACTTCAGTGAAATCTGGATGACCCAAAAGCAAGCTCTCAACTGAAGCAAGGCCAGCAACTGCTGCTACTCACCCACCATCTGGACAACTTTTTTGAATTTTTTTTTAAATATCTATTCCACAGCTGTTTTTCTTTCTTTGATTCTGGTTGGTTCTTTTTTAAAGTATACTTTTTTATTGAAAAAAAAAGCACATGATCAAAACAGCATGATCAATTCTGTTTGTAATTTATCTTTCATTTTTCATAAAAATGGTGATAAGCATTTACTTAAGTAAAGACTTGCTTTGTGTGCAAATGACAACTACAATAAAGCACTTAGAAAAACAGATCAGCAGTGTTTTCACTGAGAACAGAAACATGTTTGATAAATAATTCATTTATACCTACTGTGCATAATAATCACTCTTCTTAAGCCAGTATTTCTTGGAAAAAAAATCATCAGTCAACAATTTATCTGGAAACATGACATGTAGCCTCTCTCACACTGGGAAAAATCTAAACATTCATAAATAAGGGATCTTGGCTTATTAAAAAAATTGAACCGCTTCAAAATCTTGGTTTTCTTGCAGGCTTTAGTTGTTACAGAGCATCTACTCCAGATTCTATTTAAGCACATAAATGCATGCCTTGATAAGCCTTGTGCCCCAGCACAGACATCATAGCTGCAAACCTGGGCTGTCCCTGCCCACCACCCTGACTCTCACAGGAGTTATCAGTGGTGCTCAGGACTCGCTGCACTGCACGGGCTAGAAACAACTCAGGAGACAGGCAGTGTTTGGGTATTTGCAGTGATTACAGCACACAAATTTCTGTGAGGTTTAAGAAATCATAACACCCCAGAGAAATATTTTCTACTCTGGAGGATAACTGCTTGTGCTCACTGGCATCACCTTTCATATCTGGGTAAGTATTGGAGCCAAACATACAGCTTCCCTATCCAAAAAACAAACGGGAAAAAAGAAAGATAAAGGAAGCATCTTTTGGTGCTTGGAGACCACATAGATTCAGATGTAAATTACTCAAGAAAGAAAACACTCCTTGTAAAAGCAAAGTTTTGGTAATTGAACCTTATTGTATCTATTACTAAAAGTAACAGCTACATCAGCATATTTCACCAAAGGCTCCTGACTATTTCTTGCACAGATCGTTCTTTGACTAAAGCAGCTGCTGGCCTACGTGTCAAATTTCATTGTTATTTCTTATGCTGATAGTCACCAAAGCAAGAGTCCCAGCAGAAAATCAGGTTTGTGAGACAAACTGAAATAGTGGGATTTTATTTTATTCCATAATGTATATTTAAGATTTAAACAGTCCCAGAAGAAAGAAAACAAGAGAAAATCCTACACGCAGCTTGTGCATCCTTCAACGTGGTCAAGAGGTACATCCCAAACCAAGCGGAAATCAAGTGGTCTTTCAGCTGGTTTTGAATGAACTTGAGGTTCAGCCAGAGCCAGAATAAGCTTCTCAAGAGACCTAATGACACTCAGCAATGATAATTTGAATAATGACTGGGGACCAGATATCAAATTGCAGCAGTACTGGGCAGTGCAGCTCAGTGACAGGCACAGGGAGAACTGCAGGAGCCAGGATGGTCCAACACACACAGAGATGGAAACCTGACTGTTCATGAAACATGAAGGTTGGGGAAGGTTATAAAGCATGAAACCTTGTCAAGGCCACCAGCTGGAGGCTTTGCTTTCAGCATTTTACTGACATCCAAGGACAGCTAAAATGCTGAGTAACTGATATGTAGTTTATGCACAGTATGTGTTGCAACATCATCTTATGTTGAATTGCTCTAATTAACTTATCCCAAAGGCTTTTGTCATGTAATTTCTTTATCCTCCACATAAGCACTCCAATAACAGGAGGATCACTGGACAAAGTGTGAACAGAAGTTCACATTAAATCTAGGTGAGGTAGTGCAGTCTCTCTTGCACATTCAGGAAAACCAGAGAAATCACATTTCAATGATGAAATGTCAATGATGACATTTGGATGTCATCAATCTAAAGTATATTAAAATATTGCCCTAGTCTGGAAGTAGGATATGGCAATAAATAAGAAAGCCAGTGAAGAGGAACTGGAGAGACCCCTGTAAGGATCTGAGGAAAATGGAGATAACTCCCCAAGAGCTTCTAACCAGATGTTGGCAATTTCACTCTGTTACTCTGTGCAAAGCAGATTTGTATTTCTATGACCTGGGAAAGATTAATGTGTTGCAATCAACAAATTACAATTTGAATAATAAATTCCAGGTTTCACCAACCGTCTCTAACCTTGATGAGAAAAAAAAAAGACACCCATAATAAATCACTTGAGCAGTAACTTAAAAGGAGAGAAAAATACCAAATAGAAAGATATGGCAAACTAAGTGCAACTTTTTAAACTGAATCACAACTATATTTTTATTACAGCAGGAGGATATGTGGCATTGATTAAACAGACTGATAATTTAGTCATATCATGCTGGAAGGTCTTGGCTAGTTGCCATATGATTCTGTCTTTTAAGCAGCTATCCCTTTGTTCCAGAAAAAGTGAATCAAGGGATATTTATATTTTGGGATGGGTTATATCTTCTCGGTTAAATTTCTTCTTATAATTTCCCAAAAATATATAAAATGTCAGAAATTACCACATCTACATACTTTTAATAAACAAAGTTTCTGAATAATGCACAATTCCACTAAGCCTTCAGTCTCTGTTATGACCATAAATTAACTTCTTAGAACTATGCACAGATCTCATTTCAGTGCACTGGAGTTAACCGAGATGAGGTAAGCCCTTGGCTGTCCACCCATAATTAAATTAATCACTGTATACAATTTTCTAACTTTGTGTAAAATATATTTTGCATGACTGGGTAACAATCTATTTAGCATATCAGAGGAGGCAAGGATTAATTTGGAAAGATTTCAGAGATCCCAGTCCGTCCTTAGAACTCTACTGTCCTATGAGCTAAAATTAATTTACATACGTCCTAATTGTTAATTCACTGAAAACACACCATATGAAGAAACGTTCTGGAATGCCACAGTTCTTTCAAAGGGCAAACTAGGGAAGCTGTATATTTGCATGAAATAATAAACAGGTTTGAAAATACATGGAAAGAAATGCTGTCTACATGCCTGTACACAGGCCTGATGGACTGCAGCTATAAACAAGGAAGAGACTTTGGAGAAAACTGAATGCACCACAAGGACAAAAACTGTCAAACCTGTGGCTACAGAAGATGCACGAGCTGGAAGTGACAAGCTGACTAAAGAGATGCAGAGAAGCGAGGAGGGTGAACTCACACATTGTCAGGCAGTTCTATCAAGTTCAGAGTAAGGACTTTTTCACAGGTACACTCCAAGTGCAATTTGTACCTCAAACTCCATACATCAGCAAGCTACTTTACATCTAGAGGCAATTTAGCTCTACAGATCTTAAATCTAGGGGAAAAAAAATCTTGTTATTGTAATTGCACCAATGCTTGTAGATTATACCCTTTAACACTGCTTATTTTGTGCATTCTTTGGTCATCATGGTTTGACCTACAATTTTGACCCTGTTGTCTGTTCATATATTTAGGATTATTTTTACACAACTCAGACAATCATGGGTGTTCCTACTACCCAGGATTCCCAGCAAAATTAGAATCCATTCTTTAGTTATGTGGTCATGCATTACTTGTATTTTATTCAATGCACCAACATAAAGAAATTAGCAGGGAATTGAAAGAAGCAAAAGAATTTTAGTGCAAGGAAGACTCTGGCATAGAGTCAACTGCCAGTTGAGCAGGAAAAATTATAACAACATGTAAGGGGCAGAATAAACTGATGTCCTGATGAGAGTTTTGCTGTAGAGTTTTGCTGGTTCCCATCCCACATCCACACCACTCTCCTTGCACAACCCTCTCCCACCTTGCTGTCGACAGCCACGCTTCTGTAATATCAGTGGAACATAAACCTCAAAGAATTTCTGTACACTGCAATAGTACTTCAAAACATTGGAGAGGAGGAACATAAAACCCTTGTGCAGGATAGGGGGGTTTGAGTAATTTCTATGGAGCTTTGTGTGGTTAAGAGGGAAAGAGGGTATTTCGTAAAGTATCAATAAAAGGATAAGAGAGGATGACAGCATTGCCTGAAAAAAGTCAGCAAGATATTTATGAGGACAATTTTGACATGGAACAAAATTTTTTTGGTTATTTCCACCAAGGGCTTTGTAGAGAAAATATAAACTGTACCATATGCCGGGCTTTGGAAAGGATTTAAGGTTCAGTTACTACTACAGTTCCCAGGTATATTGCTGAAAATCTCAGGCCCAAAATGCACAGAACAGCACATTCAATAAAGGAAATGAATGTACCTATATAATTTTTCACTAGCCCAAGAAACTACTCAGACTCCTGCTCGTGCTCTCCAAAGAGATGGTGTTTGCAGAGTAACTGCAGCTCAAATGCCGTGGGTAAATCGAGGTGCTGGACTTCAGCACCATCTCAGAAGCACTACTTAGTTGATATTATCAAGATGATTATTTTCTCTTGACATCACAGGGAGAAAATAATAGAGGAGATGCATTTTAAAACCAACTATTGCCTGAAGACAAAATGGTGATCTGACCCTGTTAGCAATTTCAGTCAAACCCTGAGAAGCACATCCTTATGCACATACAAACACCCAAAACACCCAGCACAGTTCTCAATCCTGCCTGTTACAGGTTTCTTTGGACTTTTTATTTAACACCTATCATTTTATTACTTAAAGGTACTACCGAATTTAGTAATGAAAACCATGTATAAACCCAATTAAAATATTGTTGAAATCACAAATTCAAGACTAGATAATAGAATCCTTTCTATAGTGTTTTGGGGATTTTTATTTCAAAACACCACAAATACTTGGACATACTGTGTTTTTTCAGATTCCTATACAGGGATCTCAAGTCAGAAATCACACACAAAACTTCACAGCCTGTTACACATTTACTGCATGAGAGTTTTCAACTGCAGAGTTACTGCATTGAGGCACTAGGCAAAACTTCCTGAGCATTCCTGTGATCTTAATTATATTTTCCTGGACAATGATGACTAAAGAGAACAAAATAGATCTCTGGAGCAATATTTCCAGGCATCCAGAAAGTTACTACACGTGATCTATCTTAAGGAATGGCCAGTAGGCACAAGGGTAGAATACAAGGATTGTTTGAACTTTCTTGAATCTAAAATCTTTTACAAAGACATAAAACCTTTTCATTTACACACATGTGTGAACACACACATATATATATATGATATATATATTATACATCTATGTATGTTTGAGCACATATTTTTCAAAATAAAAATTTCTCACTTTTTTCTAAACATTTCACAATACTCATCAAAATAGTTCTCAACAATTATTTTATTTGAACCAAATGGAACCCACACAAAACAAATCATCAGCTCCATTTGTTGCATTTAGCAAACACTCACATTTTCACTTAATTGGAAGACTGTTTGCCTTTGTTTTCTCTCCCTATGAGCAAGAATTTCAATACATTGCATTTGAGAAAGGGCATTATATTCTTTAAATAAAGGATGTCACTCAAATAATCACTAAGCATTCATGTGTAAGGCCACTGTGGCTTCAACATCAACCGTGAGAATCACGGCAATTGTTTTTATATACATCTTTCACTGAATTTTAGAAAAATTCTGTTTGTGAATAAAACTGCCACTTCCAGGGTAATTGCAAGAAATTACTTATTTCACAGTCTAGGACAGGTGAAAGGTTTTCAGTCAGCATCATATTCCATGTATTATATTACAGTACTCTTGTAGCTATCTGAGGAATCCATCAGAATCTGACCCAGCATTCAGGTGAGTGCTGATACAAAGTGGGCTGTTAGGTGCTCTTCAAACACTTATTTAATATTTTTGGGTCCAAATCATAATTAATATTTAACTCAGTATACTGGATATCAAAATAAAAGCCTGAGCCACATTAATTTGGATTAAAAAGAGGGATATTTAGTCTTTAAATACAAACACTACCTATACTGTTTCAGAAAGAAAACACATGCAAGAAAAGGATCAGTCCTGCAGTAAAATCCCTTTCTTTTTTCACTGTCCTCTCCTCTCTTCTAATCCTTCCAAGAAAAACCCAAGGCAAAAAACCAATGAGGTGAAACTAGGAATTCACACAAAAGGCACGGGAGTGTCTAAATTCCACACAGAGTCTCGCCAAAAGAGCCAATTTTGGGTGAAAAATGACAGTTAACAACCTTTAAAAGAAAGAACAGAAAAATAGCAAGTGTCATAACTTTGAATGCAGCAGCTACATTTTTCTTCCCCGATTTCCACACCTGGCCTGTGGAGTGCCAGTAGCCATAGCAACCCCTGGGTGTGCCAGGGCTCCCACACCACCGAGCTGGATCTGCACTGCCTGGTGTGCAGGCTACCAAAACTGCCTGCATTCATCAGGATTCTCCTCCAAATCCTCTCTCCTCTGCCCCCTAAGCACATGCTAGGGGGCTTTGTCTTTATAAACTCAGATTCCCGACCTCTCTCCCCAGTAATTGGAGATTGAAATCCCTTTCCTTGCTGAGGGCACTTGGGTCTGTTCAGCTTGGAGGAGACTGAGGGGAGACCTCACTGCAGTTACAACTTCCTTGTGAGGAGAAGAGGGACAGGCACTGATCTCTTCCCTGTGGGGACCAGTGACAGGACACGAGGAAATGGCCTGAAGTTGTGTCAGGGGAGGTTTAGGTTGGATGTTAGAAAAGGGTTCTTCCCCCAGCAGGTGGTTGGGCACTGGAACAGGCTCCCCAGGGCAGTGGGCACAGCACCAAGCCTGGCAGAGTTCAAGAAGTGTTTGGATGATACTCTAATACTCTTGAAATGTATTAGAAATTTTAATGAGACAGCTAAACCTAACCCTGTGCCCCACTTCATCCCCTGAACACTGTATGAGCACATCACAAGTAACACTAAGTTTTGCAAGCAGTTTAACCTGGCGGAAATTGCAGGGATGCAAAAGGTGCCCTTTTCATGCTTAGCTACTCGTATCTCACTTCCCCTCTTTGCAGTCTCCCTTGTGCCAGCCTTCAAACCATCCTGAAACGACCCACACAGGGAATCGATGGATTTCAAATCAAACCAGGGAATGAGGAAGAAAGGCAGCTTAAACCATAGCAACATTTCATTTGGCTCATTTCAGAGTCAGCTCAAACGGATGGAAGGGAAGGAAAAGCTTCCTCCAGAGGCAGGATTAGATTACCTTTAAGTGCTTGTGGAACTATAACATATACTTAACATTTCAAATAGTTTGAATAGGTGTCTTCTGCAAATTATAATAAACCCTAAAAATGTCACCGAGTATAACTATCATCATGTCTGCTGTAGGTACAACACTATGTTGGTAAAACAGTTGATTCCACAGATAGAGGTTTTGCTAGTTCCTAAATAAAATAGAGGTATCAGTACAGTCATGTTAACACATTTACACTGGAAATACATTATTGCAGTGAGCCAATTTGCTCATAGAGAAGCCTTATTAAAATAAAATTGGACTAACATTTCTATCAGGCAGAATTTCTAATAGGAGGAGAATTTCTACTAAAAATCAAGACTACCCGTCGGGGTTGTCTTGGCCTGCATTTTCAGGGGTACATTGTGTGTGTGAAAAGAAGAGGGTGAGGGATTAATACTGGCTCTCTGCCAGTGTATTTGAGATGCACAAATGAAGATCATTCTAAGAAGGAAGTTTACTAGGGAATTCTGTGTACAATAGCTATAGGCTCCTTGTTATATATTTGCAAAAGAAATTTATATTCCAGAAGAAAACAGAACAATGCTCTGTTCCACTAGGTACTCTGCAAACACTGTGTAGGAGAGAATTTTTCTCCTGTAGATCTTATTTAGATGAAACATGAGAAAAGAAACAGCCATAATACTTTAAGTCACTTGGCCAATACAACTTGAAAGGACAGTTGCCAGACCACAACAATTTTTGGCATTATTAGACCGACTCTGAACAGAAGTATGTCTGTGGATGTGAATGTTTAATTTATTGAGTATATTAATACTAACATTATTTTAACTCTAAGCCCTTGCTAAAGAATTAGCGATTCCACAGGATACTCAAAATGAAAAATCAGTTATATGAGCAAAAAGAGAAAATCAGGATACAGAGCATCACCCTGACACACAAACCACAGACGTTTGTCTGTGACCTGCTGCCTGTAGTGGGAGAAGGAAAAGTGCAGAGAACAGTTAAACTTGCAGTGTAAGAACCACCTGAGCAAAGCCAGCAGTGTGGGGCTGGTACAGACAACTGTCCTGGTGAGCAGGCAGGGACTGAGGAGCAACTCAGCATTTAAGGCATAAAACCAAGTTACCAGGTCACAGGATCAAGTTGAGAAATCTGTTCCCCTCATCAAGATGGAGGAAAGTCTCTTCATGTTTGAAAAGGTCATCTCTGAGCCTCCTATGGCCTTTTCCTTTCATAGTTTTGGAATGTTTTAAATTATAATTTTTTGATCATTATATATTTTATATGTAAATCAGGTGGTTGGGGTAGGAAAATCAGTATAACACTAACAGAATAACTCTAACAGAAGGCAAAGATTCAAAGAGATGATATGGAGAGCAAATGCATAGGCTGGTCTGAACAGAGCAGTTTATCTCCTGCTTTATTCCACATCTCTATTGCGGCAATTTTCACCACTCTAAACAGCTGGCTTGTAAAAAGCATAAAAGTGGCTACATCAGTCAGTAAATTGTTAAAATCTCTTATTTTGATGCAATGCCTGCTGACAAGATACAGGAAGCTACTTTTTACAATTGGAGCAAGCAAAAGCTTCAGTTGCTCTGACATTCCCTACCTTTTTCATTTCCTTGTTTTCTGCCACTTTTATTAGGGAATCAAGATTAAAGAGTTATTTGAAACTGATAAACAAAAATCAGTCAATTTAGATTTTTGTGCATACTAAAAGCCAAACCTAGTGCTGCAGCTGAATCAAAACCAAAAGAATTTCAAACTACTGTATTTTGCCTTTGTGAAATAAAACAATTTAAGAAGCTATCAGCCAAAGCTGTTAATCAAATTAACTAGAAACTACAAAGGTGAATTAAAAGAAAAAAAAAGAGTATGAGATATTTTACACTTAAAGCACTGAACAATAATAAGCTGCCACCTGTTAACATATTAATAATGCTGTTAAGAATGTGATGTGCTTGACACTGTGCCACAGATTTCATAAGCCTATGCAATTTCTTATCTGTCAAGAAGCACTTTTTAGCTACTGCAAGAAATGTAAGAAGGTAGAAGGGGAGAAAGATAGAAGAAAAAAAAAATACTGCATTAAGACTTGAATGAGATTGTGAAAATCCAGTCACTTGACTCATTTACCATCAGGCTTCATATATTGGAAAATATATAAAAGCCCAACATTGCATCAGGAAATGGATTGTACTGAGTGACCTCACAGAACTTTTCCATCTGTGCCATTATTAATATGATGCAGACACCGTAAAACAGAGCTGGCAAAGAAATAAATGTTCTCAGAGAGATGATGGATAAGAAGGGAGTAGATAATGCTGATAGAAACAATTACTTGGTATAACAAGCAGAGGGATTTTGTGAAAGTGCAATGATGTAATAAGGAACATAAGTTGATATTCCTAAAAGTCAAATTATTACATTTGTAGAGCTGAAATGTAACATCACAGAAGGTTTTCAAGCTGAGCAAATAAATCAGAATGAATAATTTACCTGATACTTTGCTCAGAAGATGTTCTCTAAACTAATGACACTTTCTCTGGATTTCTTGCTTTAAATTCTTGATTTCCATCATTTTCTGTGAGATTTGGACTGTATGAATTGATTGAAATGTTTTGCTGTACTAGAAATGCGAAATTCACATTGGTTTTTGGGTTACATACACTAGACAAAATTCATTTAGTATTTTCTTATGCCTTTTGAGTCAAATAATATTTACAGAAAAGTATAGCTCGAGTCCTCCAGACAGCACTCAGAGCAAGATTTATGCAGAACTTTAAAAATAACACATTCACTATTGTAGTGGGTTCCTGTAGGACAAGCTTGATTGTTTATTCAGCAAGCCTGTTCAGCAACTTGTAGTGTTAAATATATATATATATACACACATATAAAATTTAACTTGCAGAACTTTGTACCTGAGCACAGTAGAAGGGGACCTGGACTACAGCAGATGCCCCAGGGGGAAACTTAAAGAGGAATGGATGTTTAACACATGTTGCTGACCAAAGCAATTTTTAGTATAAGTAGCGGGTGTGTCAGAGGACAAGACCCTTTTTTGGATAAAAAGTAATTTAGGATAAATGAGGCTCAGTTACAGTGACCCTGTGAGTTACACAACACTGAGGAAAGATTGTGCATGCTGTACAGCAGCCGTATGGACACTGTAGGACAGCAAGGCAAGAAAAACGTAATCATATTCAGCACAACTCCATCTTAGGGAAAGTGCAGGTCCAGCAAGGTCAACCAAGTGACACCAGCGACAGCCTTAGGTCCTGTTCACTGTTTCTGTCAGGGAAACACCACAGTGCTTCTCCTACAGAAAGCAAGTCCTCCCCTCCTCGATCATTTTCCTGACACTGTGGCCTCAATCACTTGCCCTGCCGACTGTTTAAGCCACCTCAGCTGGGAGCCTCGGTGAGAAGAGCCAGCAGTTCACCTCTGCTAGCAGGTCAAGCCAGGGAGAAAGCAAATTACTGCAGACCTTTTATTTTCAATGCCTTAATCCTACCACTGGTCTGCACTGTCAGCCCCTTGGGGTTCTGCCTAAGAAAAAAATAGGGAAAGTGCAGACCACCTTAAAAATTCTGCTGCTAAAGTTTCTCAGGAACTCCTTCGGTAACTTCGTATTCACTGCCCACTGACTAACCACACACACCACCATCTATTTTCACAGCAAACAAAGGTATTTGAGAACACTGAGGTCTCTCAAGACGTCAGCAAAAGCAGTGCTTTATTAAAGTGAGAGGGAGGCTTTGATTCATTTTTACCATCAGTGTTGCTAATTAATAATTTCTAATATCTCAAAAATATGCTGTGGCTAACAAAGACAGCTTTGAAACAGCAATATTTTCAACATTAGCTGTAAATTAGACTCAAATTAACGTGCCAAGAATTGTTCTAAGTTTGCAAGGATGACTTTTTCAACAAACTTGCTTTGGTAATGTTTGGCCTCTTCTGCTTTTGTTGAGTGAGTGATTTTAATTACAGAATCACAGAATATGCTGAGTTGGAATGATCCCACAAGGATCATCGAGTTCAACTCGTGGCCCTGCACAGGACCATCCCCAAGAGTCACACCCTGTGCCTCAGAGTATCATCCAAACACTTCTTGAATTCTGTCAGGCTTGGGGCCATGACCACTGCCCTGGGGAGCCTGCTCAGTGCCCAACCATAGAAATTGAACATCAAAAGTTGTTATGAGACAAAAAAACTTGTGGGCAATTAATTTTACATTCATAATGAAGTTTGTTCACAGCAGAAGTGTTTTAAGTGTTCATTTACCCTGCAATCAGGAGCAATATAATACATGTAACCAACCATAGCTAAAACTACAGCCTTGACGGTGTCTATACAAATGAAATGTTTGTATAACCAATTTGCCATTAACACATGAAATTAAAAAGACATTCTAAGACGTTTGTATACGAAATGAAATGTTTCTGAATAACAGATTCAGTTTAGCAAAAGGATGGTCTACATGCAGACATTGCAGAGCACAGCTAAAGGAGTAAAACAACAGGATGGGTTATTGTAAAGTATTACTTCCCCAGAGTCACACAATTCTGAAATAAACACAGCTTTTGTGTAATATTTTCCCTTTTTTTTTTTTTCCAAACCAAGGAAAACCATGATGCAACCTGCCAGATTTTCGGGAAAAAAAATAAATAAATCTTTCAGTTTAAATGCTTGTTATTTATCCTCAAGTATCAAGTTTCAGTAACAGCTATTGCTGCTGCCTTCCATAACACTCGTGCACTTCTGTGCTGAGTTCCTGTGTAAATAGAAATGCATTTTAGTACACGTCCAAGGAAGTGCAGATGCATCTTTAATTGTTTCAGCACAGAAGGGAATTTTTTAATACAGTTATAATCAGCTTAGGCATGAATTAACTGATATTTATGTACTGAGTAACAAAGCTCATTAAGCTTGCGTGTCATAGCCATAGTTATCCACCTAAGATCATCCAGAATTTTCTTTCAATCGCTGAAAGAACAAATTTTTGAATTAATAAGAAATGGGCCCCTAAAGCCTTATACAGTTATTAAAATACAGATTTTTAGCCCTTGCCCACTTTCACTAGCATTTCATTCCTTTTCAGCCATTCCTTAAGCAGTAAGTTTCCATTTAGAAGGTGATCAACAACCTCAGAGTACACTCTACACTGTGTAAAAATTACATAGACTCGTGGAATGGTTTGAGTTGAAAGGGACCCTAAAGCTCATCTTGTTCCAACCCACTGCCATAGGCAGGGACACCTTCCAGTAGACTGGGTTGCTCCAAGCCCTGTCCAACCTGGCCTTGGACACTTCCAGGGTTAGAGCACCCAAAACCTCTCTGGGCAACCTGTGCCTGTGCCTCATCACCCTCAGAGGGAAGAATTTCTTCCTAATATCTAATTTAGCCCTGCCCTTTGTCAGTTTAAAGCCATTCCCCCTTGTCCTGCCACTGCTTACCCTGGTCCAAAGTCCCTCTCCAGCTCTCTCGGATCCCCTTTAGGTACTGGAAGGGGCGCAAAGGTCTCCCAGGAACCTTTTCTTCTCCAGGCTGAACAACTAAGCTCTCAGCCTGTCTCCACAGCAAAGGTGCTCCAGTCCCCCATCATCTTCATGGCCTCCTCTGGAATCACTCCAACAGATCTGTGTCCTTATGTTGGAAGCCCCAGGGCTGGACACAGTACTCCAGAGTCCTGAACACCTAGATCCTGATCAGAAGCATCCAAACCTCTTTGGATGAAAAAATTCCTTGAAAAACCTCTCTTCAGGAATTAGCCAAGTCTTACGTATTTCAATGCTTTCCAAAAGCAAAGAGGGACAGTACCAACACCCTTCCTTAGAGGAAACCCGTGACACACTGTGTCCATAAAAGCTTTCTAGTTTTCATATACAAAAACTGCCATAGAAGTTTTAGTTAAGGAATCCTTTGGGTTTGGACATGGCTTTTGCAGTTCAGGCAGGTGAAAGCTTCCTTAACAAAACAATATGTTTTGTGCCACTGGGTATCAAATTTGTCTGGTGTTAATAAAGCTGCAGAATCCCATAGGATGCAGCTGTAACTAAGGGATGTGCTTTATCTGCTCTCTGTTTCCAGCGTGAAGACCCCACTGCCCCAGAGCTCCTTTGCTTTCCAACAGCCTGGCCACACACCTAGTCAGGCCCTGTCAGGTCTCTCAGGTTTCAACCAATAACCACAACAGCAGGCAGAGGAATAGGGAGGGCAGGCAGGAAGTGGGAAATTATCTCGCACTTTCAAACAGTGTCTGGAGCCACAGATGTCAAGCTTCATTCCCTTTGCCCTCTCTGTGCTTGAGAGGGACCATCTTGGCAGCCTCAGCTGCAGTTGGAGCTCAGGTGTTACCCTTTTACTCTGCGAGTCAGACGTTCTCCATGCACATTCTCTGTCCATTCAAAGCCTGAATCAATACCTCCACGGCTAAGAACAAAGTCAAGTTGCACAAATGCGTGCTATGATTTGATATTGCTCGTCCTTAAAATCAGTTTTTGATGAAACTCAACCATACACGTAGAAGTGAAAAGTCTAAAATGGTATTTATGCTTAAGTTTGCTGTGGTCAACCAAGTTTATAATGGCTTTATGAGTGCACATTATGATAACTGTTCTTGACATCTTGTTCAGTTTCCAGAAGTAATTTGTATTAAGTAATTTTTCTCACTACCTCAGTTTAATTTACAACTTCATCTCTGCTGAAATAAAATTTCTGCATATGTAACAAACTTTGTCTCTCAGGTTTTAAACATCGACAGACTATCTTTAAACTTACTGTTTTCTGACAAATGATGATTTTTGAGCCTATAAATTGTGGCTTCCACTTTTTCTCCTGCCTGCAGCATCTTAAAATGCGGTAACAAGTCTGACCACTCAGCACAATATCTTTGTCAGAATTTACGACCACAAAGCTGCACAACACCAGAGATTACTTCAATCTAACACAATAATTAAAACATGATCCCCATTATTTAAAATGCTAGGCATGCACTGTTTCTTACACACACAGTATTACTGGCATGTAAAGAGGAGTTTCACAGACCTACATAGATTTTATATGGTTTATATCTCTTTTTCATGCAATATATCTTGCACTTCTGGGTTTGACCAGGAGTAGCTGGTCATCCACACTATGGACCTGTTTCCTCTACAGTTTCTGAGGTGAGATCAGGCAGGACCTGGCCAAGAAAAGAGAAACAACTACACATTTCCTCTCTAACATGCAATTAGCAGCTCACTAAGACTTTCAGAGAGCTGCATTAAGAGCAGTGATCACATTCTCCAGGCCTAACACTTTCAGGCAGACTCTATTGACATGTTTGGCTCCGTGACCTTTCAAGACTTGATTCTGGGAGCAAATTTCATCACCCTGAGGAGAACAGCATTCTGGAAGTTGCCAAGTGTAGCTGAAAACTTCTGTCAGTGTGACTGTGCTAGCAACCACAAAGTGAAATCGAATACCAGCTGGGTTCGAGCGCTTTAGAGAATGTTCCAATCTAGCATTTCATTCCTTTGCCCAAACAGGATACCCACAGTATGTCTAACAGCTTGGACTCAGTTTTCTTGGCCTGAAATAATTTTGCATCCTGGCAGGATACTTCATTCACTCTGCAAATCTCTTTCGCTTAATGTTTCCAAAACACCTAATTTTTCACACCACACTTTGCTCATTATTTAGAGGATCCTACATTTCCAGCAGGGAGAGCAAAGTAATTTGAAATAGTATTGCATTATCATATGCCTGTGATTTTACAAATCTGCATAAAGTTGCTTTTTGGAGAATTTCAGACTTCAGCTTCTACTAAGCTTTTTATTCATTGCGAAATCCGCTTCCAACATGAAGCTTAAAAGTTGTTTTGGTTCTACAGGGTTTTTTTTTAAAAGAACAGAAGTAACAGATATTGCAGGGTTGATATGGGGCATAGCTAAGCCCTAAACATTATACCAAATACTAGATCTTTAATTTCTCTAGTTTCATTCCAATCTGAACTGAATCAAAATGTATTTGGATTGTCTGCTGCAGAACGTTCCTATAAGTAAGAAAAACTCATTTTCTTCTTCTTGTATTCATTGGTGAGAATGCTCAACACTCATTAAACAAAACTTTTGACCTGCACCGGTTCATACTGTAATTTTGAGCAGAGAAAGCAAACTGAAGAGTAAGGCAATAAAAAGGAATTTATTCCCACATTCTGTAGTTCAAAGGGAGTTAAAAATGTTAAACTTGGCATCCTTTAAACCCAATAAAATGAAAAGCATGAGCCACTGCAGGAAAAATATAACAAGAGTATAAATAAATAAATCCCACACACACTAATGACAGAGTAATCTCAAAGTCTGATGTACTTTTCTAACCAAACTGTACAAGCACTCCTCAGTTATTTTTGGCCAGATACATTCCCTAGGATTGTGCCTACTTCTGGAGTTGCAGAGTGAGCAATCATTTTCCATTAACATTTTTACCAGGACAAATTATTCACTTAACTTTGCTGAAGGATAATGCAAGAAGCTCAAAATCATGACTGACATAAATGTATTCCAGTCATTTGTGGATTAGAGCTTCTTTCTGGCGATTTCAGGGAGATAGAGATTGGTTCCAAAAAGACTTATTACCCATACCATATCCTTATGCATAAAGATACAATAATCACAGAATATGAAAAAAAAATGTAAGGTGGAAAGAGTGTTAGACCATTTAATCCATTCATTGTAGCTTATGACTCAGAAAGAAATTTGCATAACCTGCTCTAAAAGGTTTTCTATATAATGATGCTTCCTCAGTTTCCCAAAGCAATATTTTAATGCTTCAGCTCTCTTACTGTTAGAAAAGGATTTCACATGACTAATACAAATTTTCCTCCAACATATATTCTCTGCTTTTTCCAAATAAATATCAGAATAGATCTTCATTTTTCTATGCAGTGGTTGACCACATACTTGAGTTTTGATGAGTCCATGCAGTTTCCACTATGCTAACCCAAAAATCCCAGTTCCTCTCCTCTTGGAAAATACTGAGTTTGCTGCTTATGATTATTCTTAATTCTCCCCAGATCTTCTCCAAGTAATACCAGTCTTACTTTTCCAAGTATGATGCCCAAAACTGAATAAAGTGCACTTTACGAAAGGTTTATTTTATATGATTTAACTTTATGCTTCTACTTATGAGATGTCACTATGGCCGTGTTTGTGTGTCTTTGTCTTTTTTGGGAACCACTGAGTATCTGATCCCTCTTATGCACTCAGATTCTTTCCAGAGTTTATTTTTCCTAATTACATACCTTTTTATCCTCTTAACTAATATGGTCAACATCCTCACCACAAAATCCTTGGTTGGTTGTTTTTCTTTCTCCCAAAAAACAACATAAAATTGTTCTCAAGCTCATCAAGACTTCCCTGAAATCTAATGGTATCCTTAAATACAGCGATAATTCCTTCCTGTTCACCTGCACATGTACCATTCATAGTTTCTATTTCACTATGCAGACCATGTATGAAAAGACTGAGCAGAGGCATGGTTAGAACACACCCTTGGGAACTCACACACAATATCAGGATTCCTCAATAGGGACTGTGACTTACTAAAAATTTCCCTCCATCACAGCAAAAACATAGAAAGGTTTAAGCTGATTTCCTTTTTTATACATTCACAGTGCTTTTCACCAGTCTGTCTCCTCATGTGCTTACACACAGCTTTATGGAACAAGCACTCAGAAGATGCCAACTAAGTTCATCATTCCCACAGCAGGATCTATCTTCCTCCAATTCCTCCTGCAGGCTGACCCTAAAGACCCCAGTACAGAAGGTCCTCCATTGAGACACCAAAGTTTAGACCTTAGGATTTAAACAGAAGGTAATAAATGAGCTCTCATGTGCACACATGCAGTGCATCTATACCAAGCTCAATGCTACTCATATGTGCAAGTTTGCAAAGAACTTTTTACCAGATAATAGACTTATATCCTTAAATTCAGCTGGGTACATCATAAAAGAGAGCTCTTCCCACACAACTGTTTTAGAGTTGATCCTTTTGTTTTAGTTATGTGAGTGGTTAAGATTTGTCAAATATTTTAGGGGAAATTTTTCCTACGGATTTTTTTTTTTAAATATCCCTGTTACGAAAGCAGATTAAGAAGTTTATTTTCACTCCTGAATTGTAAACACCAGTAAAAGAAAACAAACAGAAAATCTAATGACCTTCAAGTAGTCAATTTTTTCCATGGACACATTTGAAAAGTATTGTGCAAACACCTTTTCTTACCTATAACAGCAGGAATGCACTCAGTACTGCAAAAGGCAGAACAAGTCATTATGACTTGCTGGGGAAATAGAGGGATATTACAAAACAATCAACTTCCTTTATTGATTTTACACTTTGCTTGCACTCTATACATGTAGTTCAACTAGCACTGGAAGAGGGAATGTGCTCCTGTGACATCATTTTTCACTGCCACGTGCTTATTTGTTGAAAGGTCATTTCTAAATTAAAAATTTGAAAGCAAACAATAAAAAACAACCTTGATGCAGTTTGACACTATCATAAAACCCCATTTTAATTTATATTTGATATAATGTTTTCCTAAGTTCTTTTTCTAACACCGTTTCAATAAAGCAGTAGTTATTAACACTTTCAAGTTCATTCAGACTAAGTTACAGTGGAGTTTTATGACTCTAGGTGACACATTTTTTAAAATGGAATAATCCAGAATCATTCAAGCTAATTCTCTGAATCCTAAGGGAAGTGATAATGCTTCATCATGCATTTAGCAGTCTGACTATGGCATGCACACAACGTCTTCAGCATTACAAATGCTTAATGAAATCAATTCTCTAAAAGTTCACATTTAGATTTTATACACAAGCAATACTTATTTTTTACTCCTCTGTCCACTTACATCTCTTGCATAGAAAGAAATTTTTTACAACTTCTTAAACTAAAATAAATCATGCATGTCACACAATTCAAAATAAAAGCCGCTGTGCTGGTAACTTGCTGCATTTTGAGCATGGATGTTGTTTGGAAGCAGAGGAAGCTGTAGAATCAACAAAATTAGCCCAGTTCTACTGGTCCAGCTTCACAATAGTCAGCTGACTGCCCCAGATGATAATTTGTCCCAAATCATTTTAAAGCTATAGAGGCACACTCAGTAATGTTATCTCTGGCAGAAAGGGTACCACGAAGTCTGTCTGAGAGCATCAAACAGCATTTGCCCTTAGTGTGAAAAATCTAAACCTGCTTTTTTTTTTCCACATTAAAAGCCCATTCTCTTGAAGGAAATGTATTTTTAGCCTTATCTAAAAGAGGGGCAACTGAGCAGTTTCCTACTGCAGCACAAAGTTTACATAAAGATGATTCTATCTGTGAGTGCTAATCAAATGTCATTTGTATATGATGAGAAGACATTATGAAGGCTCAGCTCTATGGAAACTGAGATCAGTTTTGTTATCTTCAGGCCACAGTTATGAATAATATATTGTCCTGTGTGCATATAGCAGTGATTGATGCACTGATTAATGTGTGTCTCTTCTTATCCCACAAAAGGCCAGAAACTAAAAATACCCTCAGAAGGCCCCTTTCCCCATCCAGTTCAGTAAATTCATTTCAGCTTCCATTCACACAGATCTCTGCAGCCACTGTACAGATAAACAGCATCCACAAAGCTTTCATACTGAAAAACAACAAGTGTCTTTCAGAGTTCCAAAATATTAATCCAAATCCCACACTTGTTTCACACACTGTGAGCATCAAGGCACAAATGTACCCTCTTGAGAAAGATTTGAGAGAGGATCTACATTAATTCTCATAGAAGGACTGAGGTTTGACTAAGGGCACAGAAAGTGTTTCAGAGCAGTTCTTTGTTATATGACTAATAGGGATAGTGGAAGTTGTAGCAAAGTCAACAATTCTGATGAAGTTTAGACTTTGGAAAACACCTCAAATTCATTACTACATTTTGAAAATCCAACCTTAAAATACTTTTTTTTTTCCTCCCTGAATTCTGATTTATCTCAGTAAAGAGTATAAACAAGGAGTTTAAGGTCATTTACTTTACCTAATGCGAAGGTAGCAATCTCTTTCTGTCCTACTGTGGAGGCAGGGAACAGATTTTAGGTCACAGACAATACTTATACCTTGGAGGGTGATTGAATGGGCCAGTACTAAGAATTTTATCATTGTGCAATTGCACCTTCTTGGATCTCAGTGTCCAGCCATGCCTTTTACAAAACACTACAGCACGAGCTCTCTGTGAAATATGTTTTTGCTGGTTGTTTATACTGTCTTATATGTATTTACACACTTCTGCTTCTGTCATTGATTTTTCATATCTACTACAGAATGTCGGATGACATTAACAAGCTGTAGAGTCAGATACTACCAATTTCAGACACATCATAATAAAAGGAATAATACTGCAGTCTCTCTTGCTCCTCTGCCTCCAAATTTTACATATTAATACATGGAATACCATAAATATTTAACATATATATATATATATATATATATACAGTCTGCTCCAATTACCTTCTGCTTTCATTATTAATTGGGACCTATAACCCTTATTCCAAGTAAAAATGCTAAAAAACCCATTCTGACCTTAAAGAGCTACTAAATAAATCAGTTAATATATTTTTGTCTTAAAACTGTCACAAGATATGGATTTCACCTTATAAAATTAGCACTTTGAGGAATAGACTCTGATCACTGTTATACTGGTTTTATATTGATATTGGTGCATTATGTTCAGAGGAGCTATTCCTGATTTACAATCTGCGCCTCTGCATTCTGAAAATGCAAAGAAAAGCCAAAAGAAAACCTGCCTTGACTAAACCTGGGACTAAGTCCTTATTTTTGGACAGGAATACCAACCTGCCCCCAAAGTGCCTCAACGATCTGGGCTACAATAATGCCTTCCTAAGCAAAGGTTTCCATGGACAGCAAAGTCTTGTACACAGCAGTCATGATCATAATTCCAGGGGGAAGGGCTGACTTCTCCTACCAGCACTTGGTGTTTGACAAAGCCAGGAGGGTTAACTGAGGTCAACTGGAGGCAGCACGGGGTGGACTCGAGGGTTGTCCAGATAACTCTCTGGGATAGACTTCATGCAGACTCTGAGAGATAAGCATCAGTAGAGATCAATACAGCAAAAGCAAAACCTCAAGAGTTAAGAAATCATACAGCAGCAGCTTAGGAAAAAAAAATCAATTTTTTTTTTTTCCTATCCAGAAAGCTACTAGCAAGATTATATTTGGGTCAATGTCACTCAGACTTTCCAAATCACTATGCTTTCTTGGGCCTTATATCATACCTATTGCTCCTGCAGTCTCATCTCCTCCTCCCCTTTTCTCTCTAAAAATGAGGAAAGCTAACAAACCAGAACCGAGTGTAACTCGGTTTTCTTCTGTACTGCAGGTTTCCACTAACCTTCACACACGACTCTGACCATGAAAGTCACTACTGGTGTTTCATTCACATGATTTAGTGAAGCCAAACAAAATCATTTAATAGTTATCGGAATAACAAATTAAAGAAGACTGTAGAATATTATGATGAGTCAAACAAGTTAAAAAAAAAAATCATTGCTGTAGTGTTCTCTGCAATTTCTACCTTTACAGCTCCAGAAAAAGAAGGAGCAAACAGATCACAGAATATTCAAAGTTAGAAGGGACCCACAAGGATCATCGAGTTCATCTCTTTGGTGAATGATCCATACAAGGATCAAACCCACCACCTCAGTGTTATTAGCATCACACTCTGACCAGCTGAGCTCATCCCAGGGTCAATGGTCTCTCAAAAACACTTTCTTCTCTCCCCTTCCCTCATTTCTCCCCCCAGCCACAAACAAACAAAAAAAACCAAAACCAAACCAAACAAAAAATCAGCAATACAACCGAGACCCAAAGTTCAGATGAGAATTTCCTCTCTCTAAATTAAATTACCCCCAGATTCAGCTGTTATTTGCATTAGGGCCAAAGGAAGGGAAGGGAGTTTGCCCATGCTTTCCTTGAAGAACATTCAGCTGCAGAAAGGGCCCTCCCTGCCCTGTGGGACACCCAGAGTCACCAGGGAGAGGCTCTGCACAGTTTTAAAACTTGCAAAGGCAGAGACATTGTGCTCATGGCACAGCCTGAGATTTCAGCTGGAGCAGAGCCATTTTACTGCACTTTTTATTCAATATTAGGGGTCTTGTGCAGTTTATAATGTACCATGTCATAGCATAGCTCTCTCAAGCAATACTTAAATGAGAGGTGATTTTTTCAGCTTAACAGAGTTTTATTTTCCCAAGTTGTTATACAATCCAGGGCAGCTGCCTTCCTGAATCAACTAAACAGACAACACAAAGCAGCTTCCCTCCAGTGCACTGATAATCACACCAATTACTTAATCTTTAGTTTAAAGAAGCTTGGATATGTCCTCTGTTAAAGCATTCAAAAAACTTAAGATGTGAACACACATTTCCCTGTGTTCTGATTTTTATCCAGATTAAATGAGAAGAATCTTTGAATTCCCTTCAACTACGGCTTCTTCCTGCACATAAGTTTTTCTCCTATAAAGAAAAACCTTAAAAGAAAGTTTTCAGACATCAATTTGTAGTGGAAAATGCAGTCAAAACTGTTTCATATGCTGCTTATAAATAAAATTCTCTCTTTACCAGACTATTCATCTATCTTCTGTTTTCTTCCTAGCTCCCATCCAGAGCTCCTGACACATCATTTGTGGAATCCCAATTATTCATCTGATAGCACACAACTGCATGCTCTCAGCTACTACATTATATAAATTGTGCCTTTGTGTAAATTACACATCACAAAAATTCCTGTGTCATGCATTCAGACAGGCATCCCTTGATTCACTGTTTCTTTGATTTGAGTGCTTGTATGATACCCTGTTCTCTCTCCCCTAGCTAGAATTTTCTTTTTTTTTTCCTTCAAACTTGTCCTGATTACAGTTTTATTTCTCTTTTCATCTTATTTGAAATTTCCAGAGCAAGAAAGACTATGGCTTGGATGATTGACCAGTATAATGAAGAAAAAGGGGAGAAAAAAGAGCAGACAAGGTTTGGATTAGCAGAATTTTAAAGGCTTGAACTGATATGCCATCAGCTTTTGTAGTGGTGTTACATAAGTAGAAACTTGCAACATTTCCTGAAGACATTTATTTTATCTTCATTGCTTTTTATGATCCAATCTTAATCACTCTTAAATACCTTGGCATAAAAGCCCTGCTCATGTGCTTTCCTCCACATTAGCCCTGGTCTGATGGTACTGGGGAAAAGCACAACTCACAAAGGGCCCTGATACAAGTGTCAGTTGTACATTGCTACCTCCCAGCTCACCCTCTCTTGTCTCTCAGGTCTATAAAATCATGAACAACAGCACCCAGGAGTTTCAGCAAAGTCAGAGCACCTGCAGAAATGCTGTGGACTGAGATGTGGTAACAAGTGCAGTGCTGGTGATCACGGTCGTGCTCCAGACCTGGCACCAGCACTGACAGAAAGGCAGCACTGGAATCACCATCAGATCACAGCCCAAACCCTCACTACCAACTGCTGGGATTAGCACACAGTGTAGGAATTCCTACATTTTCTTTCTCTCAAATTCCTCTAAACTGGGCTTTCTACAGCTTTGAAAAACAGTATCAAAAAAAAAAAAAAGACCTGGCCACACAATGACAGACCACAGTGCTTCCCTGTCTGCTCTATATATCATCTGCACAGTTCTCTTTTTCCAGGGTTTCCTCAGACAGAGCCTCTCGTGGTACCCCTCAAAGAGCAGCTCTGCCAGAAAGGTGTTCAGTGGCAGAAGGGGCTCAATCAGCTCCACTGGCACAGCTCATTCTGCAGGGCAGGCACCGAGTTGGATTGTTACTGCCAATAATAAACATAAGAGAAAAGTTCAAGGCTTTTTTGGGTTTTTTACCCCTAAAGAACAGTGGTTTACTCCAGGAGTCATGTCTACAAGGCAGTCTCCTCTTGGTCAGCATAAAAACTGCTACCCAGTGGGGGCACAGCTTAAAATCCAATATTAAGCACTGTGGGATGACAGAGGTAAAGTCATGTTAAATCATCAGCTCCTCTATTTCTTCAACAAGAGCTTCTTATAATACTAAAACATTATTTAATTGTTTCCACGAAGGCTGTATGATGAAACTCAACTTGTAGAGGAACTATCCATTTAACTTCACAAAAGTATTAGTTGTGCCAATTATTTCTCCCTAAATAAAAGTGTTGATAAATATGTCACAAAAAATATTCTTTACAGTGCTATTTCCCTAAAAAAAAAAAAGGTAGCTCTATTTCTAGTTGTATGTTAATACTACAGGTTTTATTTTCCACCACCATTCTGTTAACAGACATTCTGTAAATATGAATAATCAAATGAGTGTTAGCTACATTTCTGACAAATGATTTATGGTTCCTGGAGAGCTACTGCAGGTGACTCTCCTCCTCTGTATGATACTTTGTTGTTAAAAAAAGATTTTCTTTTTTTCAACAAGTGCAGAGGAAGGGAATGGGAGCGATTTCTCATCTACTTGTTCACTTTGTGAGGAATATTTCCTTCCCTTTCCTTCCTGGGCAGGGCCATCATTTATAGCTATCTGAAGCATCCATATTTCCACCAGAATTTAGAGTCATTGCTTAGCTGATAATATTAATAGCATTTGAGATTGAAGCTGAGAAAGCTGAAAATAACTTATCCCACTGATGAAACAGCAGTTAGAAGAAGTAAAATACTGTAGGAATTTGCACTGAAAAGGAGCAAAGAAAGCTTTACACAGTTGTGCAGAACAGGTATTAAAAGGCACTATTTTCCATGCTATTCCTCTATTCATATTTCTCAAACAGTTGGCACTGAATCTTGCACAGGATAAATATTGAATTTTACATCAAATACTTTAAAGTTTACTTTTTTTTTCCTGGGACTCAGAAATCTTTCTTAGCATCTCTTTCATGACAAAGACAGCTCATTCATAGTCTGTGGATTAACCACCACAGGCTGAATATTGTGGCTGAGAACATAAGCTGGTTTAAATCAGCACCAGCCTTGCGAAGGTGTTCAATAATGTCGGTTTTAAGAGACAAACCCCCTCTCATTAGGTCTGTAAAGCTGCCTTACCCTTTTGGCACTGTATCATTAGAAATAATAATGTACAGGGCTGGCCAGCTAAGAAACACTTTGGCTGCTTTTAATATAGACCATATATTCTGGTAAGAAAAAAAAAAACAACACTTTGTAACAGAGTTTGCTGCATTAACAATTTCATTCCAGGGAACAAAGCAGGCCCACATCTCTGGTCACAAGTATTGACTTTCCTTTTCCCCAGTGAGGTGAGTGACAGCACTTGAAATGCTAAGTGCCACTCCCATGGGATGGGAGGAGGACACAGTGACACAAACTGAAGTGCTTCTCTTCATGTGAGCGGGATTGCAGTCCCTGGCCTGAGTGGGGATGTCAGACTGGAACTGGCTACCTGTGAAATCTTTGGCTCAAAAAATGGAACTATACAGAATTTACCATGGGTCATATTTTGACAGCAAACTCAAATGTAGGTTAAATCCCTCAAAAAAATGTTATTGAGGTGGCATATTATTGAAAGCTGGCTTGGGTGGGTTTTCATTGCTGCAGAAGTGTCATAGACATACAAACACAGAAATTGATGCAGGGCAAATCATCCTATTTTCACCAGAAACTGCACTTCATCCTCAGAGAGGATTTTTCATGAAATTGAAGCAGGTAATTTTTTATACTTTTTTTTTTTTTTACAAGCAAAATAAACATAAGCAATTTTTGCAATATTAAACGTTTTTATCTCTGGAAGCAGAGTATTGAGAAATGCATTTCTTTTTCTGCACTAGCTGACCCAACAAAAAAAGTTGCAGTTATTTATCAAGTAATTTTGTAATGTTCAAGCGAACAAAAGCTTAGAAAATATGCTGCTAATGAAAGAGAGGAATAATTCTCTTCATGAAACAATCTTATCCTAAATGTATAAAAATGCACAAAAGAAGCAATAAGTACACTTTTCTACCTGAAACTATTTTGACCAGCTATTAACCACTCTCTTTGAAAAATACAAGCTTGGATGCCAAACTCAGCTCTGCTTTTTCTAGAAGTGTTTAATTTTAATTGCTTGCATTAATTGAGGAAAGCAGAGATAAGTAGCAGCATGGCTTGGCAAAGCTACACTAGTCATACATATCAGCAGTACCTGATACACCCAGCCCACTAAAAAAGTCAGTATAATATTAATGCAAATGTTGTTGTGAGAGCCACCATTTATCAAACACACAAGCTACTGCTACAGGCTGCCAGAAGTCACTGTCAAAACAAGGAAAGAGGACACTCCAGAGGGCTGCAAGAAAAGCATTTCCCATTTGAGAGCTCAGTGGACTTCTGGTGTCCCCTGCCAACAGAAGCAGTGAACGGACTTGGGAGGGTACAAGCTAAAAACATGACCAAGGTTTAAGCACACAGATACGAGATACCAACTAAAGAGCACACCAAGGGAGAGGAATAAAACACTTTTCCCTCCTTTGGGTTCAGGAAGCCCAAAACTCCACTAATCAGACTGTTGCTGATGACACCTCTTTTCCTTGGACACTATGGGCGACAACTACTTTTTCTGCCCATCCCCAAGTGACAAAATGAACACCATTCAACCAGGTACACAGCTGTAAGGGCAGGGCTGTTCCTAAGGTATCAGTTCCCACCAGGAAAAGCTCATCTCCACACCTGACTGCCAGGCTGGGAGAAAATGGCCTTGGCATGAGCTGGGGGGCAGAGGTGTTCCCTCCTCCATAACAGGGACATTAATTACATTGGCTCCTCCAGCTCTGAGATGGAGATAAGCAGAGACAATCTGATCATCTGACTTCAACTTGTCAGCTGAGAAGTAGAGTTTCACGTTGGTAGAGGGGAAATAAATATTGAAAATCTCGTTTTACACATGCAGGCAAAGGCAACAGTTATACAGTTATTAAGTGAAGCACTTGGTCTCAGTATCAGCAGAAATTAATGAGCTCTGCAGCCATCCTTGACCTTACAAGCCAAAGAAAAGTTTCTGACTTTGAGACTGTTTCTTCTGGCTACTCGATTATACTCACATGGAAACTAAAATACAAAGAACCCGAGACAAAGCTCGATTCAGAAAAAGCAAGATGTCAGATTTAAAGACTTGATCAGAAGATGTGCTTCTCTGCAGAAATTGTAAACATTTAACAACTTATCTACCCTTAAATTTGATTAAATCCTTGACTATCCCACTACAATGACCTTGTGGACAAGGGCATAGGCAGAATATGATAATCACAACATGGGCAGGGTATGCCATCTTTTGCAGAGTATTCTCCAGTACCAGATTGAAAGGAATAGTTTTTTGTGGTGATTTTTTTTTTTTAACCTAAAGTAAAATCTTATCTTCACTAAAGATACCTAAAGAGCATTCTCACAACCATTCCAAGTCTGATTATTTTTCTAATACAATGCTGGAAGTGTTTGCTATAGGAACCCTTAGAACAAATAAGCATGAAAGATTTCTATTTATTCCTAGATTCTACTCTTTGGAATTGCAGCAAAAGCCATGAAAACAAACTGTCCCTAATGCATCCTGTAATCTGAAGGAACAAAGGGAAGAAAAGAGGATGCCATAGACAAGAGGTGTGAGCAATGTCAGAATGCCTGAGGTTAACAACATTATAAAATAAGCATTAGCATAAACAAGTCAAGGGAAGTGCTTCACACTCACACTCCTCAAAATATATGGCTTTTTCTCCTCGAATGTGTGCCCACATGTGTCAAATTGGAGAGTATTCCAAGGACTGGTGCTTCAAAACAACAAACATTTCAATTCTAAAGACCTTTGGTCTTAGTCTACCCTTTAACTCTTCTGAATCTGTGGCTAGATAAGTACATTAAATCAACTTTGGGGGGGGGGAATCACCCATCTATTTCCAAGGAGTTTTATATCTTTTCCAAAGCTGATTTAGTAATGGGAAAATTAACCCTTATAGACAGTCATACTCCAGACAAAACTTAGGTCCAAGCTAGATATCGTAGTTCTATGCAGACAGAGAAAAAAGATTCAGAGAGATAATACTACAAGCAATGCCTCAAAGGCAGGGAAGGTTTCATTACCTGTTTCCTCAGCATTCCATTCTTACATGTTTGTTAATTTTTTCTATATAAACACATCTAATGATCTGGAGAATTTAAAGTTTCACAAGAATACAATTTAGCAGTCAGAGAAAGTTACCATATCTACATAGAATACCTCAAAAAGAATATTAGCTTTAAGAGAAATGGTCAGTGGAGTTATTACAGATCTACACTTACTACAGATCTTTGCTTCAAATGAAGAAAAGAAGAAATGAAAAAATAAGTGTTTAAATAAAAATTGCTAGCACTGCAGATCATGAATTTGGAAAAAAAAATATTATAGAGTCATCCTACAATAACAGAACACAAACAAAGCCAAAAATTTCTTCATTAGCCTTTCTACACTTGCACCTCAAATAGGAAAAGAAGCATCATCCCCAGAGCAGCGCTACCCCAAATCAGAACCCTGACCTTGGGTCCCTCTCCCCACCCAGCCTGGTTCTGGTAAGTCACAAAAGCCACCATGATAAGAGAGGGAGAGAGTACATTTACGAATTTCTCTAATCTCTTTAAAGTTTTTCAACAGTCCTAAATTAAATCCCTTTCACCCTTATCGCTTTATCCATCAGAAAATCCGAAGGATATTTGGATTCTGACATCCATTGCACCAAAGATCTTTCATTACAACACACAAACAAGCACTTTTATTGAACAAGAACCCAATTACTTAACCCAGTTTCAGATTTCATTCTACCCTGCTGCTTCCACCTCGACATGGACCTACTAATCTCTTCTGACGGGCATTGCTACATATCAGTTCTGATACACAGAGATGATTCCTAAGCCTCCCTTGCAGAGAGCTACTGATTAAATAAACTCAGATGCCCATCTCTGCTTCTTTGGACCAATGAATAACAATGAGGAAATAAAGTTGGGAGATAGAGACCTTTTTCCCTTTAATATGAACAGCATTCAGAAATAGAGAGAAAATGAGGGAAAATAATTCAGTAAAAGAAAGAGGAATGGAAACAGCTAAGTGTTTATACTGCCCTGTATAAATGATTCATTTATTATATTGGCTAGAGGTTATGCTTCCTCCTTTTGTTTCTCTGCAGCAGATTAGTAAACAGCTTCCTTGCTCCTGTAATGGATAAGTGATGGTATAACTTCAAATTTACCAAGCTGAGGGTTATGAATATTGGAACACAAAGACTTCAACCTGCTCTGCAGAGCTCCACAGCTTAGTTAGCCACAGTGACACATTAACTCCTTGTTTTATTCCTTTCCCCAAAGGGTGACAGAATCATCACCTGCTCCAGGCATGTATTACCCAGATCACAAGCATATGGATGAAAGTTTGTTGTTAATAAAGTTGGGAAAATAGAGTAAGTATATATAGAAAAAAAGAGGGAGGTCAACTATATAAACAAATGACCTCTCCTAAATCAAATCAATTATTAGAAAAAAGTTGTTAGATCCAGACTTCTACTGACTTCAACAGCCCCTGGCCTCAAACTCAGTGTTTTAGATACAGAACTCTCAACAAAGAATGTGCTATTCACCTGCTTATATAAGCAGCCTGCTGTCTAAATCAGACAGTGGCCAGCACACAAAAACACAGGGATCTGAACAAGGACAAGGAGCCATTGCAAACTATAACAAATAAGGACACTGATATAAACATGGAAAGTAAAAAAGAAGAGCTGGATAAGAACAGAATGAGAGAGGGGAGATCAAAGCAAGCAAGCCAGAGAACTAAAAAGGATCAGTGATAATGTAATTATACCGAAGAAGTAGGAGAGCTCTAACATCACTTGTCTCAAGCCATGGGGAGTTATGAAATACTCCCCATGTGAGAGCAGGATCACAGAGCCACTATGATCCATTCCCTTCGATTACTCTAAGATTCATATTGCTACACTGTTACTCTCTAGAAAGAAAAAAAGATTCTAATATTTGACAATGTGTTTCCAAAAGAAATTTTAAAATGAGCTTTAGAATTATAAAAAGCACGAACAGCTGAATCTAAACTATTTTACCTATTAAGTAATTTCTTTTGCTTCTATCAAAATATCTGCTTATCGTCTGTGTTACTGAGATGCTTTTCTTTCATACAAGTGTGTATTTCCAAGAAAAATATCATAAAGGAAACGTAAAAGTTGGTGTTGCTTCTATGTTTGATATTTGTTGACAAAGAACTTGTGTTATGGCTTTTCCTGCCTCTGATTGGTTGCTGTTTTGTGCTGACTTGCTTTGTCTCGTTTTTATCTCTGAACTAGGGAGAATTAATCACTTTCTATATTTACTTCGAGCTACAGACAAGTATTTTTCACAGAAAAAAACACTTACTTCAACCATGAGCATGGAGTAATTTTTAAAGAAATACTTTTTAATCTCAATATGATTAATAAGTTCCCTACAGAAGGAACCCAACCTTTAGAACAACTCCATCCTCTGCCTTGAGTTTCTAATCAAGATCTTTTCAGGCAAAGAAAGCTACACAGAAAAAACAGTTTTGTGAAAAATCCTTTAACATGATAATCTCTATCAAAAGATCATTTCAAAAGATACCTGCTGTCTTTCATCACTATGCAAGACATTTAGACAATTATAGGTGCACTTCAGAATATCTTCTATTTACAGTATTTTGACCCTTTAAGGATCAACTAACACAACTAGAGCAATAAGATATTCACATTATCATTGTAGATTTGGCTGCCCCCCTCTTCTGACCCTACGACAAGGAAAAAGCTTTTCCAAAAGAGAGCTTGGTGTGTATTAACACAGACCTCTACTCAGCCTGTATTGTTTAAATTTTGTATTATTGAAGCCACATTTGTTTGCCCTCCTGCTCCCTCCACACTTTTATCTATTGTGTAGTCAATGGCACAACTATTCTTTATTTGCAGAGTGGATACATACTGCATATTCTCCACATGGAAAGAGTGGGGAATTTATAGTAGTGGATAGAAAAGGAGATGTAATGAGAAGAGCATTTTTGCAATAATTAAATTGCTAAAAATATGCCTTCCTCTCCATAACAACCCCTCCCCCCCCGATTTTTTCTTCCTTTTGTCTTTGGGCATGAAGTACTACATCTTTTATCATTTTTGGAAACAAATTACAGCACTTGATTATATTAGTTAAACGGAGGTTGATTGATGTCTTCAATGCAAATTAATTATGTCTAGTTAATGTTTCCATGCCAGATTCCCTCAGCTAATAAAGTGATAGGTAAATGAAGTGTCAGAAAGGACCATTATCTTTGATTTTCAAGGTCAAGTTGTCAATAAAGTTTCAACATGAACTCACTGGGCAGGGACAAGACTCGCTGAAGGAGGTCTTTTAATCATGTTTATTATTTCTGCCAGCATAAATGTATTACCTAAACCTGTGGTAATAATCTCCACAAGCAAACATTAAGCCAAAAACATCTGCTTGTTATCGTTGTAGGTCAATGTGAGAAGCTGCAGATCTATTTCTGCATTTACATCAACAAAGTTCTAACCTACTTCTGTTTGCAGTGTCAAACATTAGTCTGTAGAGGTGACCAGAAACGTCACTCATGTTCCATCTGTTTATGATTAAAATATCCTACTGATCTATACAGAGTGCAGCCAATCTGCAGGTAGGACAAACATCTCCAGTGGCTTTGCAGCCACTTTCTGTCGTGTCACATTCAGAGGTTTTCCTTTGCAAGGTGTAACTTTCAGACCGGGTATAAATTTACTTAGAAGTCTTAAAAATAAGGTGGGTGAATAGAGTTCACACAAACTGTTTTTCCCCAACAATAACAGATATTCATTAACAAAAATTTACAAGAACCCCACAATCCATTTGTGTCAGCACATAACTCAGAACTTAATGTAGCAGTAGTCTCTTTGCAAGATATAAAAGTGTTCAATAGTCCCCTGATCTGCTGGCTTTAGAACTTCAGGGGGAACTTACCAGCTTTTTCTGAAAGGGAAAAAAGTCAGCAAAATACATAAGTAAATTCAGTAATGAACAAACCCTAGGATGATGTTTAAGCTCTTCACTTTGCCTGAACAACAATTGAAGGGGAGTCTCACGTCTGAGCACTTCTGAAGTGCAAAACTTGAATTGCTGGGGGGTTTTCCAGGAGAGGCTGAGGGGTCCCAGGGTTCTGTGTGCATCCATGAGACACAAGCCTGGCCAAGTCTGGAGCAGTCTGTGCACTTTGCAGCAACACCTGCTGGGCTGTGCAGTTGTGGGGGATGTTCTCTACTTCTCATCCCTGCAAAGCTCTCATTGACTCCAACACAGTTTTTAACAGCAAGAAAATTGAGTTAGCTCTGGGAACAGTGTATCAAAAATACTGATAGTGCAGCTACAGAAAAGATTAGTTTGTTTATTTGGCATATTTGCCTGTAGGAAAGCCTCTCACCTGATCCTTCAGGACTGAAAGATAGGTGAAATAGAGAAATGCTCTTCCCCTCATAAAAGGAGAAGTTAAGTTTGGAGCTTCTGCCTTGCTATGAAGCACCATCAGTATGATAAACATGCAGAACCTATTAGGTGCTCAAAGAGAAACAGGCAATAAGAAAAACACACTTAAATATAATTGTAACCCACAGCATTATTTCATGTTGAAAGACATGCGTGGCACTTCCTCCCAACATATGACCATACATTACAAATACACAGACATGCATCACACAGAAGACCCTCATTTCTGTCTTCCAAGATAAGAGCAAAGCCACTGAAACATAGGACATTTTTGAATTTGTTTTACAGTATCTGCACCATGGGCCTAAAGTCACATATTACACTAAGAGATCAAATAAAATATACTTTTATTTTTTATATAATCTCCCTTTAACAATAAAGTAAAAATCTTGAAATAATTGTAGCTCATAAAGACACAACAGGTCCAAAGAATACCCTCCTGAAGAATCTCGTAGGCTGTGTAAACAACCAAGAGGAAGCCACAGGTGAATGTTTCACCCGACTGCAGCCAGTGCATTAAACACAACACAGAACGTGGCCTCATAAATCTGAAACTGTGGTCAGATGTTCACTTCAGAAACAGCCTCACCAGCTAAAGATGCAAATTAATCTCTGCAGCTGAGTGTCAGTCCAGCTCCTTCCCCAGAGCTGGAGCACTTCCTGTGTGAGCACTTCCAGCCATTGCAGTGCAGGTACTGAGGTACCTGGACCTGCTGGGGGAAGCTCCCGAAAAATCAAAGCCTGGCTTGAGAACATGGCCAGCCCCAGACTGCCAATGCAGATTCTCCAGCACACATCAAAGCAAGTTCAATGGCACATCCTTTTCTTGCTGGTCATCTGGAAAAATGCTGTTGGATCCTTTCTATGAGGCAGCAGTCTCCCTGCTTCTCAATTTCAGTGCATGGAATAAAGACTGTATGCAATTATAGGTGGTTTCACAACAATATTTTAATTTTTCTCATAATAAAAATATTGGAATTCAGGATATTGTTAGCCTCAAGTACTACCAAGAAAGTATTATCTATCTTCCTAGTTTTGACTTTGCTATTACTTTTTGATTAGAATTCAGCTGACAATACAGACTGAAATAGAAAGCACACTCAGATCCTGCAACACAGAGAAGTTAAAAGAACAAAAAAGGAAAGAAAGGAAAAAGTAAAAAACCCCAAGCCTTTGAGGGCAGAACATGCACACATACAACTCCTGAAAAAGGCAAATACAGCACAATACAATATAGTCTTTATGCCAGCTAAGAGTTTTTCTCCCATTTAAGCAGTCACTTTTCTGCCCAGTGCTGCACTTCCATTTCGAACCATCCCATTGAAAGTGTTCTCTGATATGACCCTTTTAGGAATTAATAATTCATAGAGGTATCACTGCATGGTACAGTTCTAAGATTAGATAGCACTGAGAGAATCTATTACAGCATAACACAGTAGCCAATAAAATATATAAAAAAAAATTACACTACCTTGCTTATAAATTTAATATCTCCAAGATGCATTTTTATACTTCTACCCTGTTTCAAGAAGGCATCAAGGAACAAAAAAGGGAATTGGAAAAAGGGCTTTCCCTACTTGACCACATTTTAGCACGTACAGGTTCCCCAGCAAAAGCATATGTACAAATATATGTCCTATATATATATATATATACACACACAGAGCATATCAACATATTATCAATATCTCAGCCCTCTGGCTTGTTCAAACAGAGCCATGCAATGAATGCAAAATTTAGGCATCAATAGAAGGGCAAGAAAAGAAAAACAAATACTAAAGTATTTTCACTTTTGTATTTCTACTAACACTTTTTAGTAATTCTACCTACAGGGCTGCAACAACAGAAGGCAGTTTTACCCAGAGGCTGACAAGCTGAATGTATTTTATTTATTTATTTATTTATGGCTCAAAGTGCTCAGAACAACTCAAAAGATCTTACTAATATCTCTCCCTGCCTAGTTGAATCTTATGGTGTGTTTTCACTTTTTATAGGGAAAGAGTATGACATTTACTTCATTTTATATAGTTGGAAACCTGTGGATACCATGTTCAGTGTACTGGTGTCACTAAGCAGCTCTGAAATACTGTTAGTATGTTTTTCGTTTCTCCTAATTATACAAGACTGACTGCCAGAATAAACTAGTTAGAAGTAAACTGAAACATCCCTCTGCAAGGACATGAGACCCTACATTACTCTCTCTTGGTGTTTCCAGCAAAGTAAGAAAAAAAGAAAAACAAACCACTGAGTTGTACTTTTGCATCTAAGCCTGAAAACAAATGAAAAACAAGATCCTGTGCAATTCTGTTTGCCCACTGTGTGTTTCTAGCTTTGCAAAACAGGTACATCAGTGTCAGTGAAGAATTACTACATGCCATAATCACATCCTTCGCAGTACTTTTCCTGCTGCTGACATCACTAATAGCACTGCCTTCGACGTACTACAATTGAAAAACCATTTGTCATTCTCTGGAGACACTAATGCAAGCTGGATCACAAGAGGCGAGTCGGTATTTCTTAAAGGGTCCACTTGCCAACAGCCACAGTACCCAAACCAGCTAAATTTTGTGTGCCAACAAAAACCTGCACATTTCTTCCTGACCTGTAGGCTCCCCGTGCTGTAGCACAGCCACTCTGTGAGCTCCTGCCCCTCCCTGCTGGCATTTCAGAGCAGGGATTTCCCCTCTCTGCTGGGTAGATCCATCACAGCTGGCAGCAGAGAAGCACAAGCTGTTGTTCCTCCCAATGGGGTGGGTGGGCACTCTGCAAGATTTCTTTTGTCTATTTGTTTCTCTGTTGAAATACACTATATATATTTGGGGTTGCATTTTTCTTTTTGAAATTGATTCTAATGTTAAGGCCTAAACTAAATGAGATTCCATTCTCTCTTCCATTTACATCTTGGCTTACTGGCAAAGCTTCCAGTCCTGAGCACCCACGTGGCTCTGGGTCTGCTTTCTCTGCAAAATTCACCTTATGAATGCAAAATATCAACCAATTCGATTTATCTACACCTGTTTTTTCTTTCTTCTGATGTTTAAAGCTCTGGCTTTGTACAACCACTGTTTGAGTTCAATGACAACCAAGAAAGGATAGAGAGCACTCAAAAGCTCCTAAAGAAACCGAAAGACTTACGAACTCAGCTGGAGTATTTCTTTTCTCTCTTTTCAAGTGCAAACTGTGGAAAACTACAGTAGTTTATCTTCTTTCATTGACTACTTTGACAAAACCCAAAACTGAATATATTTCCACCAAATATCCATTTTAATTAACTAGAAATAGACACTAGAGGTTATAAGTTCCTTCCTGCTCTACTGCCTGTTAAAACTTGCTTTATCCCAGAGGGGGAGGTGCAGAAGGTATCCGTGCTTTTGGATGTATTAAAAACTTGAGGGACCAACAGCCAGCCCTGGTCTGAGGTGAAAGCAGCAGGAAAACAAGTCAAACAGCAGGAAAACACCACCAGTCAAGGACCTTCTATGGTACTAGAAGGGGAAGAGCTGGGAAGTCTCCAGCTAGAGCTGGACTAATAACAACTTAATATGGAAAACCACTGGGCACTGGGGATAGTAAAGGAAGCATACAAAACCAAACAAATAAGAAAACCCTGCAAGGCTTCTTGGGTTTATTTGCTTCTTTATGCCTATGCTGCATGTGAGCCCTCCAAGAAAATGGATAATCTGACCATTTGGAAATGAAAAGCTTTTAGAGTCAGGGTGTTTAAAATTGGATGCTTTGGTTATGATATTTTAACTTGAAAGATTAATTAATATTTGGAGAGTGGAAGCTTTTTTTTTTTTTAAAAAAGGTTCAGTGCTCAGCTGCTCATTAAGCACAAAATTGCATCTTCAGTAATTGCTTGCAAAAGCTGAGCAAAACGGTAAACATTTCTGTAGTACAAGCAGGAGCACGCTGCAAAGCAAGGTACGAGGCTGCCTCGTTTGGGAAAGGAAGTGAGAAAAATAACAACTCTTCCACAATTCAGTATAACCTTATCTATATTTGTACATTCCCTGGCTGAGGGATGAAGCTCTGTGCAGACACAGCCCAACAGCTGTGAATTTACTGTAGCACTGAGATTAGGAGGAGAGGGACCCCACCGAGCAGAGGGACCCCGATCTCCCCCCACACCGTGTTCAACCATCAAATGACAGCAAAGGAGGTTCCTTTTGCCACACCAGCCCTTGTGCAGCTCCCTGGAGTTCTGGCATCTCCAAGTCAGGAGAGATGGAAGGGCATTCCCAGGAGTCTGAACACCTGAGAGGCACAGAAAGTTGGGATAGCCTGTCCAGTGTCAGGTAGGAACCCCATGTCCACATTTTTAACTAAGCTCCAAGTGCAGAGGGAAGTATTTCTAAGACAGCAGAGATATGGAATTCAAACAAGATATAGTTTTGATTCAGCCAGAAAACATACTAAACACTATATTTCAAATAGTGTGAACAAAGCTGCTGTTCATACATATAAAATAATTTACTTTTTCCTATAAGACATTTTGAAAAAAATAGCAATTCCTGCTTCGATATGAAATAATCTGTTCCAGAAGGATTTTTTGGCTATGAAAACCAAGTGACCTTTCATATTAACATTGATTCAAAATGATATTTTTATTTCATTTTGAAATGTCATTTTGGTTTTTTTTTAACCGCCAAACCAAAATGAAGTGACATTTTAACTTTAAATTCATTGAAAAAGAACTGTTTGCATTTAAATGCCAAACTGAAATAAAAAAAAGAAATCACTTCTCATTAAATTATTTCTCTCCAGAACTTCAGAAGCTTTTGTTTCATACCTCAACTGAAAAATGTTGTCCTAGACTTTTGTTTCAAAATTTATATCAGAAAATACTACTTTGTCCAAGCATCAGTTGTTTTTACTGTAATTTAAATTTATGGATCAGAGAGACAAGAGCATTATTTCCGTTGCTTGCTTCAAAGTTCAATCCCCAAACAGTCAGGCCTATTTTTTTTCACCTGCACTTCAATTCACTAAAAAAATCCTCAAACAACTCCCCTTCTACCACCCTGCCCCACCTTTAATTCAAGGGAAAGGAGAAATTTTAGAATTTCATCTGCACTTTGAGAAGCTAAATTTTATTTCTTTTGCTATTAAACTCATAATCCTATTAAGGTTTATCTCTCCCCTGAAATACTTCTTACTCGTATGACTTTTTATCTTATGTTCAGTAGCAAAATAGCAAATAAATCAGAGTTTAATGGCAAAGCTACATCTGTAATGGTATTTCTTTTAACTACTCATCTTGCCTTTTTCTTTTCTTTTACAGGAATATTTTTAATTTTCTCAACTAATTGCTTAAGCAGCAAAGACAATTCAGTGCATAAATGGATATGGAATATGATCGATGCAAGAGTTGAAGTTTTAAGATTTCAAAAAGCAACCTCATAATGGAGCAACCCCCAATAATGGGAGATCATCACAGTGTTCCACAATCAAGCCAGGGTTAATATCAAAACTCTTACACAATTTGAGTCCCTTTGCCTTGGAAGGCACAGGAAGTGGTTTTGTGTTTGAGAGCGACCCAAAGTCTCTCCCTTACGCTGCAGGTTTTGGACACCTGAGAGCCAAACAAGGGAATTGTTCAATGCCACAACTTTGGATTCTGAGAGCAGTGGCCCTGCCTCTTATGGCTTTGGGCAACAGCTGAGGGATGACTGGTTTAATGCAAACTGCTTAATTTTCTTTTTCAAAATTCTTTTTAAATCTCTGCCCCACACACAAACTGCACCACTGTTTCACTTTGGCTCATACTGTTCTCCCCTAAGGAGAGGCCACAAGCATTATAAGGGCTTTTGGAGAAATAAAAAGCTCATTAAGACAGGGGTTGCTCTGTGTGTGTGCATGATGCTATTATTCAGTGATGCTGCAAAGGGAGGATCATGAATTTATCTCGTGTAAAAAAAATCCAAGAGAAAATTCATTATTAGAGCAGCTGGGAAGGGAAGCAGGGGGACAAAAAATCCCAAACCCAACCAACCAAACAACTCCTGGAGAGCAAGCCCTCTTCTAACAAAATGCTGTTGAGTTGCACTAAGCCAAAGGAAAATCTGGGCAGGGGAGCTGTGTGGGGAAAAGAGGAATTTTTTGACTGATGGAAAAGAATACTTCCATGATAAGTGCCCGAATTGGTACAGAGGCACCAGCTACAGAAACAGGCCAGTCCTCAGGGCGAGTGCCAGCATTGGTGCTGCCTCCAAACCCTTCAGAGCCCTGCTGCCTCCTCACACTGCAGGGTTAGGAAGGCTTTGGACTACAGTTCTTAGAGCTCCATGACACTACAGTCAATCGAAATTATCCCACCACCTAACTGCTAATTGCTCATCTTGGTCAGGGAGGGTGTGATCCAACCCATCCCGAGCCATTATCACATCATTCACAGCGTTTCTATGGAAGTTAATCACTGGAAATAATAGAAATCTTTCATTTTACATCAAGAATCACGAAATTCTGTCAGTCTTTTTAAGATGGGCTTTTCAAGATATTTAATTTTAGCAATACAAGTTTAGTTTATAAATCTGCCCATCTGCAGGTTCTTCTTAAGATTCTCAAGATTCTTCTTAAAAAGGTTCAAAGTATAAATCTGAATGGGATAAACTCAAAATTATTTTCATAAGTATGACCTGCATCTCTTGTTCTTCCTGGTAAAAGCATAGAATCCCAAACTGAGGGTGTTGGGAAATTTTTGGCTCACAAAGAGTAGCAGACAAGCATTGCAGCTGTGTTTTACTTCTGGCCTTATCCTAGAAAAACTGGGCTGCTGCCAGGTTTTCTCAAAGGAAGGAATCAAATTTTTTTCTGTCTGATTAAAAGAACTGAGAAAGTATTAAGCACTTGAGTTTCACATGCTGTAGTTTAAGAAAGATTCACCTATACCTTTATGTAAATCATACTTACAATTCTCTTGCTTGTAAACATGTGAAAATTCCCTCATAACAGGGTTATTCCCTTATTCCTGTTATTAAAATGCAAATGGTTCACAAATGAGGGAAGCACTTCAGAATCAGAGCAGGGAGCAACACTGATGAGGGCACTGACATGGCAAAACTGGTGCAAGCCCTTCCTTGACCCTTCCCCAGCCCTACACAAGCATGTCAGACACAGATACATAAAGTATCTGCCTTGATCTCCTGCTGGGAGCAGCTCTTCCTGTATAGATAAAGAAGTGTTCACCAGAGGAGGAATATGAGCCTGGATTCTAACCAGGAAATGTCCCAGATTCTCCTGCTGATCTCAGGAGTATTCAGAGTTGCATTACAGGGGCTGGAACCAAGGCCATCCCTATCAGACATCCTGCAGCAGGACACAGCCCCCACCTCCCCCAGGAACTGCAGACAGGCAGGAATGTGACACATCCCATATCCCACTGCCGGAATGCACTTGCCCCTTCCAAGGTATTCTGGAACAGCAAACCCACAGTGACTGTACGTGTCAGGACAGAATTTTTTAAGATCTTAACTCTGGTCCAGTTAAACATTTCTTGAAGTTGACAGTCAAATTAATAGCATCAAAACCGATGGACTTTTTGGGAAATGGACTTTCCTGAAAATGTTATTTCATTGATAGATTTTAGTTGAATGGAATTGCAACCATAGACATTTTAAGAAATATGAAGATTATCTAATATTGAAATTATCTTTCTTTTCTTAATTCTGCCCTTTGAATCTTCATAATTTAAAGCTCACATATCTCTAGTTTGAAAAATACTCAGTTTAAGACTGTAAACACAATCATTAATTGTTTTATGTAGTGGAAGGGTAAACCTATCTATTTAAACAAACATCTGGACAAACAGGTGCTTCCTCATTCAATATCCTATTAATAATTCCACTTACTTCTCTTTCCTGCTGATGCCAAACAATTTGTGAGGGATTTAAATCACAGTGGTATAAAGTGTCACCTGCTGATATCAACTTATGTATTTGAAATATCCCAGGCACTTGAGTTTATCATATGTCTTGAGCTAAACTTCTGTAAATGCTGTGAGCTGATTTCAGTCAACGTTGGAGAGACCTGAAATCAATACCTGAGTAATGCAGAGGTGTATCCATCATTTAGCAGGTGATACTTTGTCATTCCAGACACAGTCTAGTCTCCAAGTTTCACACAGGTTGTTTTGGGTTATTGTTTGTTTGTTTCTTTGGGGGTAGTTGGGCTTGTTGTTTTATTCTGCAACTTGTTTTTTTTCAAGGCAGAAAACAGGATCCCAACTTTTTGGAAAGACAAAAATTTCCCCATTTCATGCTGTTGGGAGAGTGTTATTTGACCCAAGCACAGTGGCCAAATGCCAATTATAATAATTACATTCTCAGCCCTCTGAATTCTCAGTGGAGCTTCAGCTGGATACACTGAACATCTGAGGGCACACAGATGAAGTGACTGCACAGCAGTGCAGTGTGAAGTGACCACTGTGTGTTTCTTACACATTGAACAGAAGTGTTATGTCTTGCAGTTTAGTCAATTAATTGTTTGTAATAGGAGATCACTGGATGAATGATGGTGTAGGAGTACTAACAACAAGGATGAATAATACCTATTGCTGGATTACATTTATACATGTGAATACAAACCCTGTCACAAACTCACTCAAGGCAGTAGAAGACATGCTTTTCTGGACTACTTACTTTGTATGAGAAAAAAGGTAACAAAGACTGTTTTGTTGAACTAAACCACAAGAAAACCTCTTTTGGAAGAGTAGAAAGGTCAGTTTAAGTTCGATCAATCTGAACATTCACCCATATTCAGTAATTTTGGATGAACGAGGGGTTCCTCTACAGACTATTTCAAATAAGAAAAACATAAATGCTTTCCCCACTTCTCCCTCTGCTGTGAGCAAAGATGGTGGCATTTTGGATACAATAAGGATCCTAAAAGAAGAGGCAAAACAAAAAAATAAGACCCTGACAGCAAGGAAGGTGGGCTAGTGAGTGGCTACATATTCATCTGAATCTTCTGTTTGCTCATCCCAAGGATTTAGGTATATTAGGTAGGTATTTTGGTATATCAGACTTTACAGACAGATCTGTGAATAGACTGACCACAGGCAGTTATGGTTGATACCCAACTATAAACCCAACTGTGTTCTGTATTATTTTTTGTAGAAGAGAGCATAAATCTTAAGGTTTAATGTTTATCCACACGCATAAACATAATTCCCCAAAACTTTAAGTCAGGCACAAAGCATAACTTTAAGCAGGAGATTTTGATGCCAGAGTTACTAAACTTTGGGGGGAAGCAGGGGGAACATGCCATGTTTTCCCTTTGCAGTGCATGCTCTTATTGGATGGAGTTGAACCTTTTATGAACCACAGAGAGCATAATTCAGACTGCTATGATTGACTGCAAACCATTCATTACAAATCAGGCTCACAGAACTGCACTTTGGTATGAATCAAGAGAATCATGGAATAATTCAGATTGGAAGGGCTTCAGGAGGTCATCCCCACAGACAACAGAAGGCAGCTCTCACCACAGATTGCAGTACCAGCTATGACACTAGAATTGGGTTGGGTTTTTTGAATAAATCGTCTGATTGTAATAGGAAGGGGGCATAAAAATAGAGTTCAGCAACTCAAGTCATCCCACACATTCATTGAAAATAAATAAATAAATAAATAAAATCCTTTCCCCTAGACTGGCAAATTAAAAAGAAACAGAACTTTTGTTATCACCAGCAAAGAAAAGATGAAAAAACCCCCTCCCCCCTCGCCCCTCCCCTTGCTTACACAGCTAAAGTGACTGGGTCTGCTTAGGGTCAGCATTCAATTTTTCTATTTCTGAACAGAGGAAAAGAGTTTCTATAGATCCAGAAAACCAAAAAAAAAAAAATGCATTTTGACATCAAGCATTGTGTCTATTAATCCTCTCCATATATTTTGCTTGCAGCACTTTCAATTCAGTAGTAACATTATATTTCTTACAAATATTTGCATTGTCACAGAAGCACTGTCAACTTGTGAACTTTTCTATAATTCAGAGTCAGTTTCAAGGGCTGATACATAACTTTCAGAAGGTTGTATTGTTTTGGTTTTGTTGTTTGTTTGGTTTTAAATACGAAATGATTTTACACACTATGCCCTTAAATGTTTTACACTGAAATATGAGGACAGGTATTTAGGAGAGGATAATTCGCCTTTGCAAGCCTAATTCTCTTAAGTTACACATTTAAGAATTGTTCCCTTCCTGTAGAATTGCTCTTATGCTTCATAGCTATTACATCTGGGCCTCTGTGATCCCTGATGGCCACCCCATACTCAAGTTCAACACTCCATTTATAAACACAGAAGGGCCAAAAGGAAGAGATGTGTCCTGTTCCACAATCTGATCTAGAATATATTCCTTCATGCTCTTCTGAAATGACTTGAAGCAGTAGATTCTTCCCCTCTTCAGTTTATCAGTAGGAAAAGAAAAAGGAATTGTTATAACTGCAGACCCAATACATCCAAGCAATTCTAAGAGTCAGAAGACAGAAGAATTTTTGTTCAAACTCAGATAGAGAGTGGAGCACAAGGAATTATCAGAAGAGGTCAAAGCAGCCAAAGCACATCTGCTGAGTGGTTCTGTGCTGTGTAAGAAGCTATCATTTATTTATTTTCAAATAAGAATGAAGGCTACATGCTCAAAGGCAGTTTTGTGGATGTGCCTTGTGTGTATAGAAGTTGTTTCTCCTACTCAAATACATCATCCTCTTACCTGGAATAATTCAAATAGTTGGACCTCTAGCACAGGTATTCAAGAATACATTCACTTTATTTTTTCCTAAGTGCCTTCTTAGGATTAGAAATAAAATAAAGGGAATAAATAAATAAGAAAAGGGAACATGAGTGCCAGAATGACAACAAGCAGAACTCTTACCCCTGCAAAGGTGGACAAATAGAGCTCAGTCAGCTGCATAACAATCCATTGCTAATTTTTTGTCAAAATTATACACAAAATTCATTTCTCAGTCAGCTTCCGGATTTATAGAGCAAGAAAAGTGGCAAAATGGTAGATCCTTATGTACCAGCACTAATTCCAGAGCCACATAATCCAGAAGTAATATTTGCTGTGGCATCAGGACTAAGTGCAACAACAGTATTCTACACCAGGACATGAAGTGTATTATCCAAAACACAGAAGGAAAAATAAGACAGAACTAGATAGACAGTGCTTTCAAAACCATCCTAAATATCAATAGCATAATTTTAATAAAAAAGAAAAACTAAAGTTGGTGCAAAGATCAATGAACTAGAAGCACAGCACACACTTCAAAAGAGAAAGGATGAAAAATCCCTGTAGTATGTTCTTTAAAATGGCAAAACACAGAGGAGTCAGTTAGGTGTCTCCTGAACATTTTCCTTTTCCAGTAAAAATTCATTATTATATTTGTCTTGCTAGGGCAACATGCTCAATTTTGACACCACTAATGATGCCAAAAACTTCACAAATTGAATAGAAACGCAAGAGGATAAATAAAAGTAGATCTTGGAATGCCTGGATTTCACATACCACATGCTGCTTGTGACTATCTGAAATACTCACTGCAGAAAGATTTACAGCATTGTTCATGAAGTTGCAGAATAAATTCAGAAAGCAGAGGAGATAGGAACAAAGGAATAAAAAGAATTAAAGTGCTGTTGAAAAGAAGATAGAACTGTTAAATGCAGTTACTGAAAATAAAAAACAGCTGAATGTGTCAGATTCCAGAGAACTACATTTTATAATACAACTTAAATAATCAGATATTCTTACCAGAAGGAGTGCTGTATTTGATGCACTCTGATGAGAACCAGCTATGTTTCCTCCTGAAAGAACATAAAATGAAAATTATGTCAGGAAAAGGCAGCTTGAAAATTCCCTGTCAAAACAGAAATGATTTAGATTGTTTATGTAGCATTAGAATGGATTCATTCAAGAATAAGTATTCTTAGTCATAAATATAGTACAATATTCTTTTTAATAACAGTCTTATTCTGGAACAGGTTTTTTTTTTTCCACCAAGTTCATGTTAAGACAGACATTTTCATATGGGCAGAGCAGCTATTATGCCTGCTTATTTACTATTTCTGCTACAGAGTGCCTGGGAGGCACACAGCTGCAGGCAGGGAGTACTTTGTGATACTACACACATACAGACAGACATAAGGAGGTATAAAAGGTTTGTTAAAAAATGAAATACTTAAGATTTACATTAGAGGCTTTAGGGCAGGAGAACTAAGGAGAGTGGAAAGTGGAAATCACTGGCCTAAATTAATCTGACAAGAATTTATATTCCTATTCTGAACTCGAATGGCTGGTTTGAAACATTTAATTCCATGTTAATGCAGGTAAAAGTTTCTGTGGCCCTGGTTCTAGCATGCTGTGCAGCTGTGCAATAAAAAAACCCCCTCATTTGACAGGTTTTTTCTGTCAACCTCAAATTAGAAAATCTCATGGTATGGTCAAGTGATTGGCAAGATGTGTTGGTGTCTTTGAGCACACTCATAACTAATCTACCAGAATTTTCACCTGTTTTGCCCAAAAGTTGCTCTAAAAGCAGGTTCAGGCATGAGGCTGTTTCACAGTCATCAGAAATTGCCCTTTTGTCCCTGTGTCCATTACTAGGTAGCAGCTTCCATCGTGGGATGGCACATTTATTCTGTTGTGCCAGAGTGTTTAATGAAGCAGTCACATGTACTAATGTAGCATTATATCAGGGTTCAAATGCTGCCCTCACTAACACTGAGGTTGCTCTGTTGCTCTCTTAAGTAAGACAGAAATGAGTCCTTTTGTGTCCACATTTCCCTTCTGCAGTAGCAGCCAATTCTTCCCATGCCAGAGCCTTTTCCCACCTGAATGGCTGCACTAACTCCATCAGGACACGTTTGTCCTGTCAGACAGTCTGGGACAAGCCACACATGAAAGCCTCTGCTCAATATCAGATACCAACTTTCTTCCACATACTAAAAGCATGACTAATTTTTATTTTTTTTTTAATAGAGATAGGAGTAACAGGTATCAGTTACATTTTCCATTCAGTAACTGGAGTTTCCTAAAGTCCATCTTCTAAGACTGATCTAACTCCCCCACCCTAACACACTTTTCACACCTTTATGCAAGTCACTTGGATATGATCCAGAACTAACAGACTCTCACCTCAACCACCTGTTAAGCTTTCACACTGTATTTCTACTAATTCTCTTTCCTGACTTAAGCCATCCTTACTGATTAAACAAGAGAAACACAGTCACTGGTCTCTCACGAATCTCTCCCTCCTGTATACATAAAGATGAACTTTAAGATCAAGGCAGATGAGGTTATGACAATTGTTGACATTGTTCCTCTTGTGGAGCCCTTCCCTGTTCCAGTGCTACACTGCACTGAACAGAAGCAGTGACACCTTTACCACTTCACAATCACTTTATTTTCATATCCAATGCTATTAAGCAACCAGTTGTGCCATACATTAAATTGCATGACAATATAATAGGCAAGGTATATGTATTGAAGCAAAAAAAGTAGCCTTTAGCTGTGTGTGACAGCAGATGGCTTTTGTTATCACTGCAGAAAACAAGACACTGGAGTACAGGAATTCACAGCACAAACCCTTCACTGAAATTCAAAGTAAGAAGGGTTCCTGACATGGAAATAATGCTTCTGAATCAAACTTCCAAGGAGATACTTTTCAAGTAATTCATACTCCTAAATGCAAACTGAAACACTGAAGAACCTCCAGCTCTACATGTCTGATGTAGCATTCTGTAGGATTCAGAACCTGTCACATTTTATCATCTGGTACCAGTGGAAGTAGATTTTTAGCTGGTTCTGGGAAAAGGGCAAAACCGTGAAAACTTCATGATACTGTATCTGTTTGCAAACAATTTTACACAAAGCTTTCGTAGCCTGGACAAATCTTTACTTTAAAAATTAAGAAATATAAAGGCCTGTTTAAACCAGTTATGGAAACACAACTGAGGGTACAATACTTACAGAGTAAATGTTACCTGATATACCATTCACATCTCAGTTTTGAGATAAAACCTCTCTAGAAAAAAATTAGATGGGAAAGTCTATATTTCACTAACTTATTAATAAATCCAGAATTGTTTTCATGGTCCAACTATGAAGGCAAATAATTTGGATTATTCAAGAAGACATCAAATCTTCCAGAAACTAATACATATATGCTTCAATCATTAGCATTCCTAAATTACCATATTGAGTGTGATATTTCTTTCCCTAAATGAATACTCTAGATAAGAAATACAGCCTCTAAAAATAAGCTTTTTTTTGTTCTTTAAGGCTCTTTTGGACACACCTCAGACATTTGGGTAGATGTGGGTAACACAAAAGATCAGTACTTCTTTTGACACACTACTTAGAAGAAATAGATTATTTTATTCAAGTACAGTATAATTATTTTTTTTTAATCTGTTGAAGCAGAGAAATTGCTATTGTTTGTGTTAGAGTTAAAAATGACAGGAAATCTTGCTTCTGTGCAGCTTCAGTGGAGTGGAATACATGGAAAGAATTAAGAAGCTGAAATACTTGGTAGCTTCACATTTCTAATAGCTGCACGTATACTGTAATTAGAATCTAAACCAGACGTGATATACACGTGAAAATACAGCATGACATGCACCAAAAATGAAGAGTGTCATATGATGTGTTGTACAGTCATTAATAAGTTTTCTAACAAATGAGTGCCAGAAGCCACAGCATCTCTTCTGAAGGTCTAGCTGGTTACCTAAGGAATTTCAAAATACAGACACACCTCCCACGGAATCCATACAAAAGTGACTGCTTCCCAGACAAACCCTGTAGAAAGATGAACGCTTTCCAATTTTTCTTGGAAACACGCCAGAGAACTGGGGTCAGCACTGCAGGATGGCTTTCAGGAGGTGGATGTAAGGACAAGCAGTAGGATCACTCCCATGCCTGGCTGGAGCCAGCTGCCCAGGCACTGCTCTCCCGCGGAACGGGAACCCTGGAGCTGTGCCGTGCTGCCACGCTGTGCCCAAGGCCATAGCAGAGTTCCACTGGCTCATGCTGAGCTCAGGGATTCACCAATCTCTCCTAAAGGGTGCTACAAATCACCTCCAGAGCAGTTTTGTGCCAGCCTGTGCCCCAGTCTCTGGATCTCAGGTTGAACTGAGCCCACCCTGCTCCCTGTTTTACCTGTGTAGAGCAGGAAGCTCTTGAGGGAATTTATTTCACAGAAGCAGTGAAATATCTTGCAAGAGATCTTTTTCAGCCAGTACCACACTACCTGAGAATGTTTTTCCTAAAAAGACATGTGCTATACCACTGCTGAGCCCTTCAGACCATGCACTTGTCCCCCAGCCTGACAACAGGAAGCAGTTTTACTCTGGAATACTGCAAGTCACTGGAGATTGCCATGGGCTTTCTCACACTGGCAGTTCCAGGTGGTATGACTAGAGCAAAGACAACCACACTCTCTAGGACACTAGAATCAGACTGATTTAGATTTGAAAGGAGCTCTAGACATCATCGCAAGTTTAACCCAGAGCCAGACTAGGTTGCTGTACATTCAGTAGAGTTCTGAACATATCCGTGGATGGAAATCATCCAAAATCTCTTGGCACTCTGCTCCAGTGGCTGACTACCATCACTTTGAGATCCCCACCTTCCCCTTACATTCAACTAGAATTTCTCTTGTAGCTTGTACCTGTTTTCCTCTGCTCTTTTGCTGTAACCCTTCAGAAGTCTTCATCTTCTCCGTAAAATCCCTTTAAGTAATTGAAAACAGGAATAGGATCCTCCTCTGAATCTTCTCTTAGAAGCAGAGATCCAGCTCTTCCAGTTTCTCCCCATATACTGTGCTCCAATGCTCTAACAATTTTGATATCCTAGATAATACCAAGTTCAGCAGTGTCACCATGCCATCCCAGCTACCTGGGGTCTTTCTCTACTTACTGGTGCCACTGAGTCACAAGGTCATTAATTTCTAGGACTTTTTTTCCAGTTATTACACAAATAGTCACTGCATGGCTACAAAGTCATGATGAATTCTAAATCAGGCTTGGATTTGAGCCATATTGCTTTATCAGGATATCATTTACTAGTCTTATCTTCCCAATACCTTACAAAATAAGAAAAGAACAGCTCACAGAAGCACAAGACCAGGAAAAACACATGGAAACATGACTTCTACAGGCAGCAGTAAAAGTTCATTCATTTTCACTTAATCACGGGACTGTAATATGAATGGAACTATGGAGGATGATAGCAAAACATCTTGTATCTCCCCCTCTGAGTTCAAATTTTCTCTACAAGTACCAGTATTTATTTTTTTTCCCCTTATTTAAAAAAAAAAAGTCTATTTCAGACCCAAATACAAAACCTAGTAAAGTTAACCATCCACTGATATTAGAAAATGGAATTTCAGCCAGCTAAATGTGAGAAATCACAGGAGTAGCCCAAGGTCCAGCAGTTTTACTGACACAGCATTAGTCAATGCTCTCCAGTGCCTGCTGGGTCTGGGGCGGGCAGAAGGAACTGGAAAGAAAAATTAAAAAAAGTGGGAAAAAAAAAGAGGGGGGCAAGTTTGAGATCAGTCATCAGCCTGTATCTGAATGAGCTGTACTCTAAATGGAGAGTGTGATACATGGGAATGTAGCCCCAACTGCAGATGCCACTTAGCTTTCCTCCCAGCTGCTCATCACAGAGTGCCGAGCCATCCAGGGCTGCACATGTTCATTTTTCCTGACTCCTCACAAAGTGTCACAGCAATATTTTGCCTTCTTCCTTACTTTTTGCTGCTTTTGCCTTCCTATCCTCTCTCAGCCGAATCTTGCATACATTGATGGGTTAGATGGCTTTGACATTAGACTTACATTCCTCAAGGTAAAAAATGAAAGTGCTCTTTGTTTTCTCTGAAGTCACCTTCTCTGAGCCTCTCTTTCAGTTAATTCAGACTCCTCAGCAGCTTTTGTTCCCCATGTGGTTCCATGTGCAGGTGTGGCCAGTTCAAGCTGCTTCCTCCCAGGGGCTCTGAGTCCCATGAATCTGCTATACTACACTTACTCTTTTTTTGAACTACTATGGACAATGAGGCAATGAGGCAGGGGAGAATCAGATGAGACAGATGTCATATAACATGGCTGTACTTTAAAATGGTCCTGCCTGGAAAAATGGAACAGTCTTTTGACAGAAGACTGGGACCTGAGTATGTCTAAAGCAAGTGACCACATGAAGCTATAAACCACAGGTTAGAACCCATCACACACTCACCTCTGGAGTACAAGGAAAGCTTTCTACCGAGCAGAGGCAGAGAGGATTAGTTGTCTTTTGAATCATGGCCTCGGTGAAGTCACTTCCCCAAAGCAAGCAAGGCAATGTATTTTTTATTTTCATCAAGGCCATAGGTAAGACAAGTTTCTCTGATTTCAACATTGATTTGACAATGCACCAGGAGGGAGCACCCCAAGCACAAGCCACTGATAAACACAACCTTAGCAGCAGATTTGGTTGCCTTTTAGAAAGCACACTCTGAAGGTTGGTAGGAGAAGGAAGAGTAACTGCTGCCAGGACTGGGACAGGAATGCAGGTATCATTAGTGGATCATTGACTCTGGACTGCAACAATTCCTTCAGAAAATTCCACCCAGTTCCTGAGCAATAGATGCCCAGGGCTTCACAGGAAAGAATGTGAAAGGGATTTTAGAAATGGGCAGTTGAATTCTGGCAGAGCTGAGAAGATCCTGGTGTGAGCATTCAGCAGATGATTTACAAATAAATGAAACCCGAACAATGCCTATTTTCAAAGGACACATTTTCATAGAATATGGATTTCAGCATGTTCTCTGGAGTCCTGCTTTCACTTCTAACACTACAATGGTATGCATAATATTTCCATAGAATTAGTTTATTCCCATACTTGCCTTCAAATGAGATTTCTAGCATGAAAGTAAAGGTAGGCATGTAGAGAGATACTTTTCAATGTCAGACTGTCAGCACATCCAAGCAAAGACACTGAGAGTAAAGCTGTACTGAAGGCAATGCAAAGTACTCACAAGTATTTACCCCTTTCTTGATCTAGAAAAGAAATAATCCAGAAGTTTTTATTACTACTCAAAAATACTACATTAAATAGATACAGTAATCTTAAGAATTAATAAAATAGTACTACAAGAATTAAAGTTAACGTATTATTGGATCTAAGGAACACACTTCAAAGTTACTGGGTTTGCCCCCAAACTAAAAATGTTGGATATTTCTCAATAACAAAGCCACATAGGCTATTGCTGGTCGAGTCTTGACAAGTCTTATTAAATTCTTCAGAAAGAATTTCAATTTTGAGAAGACTCAATGCTTCAAGTGTTAAACATATTTTGCACTTTTATGATCCCAATTTGGAAGAGTCCTCTCACAAAATCAAAACATCTGTGTGTCAATGTTTTAATACATAAAAAGATGATTTTTTCTTAAAAATTAGCCCTTTAAACAAGAGATGAGCTAGCAACATCAGGAAAAATGTTTTAGTCTCTCTTTGGCTGCGAAGACTAATAATGACAAAAATCAAACTTAAAATGTCAGTGCTTCAGTCTACACCAAAACCCAACAGTTCTAATTGCATTGGTGTCATTGAGGCAGACTAACAAGTATATGTGCATTTACTGTGCACTGCTGTATGTTTGTTGGGGACTAATCATAGTAAAATAAATCCAGTACAGCAATGGAAAAGGTTGTGTTGTGACTCATAAATATTTATAAACCAGAAAAACAGTAAAGTTTGGTTTGAGGTTCATGAAAGAAAAGATTTATTTTTCATGAATCCAATTCTTTAAGAGCTTCAGCGTGCAACATTTTTAATCTTTATATAAATGACCTTGATAAAATGAATAAATTGAGCAAGGCTATCACCTAGTGGTCAACGGGAGCAATATTTTATTTTTTCTTGTGAGCACTTCTATCTGCTGGGGGGGTGTTCTGGAGGCTTTTTTTGTCTCTGTGGAACTCTGTCAAATCTGCACAGTAATATTATATAAGCAGCAAATGAATATATTAAGAAACCCTGTTGATCCAATGTTTTATTACTTGTCATTTATTTTTGTCTCCAGTAGCTCTCTTGAAACATTTCAAATCTTGAAAAAGTTCTACTAAATCCTTGATTTCACTTAGTGGTTTAGTTTTTGTCTGAAGCTAACCTTAATGACTACCTTAGAAACCCATTCAGAGATTTTCAAGAGTATGCAGTACTGAGTTCAGGCAGCATTCCTCTGACCACGTTAAACAGAGTGAAATACTGAGAAGGTATTTCAGGTAGATAGAAAAGCTAAACTGAAGGAAAAAATGAAATACAGTAGCTCCTAAAATAAAACTGAAAAAAAAAATCCAAAGTACAAGTGGAAATAATCAGTGCCTATTCCACAGTGAAAATTCAAAAACACAAGTATTTGACAAAATTCAAAAACACAGGTATTCCAAAACACAGGTTTGGGTGTTTGGGGGGCTGGGCTGTATGTTTTGGCTTTGGTTAAAAAAAGCCAAGCAAGCAAACACCCCTCACACACACACACACAGTCCAAGCTCTGCACTGCCACAGGATCAGTATTCCAGAGTTCCCAGGAGCTCTGGTCACAGCCCAGTGCCCTGGAGGCTACACCGACACAGAACAAAGGCAGTGCCTGCCCTAAGCAGCTTAGTCCTTCCACCTCCTCCCCGGTATTATTCCATGGCCATTAGAGAGCCTGTAGGATTACCTTATCAAGGGCACCGGGGCTCCAGCTCCGGGGCTTTAACCAGACAATCAGCACACTGTAATTATTTGTCACGCTGGAAGAGGAAACAGTTTTCCATCTTGGAGGTTTCTTCCTTGTTTTCAGACAGTTTTTTTGGCCTCATCTGAGGCCAAAAACTATTCCTGTATTTTATCAGGAAGTAAGGGTGCTCTTACTTTTCAAACCACTTGGGAAAGTTATTGTAAGCAGACTTCACTGCTTTTTAAACTAACAAAGAAAAACGCTCTAAATTGGAACTGCAACAAAAAAACAGCTTCAACTTCGAAAAGAAAAGGTTGTTGCTCCCTGCAGTCCAGGAGAGCATCACGAAAAGATAAGGGCACATTAGTGCAGACACAGCACCTCAGCAGCACTGCTACGTGGCTTCAGTCAGCCTTGGCTGGTACCTGCCAGCTCTCAGCCACGGCAAGAGGGTTGTGCACACCTATCCCAACTGTCAGGAGAAGAAAGTCTGGTTTTGTAGGTGTCCTTTAACCATTTAAATAAATAATAATTTTTAATTTCAATTCACTTAAATAAATCAATATTTAGATAAGGTTTGCCATTTACTGCACCCAGTTTACTCTGTCATTTTACAAAAGTAAACTTATACCAACTCACTATTCTTGACAACATATATACTTCTGCCTCCAGTGTAAGGTATCAAACTGTCTCAACACAGTTCATGCATCTCCATGTTTGAGGGCTAAGGAGGTAGCTGGAATGTTGTCCCAGAGCTACAATTGTTAGTTTTATTCTTTCAGCATGGTCCACCTATCATCTTCAGCAAAATGTGATGTAAGAGGAGACAAAGCACTCCTGGGAGCCAACCTGAACTGTGAAACACACTACTCACTACAAAATCCTGCATTCTTACTTCTCCAAATTGATTTTGCCACACTGCTGGTATATGCATACAACACTTCTACAAACAGCTTGGATGCAACTCCCAGTTTCTAGAAGAGGGTTTCATCCAAGGTACCATCCCCATTGCTTTGTTTGGGGTGGCACAGGAAACCAAAAAAATTTCACACAGTACAAATGTCAGAGTATTCAAAGGCTTTTCCTCCAGGTGGGCATGAGAGGGGAGCTTTGAGGAGCAAATTCTACATCAAGTTATTTTGGGATGGTAAATGCCACAGCTCCAGAAATCCACTGCTGTGGCTGCATCCAAGTTTCTCAGCCCATGGACAGTGATAAATCTGCTTTCTCCATGACACTATAGAATACGCAGTAAGGAGTGACTTAACATTACTTCCAGCAATAATACAGGAGAAGTTGACCTGAAATGGTGGAGAGTCCCATTTATTTGAAAAACAAAAATATCTTCCCTTCAGTTTGACCCATGACATCTTTTCCTCAAGCCCCCACCATTTTGTTTGTCTTGACTCCTCCAAACAGGAGTTCAGTATTTCACCTCCAGCCAGGAGGGCAATGCACAACTCCTGAGGAGACAGGGAAGGTGACAAATCCTGTGTGCACAGTAGTTCATTCCAAACAGTGACCCAACCACAGCTTGTGCATCAAAGTACAAACCTGATAAGGAGCAGCATGTCAGGGATCCCTGGTGAAATATGAAACTCCACACAGAACAAATGCCAAAAGTCAAAGGAAAGCATCAGCAGTTTCAAATACTGTTCTCAGCTTTCCAACACACTTCTTTCTACATGGTGCTGGTGAGTGATTACAGGAGTTATCAGTTTCTCAATTGACTAAAAGTAATTATCTATTAGTTGCTGACAAATGACACCAACGTTGAGAATTTGCATGTAATGTATCTGTATCCAACAAAACACTGCAGCTGGGCCCTCACCTTACCCATCATTATGTTTCATGTGTTCACATTTTGTTGCTGGAACACATCCAGAATGGACACACAGGGAACCTCCAAGGGAACATATAAAGTGAATGGCACTTCAGATCTGATTTCCCACAAATTTTCACAGCTATGACTCATTAGAGGTCTTCTTTTTCCAAGTTCACAACTGTTTTCTGCAGTATCATTTCTGCTAAATCCTGTTATATTTGAGAGCAAATGTGCCTGGCTCACCCCCTCCCTGGGAGGAGAACCCTCTCCTTATCCTGAGTCCATGTTTACTCCCACTGAGTTGTAATGTAAACATTATTTAGAGTAATTGCAGCTTTTATTGTGACTTAACAAGTCACATCTAGAAATAGAAACAGCAGATCACAACTGTGCTGTGTACCCAATTTTGTACTGATGTTTCAGATACAGAAGTCTAAGCTAAACTTCAGTGTGAAATTGAGTTCCTCTTCTCTGATACCATCTCTGATCATATCTGCAGGTGGTAATTGCTCTTTTGATAATACCAAAACTAACTACATTAAGGCTAACAGTAGGAACATGGACTACTGCAACTTATTACTAAGGTCCCAAAGTATAAAGACATCCCTTGTCCCCTTTTACTCTTCCAAATAGGACGGTTTCAAACCAGCACAGTGTCCAATTCCCTGAAGACATTATTAACTCAGGCCTGCAGTGTTAAATAAGTCAGGTACCAGATCAGACAGAATTAGATGAGACAAATTAATCAGCAGAGGATGCATTGTACATTATCCAGCTCGACCTGCCTACATTTATATTACTGTTAGAATTTAGGGACAAGTTTCAGTCTTTAATGACAAATTCACTTTTTTCTTCACATGCCAGAAGTTGGTTGGCAAATGTACTGGCTGTGGAACAAGTAAAATAAGATAAAAAAAATTTTGCTCCTCAGTATTAGCATATTAGGCTGCTTGGTAGTTTGAGATTCACAGGGCATAAAATACACTGAAGCACACTTGCAGATTTGAGCTGTTTAGAACCTTGCTGCTTTATCTGCAGTTCAACTTATTTAAATTGCATATTCGCTTGTGCTACTACATTTTTGAAAAGAAATAGCCCAACATCTTCCAAGAAAGTTTTGCCTCAAACTGTACTCATTTCCCACCTCTTCAGACCTGACCACTGCATTGTCCAATGGATCTAAGGCTATTCCAGATCTAAATCTCTAGTCATCTTTTCATCCACCCACATCCTTTAGTTGAGGCACTAAAAAGATTATTTTTGTAAGACTTACATCCAATTAAGTTCAACAGCACAACTAAAAATGATATTTAACAGTGTGAAAATGAGAAATGCAGCAAGATCCTCAACAAGCAAAGCCCAAACCCCAAATCAACGTAAGTGCAACGGCCTCCCTCTTTCAACTCCTTTTCACACTGTCAAGTGTCATATTTTAAATACAAAAAAACTCCCAAAAAAAACAGAGGAATTCACTACATACCCATAAATTATATGGAATATATACATACATATTGGAATATATTCCATATAATGGAATCAGAAAATAGTTGAAGTTCGACAGGGCACCTGGAGCTCCACCCCAATCTCAGAGCAGGGACAGCTGTGATGGGACACTCAGAGGGGGGTCCTGTTTCTGAACATCCCCAAGAACTCTCCCAACTGCCTCTGACCATGGCCCATCACCCTGACAGTAGAAAAGACCTCTCCTAGGCTTACATAGAATTTTTTATATTTAAATATAAAATTGCCTCTTGTCCTGAAACTGGATACCTGACAGAAGAGTCCTCCCTACATATGCAACTGTAATCAATTTAAGGCAGAAATCATAACTGTCACTGAAAAAAAATAATCTGTTATCCTCAAAGTGAAATCTTCCTTTTTTTTTGGTAGGACAGTAACAAGTTTTCATTTTAAAAGAACAGCTGCTGTACTGGTTTAAGAGTCAACCAGCAGGGGAAATGAACTCAACTCAAAGGAGAGACCACAAGTCAGAATAACAATTTATTAAAACAACACAGCAAGCACAATCACACAAACAAACAATTGGTCCTAACCCACAAAACCCACATGTACAACCTGGTACCCNCTAGTTTATAGCCTGAGGAGTCAGGCTCTTATGGGCAGAGGTGCTAATAGTCTATTGACAACAGTTTCTGGGAAATGGCATGGAAGGCTATAGAATACACAGTTTTGGTTTACACTCATACCATGATGAACTCAGCTGTCCTAACTAGGACAGCTGCGCAGAAGATACATCTAGATCATGAAGATTTCATTATTTTCTGAGAAAGAAAAGGTCAAGGGAATTTTTCCCTCACTGTGAATTTTTAACATTTAAAATTTCAATATGATAAATTTCAGAATTTAAAACTATCACTCTCCAACAGAACAAACAAGAAAAAAAATAACAAAGATGGTGCTTTACTCTTTCTCCTCACTGAAATATTTCCCTCTCAAAATAAAATTCCACCAAAATTGACAGGATTTTGTCAAGTACTGAAACTTCATCAGAACTTAAACTTTAACCACATATGTTGAAAAGCAGGAATTTTCAAGCACACTCCAACTAGCAGCAAACTACATGGTAAGAAGCTGGACATCACCATTTTTTTAGCAAAAAATCACAGCACATTCAACATTAACTTCACTTGTATTCAGTATCTAAATACTAGATCCTTGGTGTACTGCATGCACTGACTCAAAATCATGAATCAAAGTCTCCCTCAGAGTCGAAACAACTGTTTCTCTTGGCTAAATTCTGCAACAATTCTCACTGAAAATTTATTTTAGCTGTGTTACTTCAAACTTAAGAGGCAAAATATATGAACGTGCATTGCTATCTGTAAAGCATTGCAGAAAGGCAACAAAGAAGCCAAATCTATCTGTGTTTGGCTCTCCCTCTAGAAGCCACGGGACTTGGAAAGAAGGTCATAATACAAGGTTAAAGTTAACACATATTGATGAGAGATGTAGTATAATGTGACACCTGCTATGGGCAGAATTACAGAAGAGCACAATTTCACCCTTGTTATTGTTTTTTGGGGGAAAAAAAGACTTTGGAGTGTTGAAATTCATCAATAATCTAGCCTCTACAGCTTTATTGTTCTCCCTGTCTTCCTTCTGGCTTCAGAAATCAGTGCAGAATGCTTAGCCCTGGCTCAATTTTTATTAAAGACGATAAAACAGGGCAGGGTTTGCATAGTCTCAAGAAGGCAATGACACGAGAAGCAGGATCTGTATTACAGGCATTTGTATGGATGGATTGGACCCAACAAATGAATTAGCTCAATCCAGCGCTTCACAGCTAGCACAGAATCTTGTTTTGGATTAATTTTCAGGCAGTAGAACTGTTTCACTCAGAAGATGAAGTGTTTTGGAATGAGTTTGAATGAGATAGTTAGAAACATCACATCCAATCTTTTTTTAAATCACACACATTTAAACCACCACAGCCAGAGAGCCCTGTTCAAATTCTGCTTTCAACCACACTGGAAAAAGAAAAAAAAAACAAGGTGGTAATACTATCATAACCTTCTTTTTTGTTTTGTCTTTTTTTGGGTGCATAATAATAATAATAATAATGCTTAACAGTGATATAGCACTTTACCTCTTCAAAGCACTGCACAATCATTAACTGAAAAAAATCATCTGACAATAACTCATCTGCCTCCCATCTGCCATCAGTGCTGCACTCCAAACAAGAGCAACTGCAAAGAGAACATTCCTTAGTGCACCCAACACCAACTTGCTTATTTTGTTCCTCTGATTTAACCTGAACACTCCTTGTATGGGGCAAAACAGGCCTCTGGGGGCAACCCCAATGACAAGAGCCCCAGTGAGACCTCAGCTGACAAACTGCTGCTGATGCCCAGGGGGATGCTGAAGGGTCAGCTCCCAGCACACTGCCTGAGGTCCACAGTCACTGTGTGACTCAGGTTCACTTACTGCAGATAGAAAAGAGTGAATTTTGATATTTGAATTAATACCAAACAAAACCCCACAGAATTCTTCTGCTGCCAACTAAACACACATTTGTTGAATAACTAGGAAACTCCTCTGTCTTTGGTGGGGGTGGGAAGGGCATGGGCTGATCTATCCAGGAATAGGAAACTACTGAGCAAGTTTGATGATTCTCCTCCCCCAAAAATGTGCAATTTAAAATTGTAAATGCAAGATTTCCACACAGATTGACTTGATTGCTACAGATATACCAGACAACATTAAGTGGTTTTCCATTCAATTCAGCACAAGCAGGGTGAAGTAGTAATTTATTACCAACTGGCTACTTCCAAGTCACCTTTACCATTTGTCACATATGCATCCTAAAAAATTACTGTACAGAAATGAAAACCATGACAAGCAATCCAAAGCATTCAAGAGGTCACTTTCTGATAAATGCTCCCTGAGACAGGAGATACAAACAAAAAGGGAAAGCAGTGACAGCAAATTAAACAGATACACAAAAGACAGAACTTTCAGTTTTACTTCTCCATCACCCCATTTATTCCTTCATCTGCATCTTCTATATAAACACTTGCAGCTGTGCTGTGTATTCTGGGTATTATGAAAATAAATCCTTTATTTGCATTTTACCTTAATCTGGCTTGAGTAAAGGGGAACTTCAAGGTGACTTTGCAAAAAGGACATTTCTCCCAAAGGCAGAGCAAATCTAAAAACCAGAACACAGGGATTCCTTTACAGGTGCTTTGGCTTCTCAGCACACCCTCCAAAACAGTAAAATCATTTGTCCAGGACAGTTAGGTTGGTTTGAGAACAAACACTGCAGGATCAAAAGAAAACAAAAATAAAAAAAAATCACCCTTTAGTTACCAGGTATAATCTGTGGAACACTCCAGCTTTCTGCTGGGATAGAGCAGACCTCACCTCATTTTCAGATCTATACAGCAAGCACCACCAGAGGTGTGTTATATTCATAGCAACACCAGCCACTGATGGCTTTACCAGGCAATTTTCAAATCCCATTCACGCTCAGAAATGTTTCTATTTTCAACTTATTTGCGCAGCCCAAATGCGTTTGGGCTTTATATGCTGTAAATGTTAGCAAAGCTGATGACTTTAAAATAAACCTTTAGTTGTTTTAGCAAAGCAACTTTTAGATCTATCTCAGAATAGTAAAGGCATGGAAAACATCATTGCTTTAGGGAGTAAAGCACACAGACAGCAACTCCCCTGAGGCTCAGTATATCATACCCTCAATTCTATATTATACCCTCATTTCTTTTGGGATTTATCACATACAATCACAAACAGACATACATGCCTTTCTTCTTTTCTATCAACCTACATTATGTTGTTTACATTATAGTTTCTATTTCAACTTGTATTCTCCTGAAAAAGGCTCTTGGCTGTGCATAAAATCACAGAAATAAAGTTATCAACATTGGAGGCACATTTACTGACTTATTTTTTTTTTTACAAAAGGGCACAAGCTTTACAGTTTGCTTTGCCATAATTAATTTACAAAGCATTAAAGACATAAACACCATATGAATCAAAAGCTATAGCAAGAAGAAAAAAGCAACAATGACAGTTTCTTTGTTCACAGGTTAAACTGTTGGTTTTTTTTAATTATTATTTACAGGACTGATTTTTTCCCCCCTTAATGGAATAATGTAATAAAAAATAAAGTTAGAAAGTTGATCTCCTTCCTCTTTCTTCTCTTCAAATCTCCCTGCCTGCAATTATTTCCTTGTGCTGTTGGTAGCTCCCCCAGGGCTGCAGAACCACAAAGGAAGCCAACATGCACATTTCCATTGGGTCATAAACCCTGACTAGATGACAGTTAACCCCAGTGGCCAGTTTGCTGAGGAAGGGTCACAATGACATTTATAATTCATGACTAGTGTGTTTGAATGCATTTCAAACATTGTTTATGCCCTGTGGCAGTTTTACAGCTCTCCACAGCAAAGCTTTACTTTCTCCTGAAAATACCTGCAGTTTTTACTGAGGAAAACATCTCTCCAAAGTCCCTGCATTCTTCAAGTGCCCCTGAATGGCATTTCCACAAATGATAAACTAATTTACTGTAGCAAGTCTAAGCTACCATTCTTTTGTCAACAATCAACCCTATGACTCACCTCTATTAGCACTATAAAAGGGTGATTTTGTCATTCTTTGTCATTGGACAGACTTATCCTTCAAAAATGTTTGGAGGATTTTCTTCCCTGCAAAGACATCTTTATGAAACAAACCAAGTCATCCCATATTTGTGCACAGTATTGAGAAATGTGCACTTGCACACCCACTGCATTGCACAGGCTGAAACATTCAGGATAACCAAGGACAACACACATAGTGTGCAGTCGTGATAATGTATCTGCTACATTCCCTAAATTAGTTTCCTCATGATCTTCTCCACTTAGCTCATTGATCCATGAATGCACTATTCCATTTTGGTCCTTTAATACTGCTATGTCAGCTCTAGCACTTTTTCCACTGGAAAAAAAAAAAAAAGCAACTCTAAACCATTTCAGTAAGAAATTAGATTGTTCCTGCTTGCACTGCACTTAGCAATAAGCAATTTTTATAAAAAGTGCAGCAATGACTAGAGAGAAGGGAACAAACTAAATTCAGATTCAGATTTGAATCAGATTTTTTTTTGGTTGACAATTGGACTTGAATTTTGCTGAAATTTCAGAAACAAGAAATAAAAACTGAAAAAGCAAATATGGAAAAGACACGTTGCAGCACATCCCACCTCTCATGTGAGGCAATTGGAAACTGTGTGCTTCAGTACTTTGTGTGGTTTTGGTCAAGATGCAAGCATCACCATTTGGGGAAGTTTTTTCCTCAGTAACCATAATCCCTGCGGGAAGAAAAACCCTCTTTGAAAAAAAAAAAAATGTGAAGGGGAAGAAGACAATATGTCCAAATAAAGTAGTCCCAGTCCCCTTTTCTCTGCCAGCACAGCATCAGCCCGAGCTGATATTGCTTGCTCTCACCTGTACAGCCCTGCAGGGCTGCCTGGGGAACTCTGTCCTCACCTGGCCTCAACAGCACCAGCCCTTTCCAATATATTGCTTGCAGCAGTTTTGTTAACAGTGTTTGGAGGAACTCAGTATAGAACAGTCATCCTTAGTATTCAGCCTTTTCCCCCGGGAACGTCACTAAGGAAAATCCAGGCAAGGAAACTGGCAAGTGAAAACCTGGTTAAAAATTTAAATTCCCTGACAAACGTTCATATCTGTATGTCCATTTTATTTGGCTTCAAAAAAGTTTAAGCTGCATTTAGAAGCAGCTTAGATGCACACCAGCTGGAGTAAAAACTATTATTCAAGGAGTAATTAATAAAATAAACTTTTACAAACATCTGAGGCCAGATTTTGTTATGTAAATGTAACCATCCTGCATCCTCAGGCAATCAGAGAGAAACCCCCTCTAAGAGGGGGTGCTGTGGATGAAGGTCAATAGAAAAGCATTCAAATAATATGTCACACACTTATGCTGCAGAGCTGAGTAAATAACTACCTGAAGTCTTATCTTCTCGCTTATTTTCACTCATTTGTTAACAAATGAAGCAAACTTCATGTGCAGCTCCTGGTCTTTGCCAATAGCTCTCAGGAATTATGAAGTTCTTTTATGACTGTCAGTATTATTTTTGGCTATGTGACTCAAGGTAGGAATGGACAAGGATATGTTGGGGGCAGAGGATCTTATTCACTGACCCAATCTGGGCACCGTAACGTTGAGACTGTTCAGGTGCTTCAAAGCCACATCAAACATTCCATGTGCTTTAGCAGCACACCAGAAGCTCCAGCAGAGTGGTCAGCAGGACAGGAGCCCATAAATCAAATCTGTGGCCACAATATGGGGGCTGGTGGTTACAAGCACATTAAGGGAATTCAGAGATGAGATGGTAAGAAGCCAAGTCATTATAGTGACAAACAGCACCCAGATGCAGGAGCATCTGCTCACAGAGCCGGACACCTGCCCTTGCCACAGCCACTGCTCTGAGCCCACAGGCTGCACAGCCTGACACTAGAACAGGGCAGCTGTGCTGGCATCCTGGTGTGGTGACAGCTCATGTTCCAGCCTGCCCAGGCATAGCCCAGCTCAGCCTGGTGCCACAGGCACCCTCCAGTGCAGGACAGACTGGTCCTGTCCCCTACAGTAACTAAGGCAAGTATTATCTTACAGGATGCCCGGGAAAGAAAAAAAAAAAAAATCAAAGTCAATTCCTCTTCTCAGTTTCCACAATCAGTTGATCAGTTATTGATTTCCTGGAGCCCCAAGTTTAACCAGATTACAGCAGAGGAAAAATCCCTACTCATAACAAATATGAAATCCAGGAAGCAGAGTTAAGGGTGATGTGCAAGCTGCAAAGCTGAAAAGTAGCCTTTGAATGGACTCAAACAAAAAGCCAAGTAAAAGACAGAGTACAAGAGAATGTTAAAAAAAGGCCATAGCCCAGATGCAGATTGCAGCACTGAGCAGACCCTAGGTGAGAACTGCCTCTGCCTGATCCCCCACAGGTCACCGCCAGAACTGCATTCCTGCAATCAACATGCATTAAGGGACAGCTTTTGGTGGAGAGATGAGCTTTAAGTTCCTAAATCTATTCAAAACCAATACTTCAAGTGGAATTGTCACGTTTTAATGGAACCAAGTTGTGCTTTCCCCTTCCCTCACATTTCATAAGTGTCAAAATACAAACTCAGCTGGTTTACTCATTAACAATAAAGAACTTTTTGCCATTGAAACTCATTGCATAGCTACAGTTCAAGGGTAGGTCTTCATCTATATAGTTTTGAGATCCAGAGGCAAAAAACTTCATAAGGCTTTTGTCACCATAGGGAAAAAGTTGCAAATGCTGTAAATAAAAGAAATAAAACTCTCTGATTACATTTCCCTAAGATTAGCAATGACAGATGCCCACATATCAGAGAAAGCAGAAGAACACAGAGCTAATCTGCAAATACAATGACTACATTTTTGATATTTAAATGTGAAGCTTAAGCTATAATGAATTAATGCACTAAATTAATTTCAGCTTCCCAGGTACACCAGAACCATTCAGTTTATTTCTAATTGCTCCATCAAAATTTTTTACTCTGAAATGAATGTAAAGATACCTTATCCAGGCCTGAGCACTTTGTAGATCTGCATTTCTCAGCCACCTCAAAGAGCATTCCTCATGAATACTTCTTTATAAATCATAGTGCTTCATATAAACAAAGTCACAGAGGATTAAGTTGCATGTTAATTAATGTAATTTCTTCTTCAAAATACTACTCTGATGATTGACTAATAAACTTAATTATTTTTAAAATCTGATTACTTTGGAAACATAGTATCAAGTAGAAATATATTCAAACAGCAAAAACTTTTGTCCCTGTAGCAAACTCTCAAAAAATTCCCATTCAACCTCAAGTCTCATTTTCTAGAGTAAATCTGCCCATTGGGCTCATGATAAACACTAAACCTAAAATAATATTACAAATGGCTCCACTGAGCTTGCAGCAAATTCTGAGTTTTATAGGTGCAAGGGGAAAGCAGGTTTTACAGTAACACTAAAATGACTGGTGCAAAACACTATAAAGTTTGCTGCTGCTTGATAAAGAAGTGCTCCGTATTTAAGAGGCAAAAATAAGCTGTGGGCAAATCTGTATAAAATAATGGAAATGGTTTGTGTAAATAGTTGGACATACTTAGATGTGCATTTCTTAAACCTGTTACGGGCTAATAAAACCAAAAAACCTCCAAGGTCTTTCCTACTTTTGCTCTTATGCTCACCAACACAGGAGTAATATGAGACATGCAGTGCCTGTTGCCCAGTTTGAAGGCTGTAATATTGGGCTCCATCTCCAAACCTGGAAGCAAAGTGTTCCAGTTTGCCCAAAACCCTTTTACACAAGCAAAACTGAACATCTTTAATAGTCAAATGGCAATTATTCCATAAGTAGTCCTTAAAACATTATTGACCACTACCTAGAGGATGGCTGATTAAAGTCCTTGGGAATGGACAATTTTCCACTGGTGCTTTGGAAGTCCTCTCCTCTCAACCACACATTTTTAAAAGCAGATTCCACACACACAGTTACAGTTCTGCAGGAGTTTGCTGGCAGGTAAAGCAAGCTGGGTCTAATTACACAATTTTGAAAGTAAGTATTTTGTACTTCTACTCTTTTAACCATTTTCTAACATGTCAACAGTTTTGCAGAAATCTGATCAGCAGACCTGCAAAGGAAATATCCTCCCTCTCTAACAAAGATTTATGATATTGGGTTCTCATAATTCAATACATGATGAAAAACAATCCTATTAAACAAAGATTTTAATCTTTTTTTCTTATTGTGATGAATTATCAATATCACGCTTTATCAATCATACAATATTATCTAAACATAAAGTAGATGAGAGCTTTTGTGCTGTGTTCAAGTTTCAGTCTTAATAAATAGCTTTTAATATATACTATAAAAAAATTACTGTATGGAGAGATGCCCTTCCATTTTTTTGCATCCTATTGAAGAATAAATGCCTTGCAACTCTAGGAGTTGCTCAGTGCTAATTCAACCACTGCTAGATCCATTTGCAGTAATATTATCCTCCAGACACCAGCAGTGACTACTGCCTGACAAATGTTATGCTTTCCAGTGGGCTTTTTTAGGGACTTCATGTATCTTTTTGTGAATCACCATTTAATCAAGAACAACAACAATAACAAAAATTCAATACATTAACTAACTCTTGGACTAAAGCATAATATTTCAGGCCACTTCAAACATTCATCCTCTCCACGTTGGATGACCATCCACATTGTGCATGCAAAAACCAGCACTTGGTGAGTATTGTCCATTTGAACCAGCAGGTATGGCTTTTTATAAATATTTTTAAGCTTAGGTATCACATTTTACACTTACAGTTCACTACTACTCTTCTACCAGGTTTTCTACAGCTCCTTCATTTTTAATGATAAACCAGTATTGGCAAGGTTATTCAAACAATATTCATCTTACTTAACAACTAACTAATTTACTGAAATTATATGTTCCTATTTATCATGTATCAAAAGTTAGAGGTAAGACAAGCTCAAGAAACACAGCTGCAGAGCAGCAAACACTAAACCTTGTGGAAAGTAATAAATTAACAAAATGTGCTTTGATGTTACTTATCACAGAGCTACAGCACATTCACTTGAAAAGTGGGAAAATATCCTGGCACTTAAACAAGTAGAGTCAAACTCATTGATTTCCAATCTCTACATTACAAGTGACAATAAAGGCAGAGTATGACACAAAAATAAGAACAAGCTCACATTTTCAGAATGAAGCTCTGCTACAACTCCGTTTTTAGCGACATACATAAACTGGGTTAAGATTGGTAGAAGATATTACCAGATAAAAATCAAGTGACTGGATGGTCAAGGTGCAAAGCCCTTGCAATACTCAGGGCTGCAAAACTGCACAAAATTGGCTGCTCTCTATGTGCCACACAGTGTCATATAATACACTTCCTAGTGATTTCATTATTATCTGCTTCTGGCTTTTTGGTAGAGCTACTCTTTTTCTACTAAGAATAAAATTTGCATCAAGGGTCTTGATTGCTTTTTGGTTTATCATTATTATTTTTATTTTTTTTAATTATTTCCATTTAATTGAACACATTAACAGAGAAGAACTTGCACCTATGGCTTTCTGAAGAAAGACCAGCTTGGCAGTTCATGCCACTTACAGGAAGTGAACCAGAACTTGACTCAAGTAGCTGTCTACAGCACAGTCAAATTATCCACGACAATCTAAAGTTTCAGAACTCAAACGGTGGCAGCAATAAGAAATTCCTATCACAAGTATTTAAGTTTTCATCGAGGCAGAAATCCATGACAGTGCTCTCTGGCTTCTGACTTGCTGTTTGTGAGACAGACAGTTGTCTCAGCTTTGTTTACATCCCTTAGTGTGGATGCTTCGAGTTGCAGCGGCGCAACTTTAACTCTTGTTGCCTGGGGGAGTTATTAAACATAATAAAACAACCCAGGAAAAGTAAAGATGAACTCACTACAACACCCTTCTGTCAACATCATGTCTCTTGGAACAAAGTCTTTTGCTCTTTAGGATATATCTCCCATTTTGTGAATGTAATTCCTGGGGATTAAAAAGAATGCTTCTATCAGGGCAGCAGTAGTGTGCATGGCTAAACTTACAATTACAGGACTTAGCAGGCAAAGAGAGGCCTTTCCACAGAAACCACCTACAAAAGTCAAAATAAAATTAGATTATTTCTACAAAGAGAGAAGAATGATGTTGTATTGAGCATCACACCATGTAATGAGCATCACACCATCTCTCCCAAGTGATAAAGTGATCACAAGTCAAGCATAAAAGCAATAAGCAAGCCACCAAGTTGAGCTATTCACTCAACTTTCCACAAGAGTTCTGACCCCAAGCTTTAAAGCCATTTTGCTTACTCTTGTTATCAAATCTTGCAGCATTTAGATGCACCATATGGATAAGAAATCATACACAAATTTAATTATTTTTTTCTTTAAAAAAACCAACAGTTAAGGTTCAAAGAAAGAATTCCTTGAAAACTGTATTTTCCCAGCCCTTTGTTTGAGGCTCTGTATTCATACCTTAGCTAACACTCCTAAGACCCAAAGCAAGAAAATGATACTTGCTCAGTCACAGAGAAATCTGTTGCCATGGGAAACACTAAGATATCAACTCAGGAATTGGTAGCAGGAGTAAATGAAAATCCACTTTTCAAACATACAAAGAAAGTACAAACCAACACACAGGGCTATGCAACAACTGTGATTTAATCCTAATTTAGGTAAGGGTATGTGATTTTTGAGTATGGCAGCTCTGTCTGCACAACCCATATGCAGCTGGCATTTCTTTTGTTTTAACTTAATATCCTTCAGAAACCCCTCTGTTCTGCCCATCTATAGGGTGACATAAATACACCTGCACATTCACCCCAGTGTACATTTTTCTGTAAAATGCTTTTCACATACAGGTCCAAATGGGCTCAGCAAAATACACAGGAAAATAATCATTGAGAATTAACTCATCCTTGTACAGAATATTATTTTAAACTCCTTTTTAAGATCTGACACACGTTACCTTCTAAAAAACCTGGATTCCTCTCAGTTACAATTCCAGAATGAACTCCCAAGCACTCACCAACTGATAACTCAATTTAAGTGATTCATAACTCACTTCAAAGTTTTGTTATACACGCTAATTTCTGCAAATCTAATTTCAACAAAGTTGTGCTGACAAAGCATGAAAGTTAAATAATTTGTAACTTGCTAATGACAAATGAGATGAAATGCAGTGATATCAATGTAATAGCTTCATAATTTACTCAATATCCAGAGGATTAAAACTTTGTTATGAATCAATAATCCATCAGCCATGGTGTTGTGAGGCAAATCTGTTATTGGTATTTAAATTTCTACTAAAGTTTCTAAGTTGAACAAAAACTTGGGAGGTTCTGCTCAGCTTTGAAAAAAGTGAATCAAGGAAAAAAAAATGCACCAGCAAAGTGCTTTGGTTTAGTCTGAGTTTAGATTTTAAGGTAGCCCAGAACAGATATACAATTTCAATAGTCAAATGCATCAAGAATATTACTGGTGAGCACTATTGTTCAATGCTGCCATTCAGATGAGTCAAATACTCTCAGCTCATTTCAGATCAGTTCATGTTCCTGACAGAAATTGTGCCTGAGGCTCTCCTAGACTCTTTGACAAATTAAAAATAAATAAAATAAATTAAGATTAGGATATCTTGTGAAATTAAATTCCAATTTTGTGCTATGTTTTTCCATGTTCTTGGCTTATTGCCACTGGCACCTAAAGGTAGAGGCTCAGTAGCATAATCCTGTCACTGGCTGATGCTCAGAGCAGCAAATGGCTCACAAAGCACTCAGCTGAGACTTTGTTTACATGTTTGTTTTATAGTTTCAAGGGTTCATAGCATCATGGACATGTATGTCTGGTTCTGTAGAGGTTGCTTATGAGAGAGTAACTTCAGATGCTAAATATTTAACTTAACACTACTAGTAATTAGACAGTAATTTAGACTCGATATTGTGGCAGGCCTCCAATTTTATTCTTGAGCTCAAAGAGAAAATGCAAGCACTGTGCTGAGACCCTCAGCCACTCTAATTTAATGGTCAGAGAACAAATGTTTAGGTTCCTTATTTATCCACAGGCTCCAAAGCATGTTTAAACCAACCACTCCCCAGTTAGTAAGATAGCCAAGAGTGTCAAGATTAGTTATAACTTTTCCTCCCAAGAAAGGTATACCCTGCAAGACAGATTTTCACAGGAACAAATTTACAGTCTGGACTGCTTTGATTTCTACTTGTTTGCAAAAGTCTCCAAGTGTTACATTCTCCCTAAACTGAATCACTCCCCTGGGAGGAGCAAAATCACTGTAGCACAAGCACTGAAGTTGCCTTATCTTGGAATAAATAAAGAATGTACACTGAGGGGTTGCCCTCAGCAAAAGTGACAGTAAGTGTGCAAAAGTCTTTGAGCACCCTCTCTAATAAACACATTTCCAGGTTTTCCCTGTAATGGGATGCTGGCTGGTAACTGAAAAGCTTTGCTTGCAGCTTGCATTTCAAGACATGTCCAAATAATCTGCTTGACAGATAATGAAACTTTGTGCAATTACCTTTAGCTGGAAGCAGAGTTCTTCAAATATCATTTTCACATTGATTTGCGACGAAATTAATTACGTTTTCCTGCAAGCTGGAACCCACAGCTAAAACTAGAGTCTAATCAAACCAACTGGGACTAAGACAGTGGTAAAAGAACCCTTAAAATACAGAACAGAAAAAAATGATTCTTGGTCTTTTACAGAGTGACTTGGCTCCCTGTAGGGGGATAAGGGTTAAATCTCATCACAAACAGCCAGAAGCCCTTGCAGTCCACTAACAAGGGCGGGGGATTACCAGGAGCTCCACATCTGTTATTGACAATGCTGATGAGCCTAATTGGCAACATGCAGCTGATCCCCCCGGAGCAGCAGGGGAGAGAAACAAATAAAGAGCACAAAGGTGGATAAGACAGCTTGAGCAATGCACTTCCCAGAGCGACTCTGGATAACCTGCTCCTGCACGCTGCAGCTCGCCAGCCCCTCTAGCAGAGACACTACTCCAGGCTGGGGGGCTGCTGCAGGCTCAGCTCTGGTGCAGCTGTGGAGTTCTGACAGACACAAACAATCAACATGACAGCAAGACCTGTCCAAGAAGGCCACAACTTTCTGGTAGATCACACATACCCCACCTGCCTCCCACGAAATAATTACTAAAGAATTACAGTTCTGACTTCTCAGCAAAACCCTGGAGTCTGTGACTCCACTTTTTGTAGTAAAGATATTATTACAGTATTTGTTTGAACAAAAAAAAAGTTACCTGGATTTTACTAGTTTAATTTCTGATCTCTTATGATGATATTCTACACTACAAGCAAAGCACAACATTCTTGTTCGTTACCAAAATTTAACTCTCTTCCCCAGCATGACTTGATTTTGAACAGGGATCACTCCCTGCAGTTCAATGGCCAAGATGTGACAGCATTATAGCAGCTGTCTCAAAAGTTAGGAGAAAATAAAAACAATGTCATCAGGCCTAATGTCATAAAATCAAGTACAGCCCATGTTCCCTAAATGACTTTCAACCTTTTATTATCACTTGCAAAATACTAGTTGGTGTCCAAGGAATTTTATGAAGAGCTTCTCCTTGCAACCACTAATCTACACAAGTGCATGCCCTTCTTTCAAGTCTCTTTCCACAGTAAGATCCCAGCTACCAAGGCATGCTGTCAAAGTCCATGAAGCACTCTTATTTAAAATATTATTAGAATGCTGATGTCACCACATGCCAGAAATATGCCAAAAGGAGAGCCAAAGTGTGTAATTAGTGAGAACTGCAGCTACAGAGAGCCTTCAGAAAAAGCAAAGTCAGGTAGAAAGTGTGAGTCCACCCTGAGTACAGCTCCCTCTTACACTCTCAGACTGGCTCTGGACACCAGTGACACCCACAGTGACCTCAGTTTCCTAATTAGTTGTAATGTGTTTGAAAGTCATTGGAAAGACTCTCTGGAGATTTTTTTTTTTTTAGGGTTTAAGCTTTTCATTAGCTGGTGAGATCAATACATTCTTTCTGTACTAACAGAATATAAAAGAAACAAATCAGGACAAACCAAACCAGCTTTTCACCCTTCTCAGACTTTCCCAGCCTTGATAAGTACCAATTTATGTCTACACTGCAAGAGATTGTCATTTAATTTACTCCCCTTTTGACTAAAGGTAGCCATTAGAAAGAACAGTCAGGAGTTTGGTATCATAACCCACCTTAATATTGACAACTCTAAAAGTCTATCCAAACACTATTACAGACAGTTGGGCCCAGACATCCACCTCAGTTGAAGTCACAAAGTGTGCAGCAAGAGTGTGATGATTCATCTTGCATCAGCAATCAATGAAATCTTCAAGCAACGATCCTGTTTTGTGTTAACATGAAATCTCAAGATGCTGCCTCGTTAGAAATTACAGAGACATCCACATTAGGAAAGATAGGAGTATTAAACATGCCTTTCTCCAAGGGCTATCAAGAGCTAACAAGAAAACGATTCAAAAAGGCTCTGTGATTGAAAATGCACTCTGGCAGATCCTTCAATGCTTTCACAGCCTTTTTTTACGCACACTCGTCTCTCATTCTGAAGTTTATTCACAAATTTTGTGAGTTCATAACTAATATCCTTCCAGGTGGCATTTGTCAACACATCCCAGAGTGATGAACTGCTATGAGCTCTGCTTCACCATTTGGGATTCTGAATGCCCCATCCCAAACACCTCAAAAATCCCCAGATCAAACTTAAAGCATTAGCTGCATATAAAGTAATTTCCTCTCACTTCATATTGAAATGAATTAGTTATTTTTGTGAAACAAATGTGAAGTTATTTGTGCTTTATGTTCAGATAGTAACCAGACTTAAAAGGGCATTTGGAAAAGGCATTTTGGCTGAAAAGCTGCCTGCAAGCTTTGCCCTGGCACCCACGTGAGCCTGGGGTCCAACAGCATGAGCTCCTCAGACATCACCTGGGGGTTTGCATGCATCTAAAATCCACAGGCCACTTAGGTCCTTCTCCAGGCACATGAGTAAAATTTCAAAGCAGGACAGATCCATTCAGCAGTCAAACCTTCAGTTTGGACAGCCTTCTCTGCTTTCAGAAGGCAGCTCTCTCATTCTGCTTATTCTCACATGCCTCTAATAGAATTCCTTGCCATTTCACGTGCATTACAATAGATTTGTTTTACATGACCAGGAAACAAGTTTTTAAACGTGTGCTGTGCATTAAATATCACACATATTCAGCAAGGAAAGAAAAACATTTCTGGAGTAATTTTACAGACTCTGGTTTCTAATAAATTTTCACAGCAACTCTAAACTGCATTAGCAAGTCCCAGTTTATTGTCAAGTTTGTGCACAACATCCCTCAGTGACATGTCAAATCTTTACCGAGGCAGCTGAACTCCTAAAGCTGTCCTCATTGGCAGCCAACTTGTCAGATTAAATTGCCACCTCTTGTCAGGTAAAGATGTACGATCCGATATCCCTCTGTTGCTGATGACACAAACTGTCCTTTCACTTTGGATGTATTATGAATCTCCAGTGTTTCTTACTATGGGAAAAGATCTATCTCATGGGGAGAGAGGAAATATTGCTTGCTGACCACTTTAAACATGGTTTATTATAAATATAGACAAAGGAATACAAGACTTGTGAGTGTTTTCAGTTGTGTTTAGTTTTCACTCTGTGTTGGGTATTTGCTTATCTGTCTAGGGAATCAAAAAGTAAAAACATTTTCATTATCTGTCTCTTAAGTGCTGTTTCCATAATGTTGCCCAAACATGTATTTACTATTTCCAAATGTTCTTAAAGAGGTTGAACAGGGAGGATGGACCAGATGACCCGCTTTGGTGCCTTCCAGCCTTACCCAATCTGTGATTTCTGTGCATTATTGCTTCTCTTTACAAGGTCTTTGAAGCAGAGTTTTGCAAGAAAGAATCACCTGTCACAACATGTGTGTTATTAGATGGCACACAGATAATGGAATAGATTATTGAATGGAACAGAATTTGGCTTTGTGTCGTGCCTTTTACAATCCCAGCATGGCAATCTGTTTCCCATTAAGCAAGACAATCAGACAAACCAGTTCAGCTGTCAGCAAGCCCACCACCTCTGTGATCAGTGGCAGTGCAGGCACGTGGAAGGCACCACAAACTGCGGGGTGAGCATTTCAAAGCCCCTGGGCAGTCAGTGGAAACTTGAGGGCAAAACATAAGTCCTCCAGGATGATGGTAAGAACTGTCCCAGGGGAGCATTTACTGAGCTAGGAGGCAACCAGCATGAAGTCAGGAATGCAGAAATCAGCTGAGGCAGCTACACAACCAGCCATCAGATGCCACAGTACCAACCCAGCCACCGGGAGTTCCACAGCATCTCTCTGTATTTAAAGCCCTGAGTGATGGCCAGAAGCTCAGCACTTGCAGTGTAGAAGTGACTCTAATAGCCCAACACAGGACTTGAACCTTGTGGGGAGTTAGTTTTTGGGTCCTAGATCACACCCAAGACTTGAGGAACAGAAAGGAGCAGAGCACCCTAAGTTTTTGTGGCATTGACACTGAATTATTACTTTCCTCAGCATTTTTCAAACAATTACAGTGCAAAATCCTACTGCTGGCTTCCTTACTCAAAACATAACCACACGACTCTGACACACGGGATATTCTAAACAGCCTCCCTAAATTTGGAGGGGAAATAAAATCAAATATTAACAACATATTTCTGACACACCTGCACAGCAAAGTTTTGTTAGACTCCTTTATAAAACTGCATTTTCACATTTAAGTTTTGCATTTCCACTTCTCATCCTGCAAATCACCCCAAAACACAGAGTATTAGAAATACAAAAACAAGTTTCAGATAATTTTTTTTCTTTCTTGAAAGACCAAAGCAACCATGTCTCTTAACTGCCAGGGAGAGTACTAAATTCTCACATCTATTTACAATTTTTCAGTCAGGAACAGGAAGTTACAGAAAATGCAACTTAAGGCTTTTTAGGCCAGAGAAACAGAACTTTAGCGCTACCTCAAAGACACAATTCTGTTGAGCTGCACTGGTATAGTTTGAAAAGTTGATTCACCAGAAATTCCTAATAGCTGTCAGAAAGTTTTCCAAAGTCCTCTGAAGCACTAGTGCTGATTAGTACTTTATTTCCTCACCTGCTTGCAGGAACACAGATTGCTTACTCTGGGCTCATCACAGACCGAAATGGCTCCAAGCAGTGCCTGGGAGCATAATTAAAAAAAACTGTGCCCCAGAGAAAGCTGCCGAGAAGCCTGAGCTCACTCAGAAACACAGTCACAGCTTTCCCAACTGACAGCAGGAGAGGAGCTGCACAGCAAGTTCAACAGACATCACCTTTAAGGGGATGCTGGAAATTTTCTGGGATTTTACAAAATTTTGCATGCTTCTCCAGGGCAGTTGAATGGAAGTTCAAAATACCAAAAATCAACACAGAATAGCTAAGAATTTAAAAACTTATCAAGCAGGCAGGGTTTGGTACAAAAATGTATCAAAGTAGGTATCAAGCAGTGTTTTTGGAAATTGTAGTTTTGGTGAATTAAAATAATTCCAATTTAAACTTTCAGTGAAGAAATTATGACACAATACTCAAAAGGGGATACTTTTTTACCCACTTTTATGTCTTACATAAAATAGACTCTTCCCACTAACCAGTACTATGATCCTAGACCCCAATTTAGATGATTTCATTATCATTTTAAAAGAAGAAAGATATATTAGGAAAATGAAGCTATAGACTAATGTTACCTTATTAAAATCCTATTTACATAGAATTAACATAAATACAAGTTGGTAAACCATATGCTATCACATCTGTTCCTCTGTGTATTAATAAGACTGTCCCCTATAGGGCTCTCAAATTAATATGTATTAGACTACAATACAAAGTATTTAGATTCTCTTGACAATATAATTTGTAGGTAGATTATCTGTAGGTTTCTAGCTTGGAATTATTGCTGTTACACTATACCTCAGCTGTTTCTTCTAGTGTGATTAAAGTAAAACACTTGGCTCTTCTTGTATTAAAACTTTATGGAATTATGTCAATTTTCAAATGCTCAGCTCCTTACATTTCAAGTATTTTCAGTCTGAAAGTGTCAGAATATGCAGTTCTTTACCAACCACAGCACTGTTTAGGAGCTTTGTTTTCCAACTTCCTGGACACTTAATATATGCCAAACACTCAGAAGTCTTTACTAATTAGGTTAAGAAAAAACTCATATAACTCAAAAAGAACTTTGAAGCTTAAGAGATACATATTCCATTTCAGACACCAAACATTCTATAAATATACATTTACATCTTCCTATGAAACCAACAGATGCCTCCCTGTACTGAATAAAGCAGGTGTTTTTATTTGCTCTTGAAGACTACGAAGAATATTTTGAGAAATCAATAAAGTGTTCTATGCCTACTGTTTTTATACTTACATTTACTTCTTTTCTTTGCATACACTGTGTGACTGAAAAAATACCCCCAAACCCCCTCATTTTTTTCAGCTCAGCTACAAGGTTCAGTAACTAAAAAGGTTTAAAAACTAAATGCTGAAATAAGAAATTACATATAATTCACCTTTAAAACTATTAAAGCCTCTTCTTCATAGGGGAGAGACTGCCCTCAAGGGCTCCCTATGAAAGGCTGCTCTCAGAATATCACTGTAAAATGCTTCCCCTGTTTTAAAGGGTAATAAAAAAAAGAAAAAAAGCTGTATGTTGGCAAGTCATTTAAAGAGCTAGAAAAACCCAGAGTTAGGTACAACTTCTCTGAGTCTGTTAGGAGTATCCACACCACAAGGTCAACACACTGCACTATCATCCCTTGTCTTTGCCAAGATATCAGCACCCAGTCAAGGCAAGTTACTTCATGACTGTCTCATGTGCCCCTTTGTGGTTTGCTCCTACCATACTTTCCAACCTCGAGATCTCTATTTTGTTGTTTCTCCTTAAGTAACTCACCAAAAAAACCAGGCACTACCAAATACATTATTAAAACTCACCTGGTTAGCCAGACCTGCAGCCAAAAGGAGAAAATACTCCCACAGCCTCTCTGCACCTCAGCCATGGTGCAGAGACCACCCTCCCACATATCTCAAACAGCAGGTAGTTCCCTCACACACCTTGAAACAGTTTATTAAAAGCCAAAACAGCACAGGAAAATGCCAACTCCTCTACTGAGAGTAGCTTTTAGACCAAGCCAAATACAAACAAATCAACTAAGACCATCCAGGTGCCATTTTTACCTTTTTTTGAGCCAGGGGACCTAAGAAATTCTTTTCCCAGAAGCAGCTCCAGCACTCCCATGTTTCTCCAGGCTATTCCTCACAACTCAGCAGTGGCAAAACGTTCTGACAGACCCAAGCTGGGGACTCAAGGAGCCACTGCAGTTGCCAGGAGAGAAGGGGTTCGTGGGGCAGGGACAGACCCCACACTGCCACATGCTGCCCTCACCCTCTGTGGAGGACTGGCAAACTGAGCCCCAACTAATCCCTCTCACCTGAAGGCAAGAACGTGTTTATTGACTCTCTCCCCAGCTGGTTGTGTAAGGAACTGCTCAGCCTAACTCTGGACACCTGCTAGCCCCTGCCAACAAACCCTGCTCCAAATTCACCTCCCCTTGGACACCTGTGGCTTGTTTGTTTTCCACTCCAAGGGAGAGCTGCTTCACTTTGCTCTTGTGGTCTCTGAAGCACTGCAACAAAATGGTGATGGAAATTTCTTCTCTGTGAATAATTTTACAGTGGAGCTTCAGAACTTTTGAGAACAAGCATATAATCATAAATCAGAATTACATTTCATTGCCGGGCTACATTAGGGTTTAGATTTTTATAATATTTTCCTAAGAAATGATCATAGAGGCTTAAAGACCCTCAGGGTTTTTTTTGGATAACTGAAATGCTCCACATCAAGACCCACAGTTCTTATATTATGTCCACAATGCTGTATGGGTGCTCTCTCTGTTCACAGCTGGGGAAACCAAGGCTCAGGCAAGTCACAGGAATGGCACCCCCAGTCAGGAAGAGCCCCCTCATCCTCAGCAGGGAACCCTGGGACACACTGCCTTCCTGACCACCCAACCACACAGGCTGCTGAACATCCTGGGAAAATTTTAAGAAAGCTAGTGATAAACTCAGAAGTACAGAAGTGTTTACATTGTTTTCATTTTTATACACTCGGACCAACTTTTGCTCTTCCACATCTCACAGCTGAGTTTATATTAATGCCTCAGTGCCCCAAGACTAACTGCATGACAGGTGCAGGGCTGCAGATGCAACTTATGAATAGATCCTGCCCTAATGCTCTTGAAGTAATACTGAAAAGTACGTCTGAGTTTTCAAGAAATGTAAAGAAAATGAACTGTGCAGAAAATATTACTAAAAGATTGCTCTTACTGCACTGGTTTACTTTCACAATTCTGGGGCCCAGCTCATTATATTTGAATTGTCAGCTTCTGCTAACACAGGAAAGGATCCAACATGGCATTGTCATGGTATCCACAGAACAAGGAGAAACATTAAGGGAGCAGTCTTTCCTCTCAGTGCATTTTTTTCCTGCAGTTGTGCTCTGTGCAGCAAACCAGGCACCTGCTCGGGGGCCAAGGGACAGCAAAAGCCAAGCCCAGCCTGCTCTGCTCCAGCTGCATCACTGGGAGTCCATAATTCGTCATAAGTCCCAGCAGACACGGCACGTGTGATTCCAGGGGTTGGGCCCAAAGTGCACCTTTTCTGGGATCAGAGAAGCTTTAATGCCACAGGAAGAAATATAAAACTGAGTGGTCCTCAGCTTGTTCCACACTGGGTCTTCTTCTCCAAGTTTAAATCCACGTTACTTTTGTTTTCAGGCTTACACAGTCTTCTGCCTGGCACTCCAGTAAAAGATGCAACGATGCACTGCAGGAGACAGTGAGGAAAGTGCCATCTCCTGGAATGAAAAACAGCCTTAAGAATAACACATCATCATCAATTTTCACTGGGTTTAGGTAACAGAACAGGAATTGTAATATTCAAAAAGCAAATCAGTTGAGCAGCATGAGGATGGAAGCCATGCAGACAGGATTGTAACTGATTTTTAACCTGCAACTACTGGGTTATTCTGCTTTATTATGGACATTTGTAAGGCTGCATTATGGATCAGATTGCTGCATAAGGCATTAGAGAAATATGTGAGCTCTAGACCTTCCTCTATGCAATTTCATCATGCCTGCAAAATTTCCTCCAGTTTTGCATATTCATTAATTGCTTGAGTTTTCACGGTCTTAAGTTCTGAAGTGTTTCATTAATTTCCAACCCAGACACAAATATAATGATTTTTCCAGCCAGAGACAAATAGATTGGATCAAGAGTAATCCTATTGAGCTCTGAGGTTCAAAGCAGTGATCACAAAGGGTCTCTCTGTTATAGACCAGTGACCCTTTTGAACAGTATCCACATATAATTAATATAAGCATGTCTTAATAAACCATATGCTCACTCAGCTGTTCTTTGCTATATTAATAACAAGGCTGTCCCCTAAGGGACTCCAAAATTAATGTATATTAGACATATGTATCCTAATAACCAGAAGGTAACACAGTTGTACTTGTCTTACTTTAGATAAGTATTTAATACAGCATTATTTTAATGACTTTAACAAAACATATGTGCCTGTTGGCTCAAAAATGCAGTTTATGAGATTAAAGATAAGCTGAATATTGGGATAACAAACCTCACATTCTTTCCCATAATATATTAATAACAAATAGGATTGATGAAAATATGTGTCTAGTACCCTTTTAAAAAAGGGAAAGTGACTAAAAGGCAAAGTGCAACATAAGAAAACCTCTAAATAGATCATATCATTTCAGGTCTCATTTGTGGTTGCTCATTACCTTATGACACAGACTATAACTGAGTATTGCTCTTCACAGTATTAAAGTAGGCAAACCTATTTAAATAAAATAATCACTGTTATCTCACACAAAGGTTCAGCTGATTGGAGTGATCTGAAATTTCCAACCACATTTTTTTCCTATCTGTTTTATCACAAGCAATTTATTTTGTAATATCCTAGCTCCCCCACACTTCTGAAAAAATAAGTGGCAAAATAAAATTCTGATCAAAATCCAAGAGTGAGAGAAGATGTCTCTGAGTAGAAAACAGACAAATGTTAACTGGAGTAAAAATTTCTTCCAGTGTCTCTTACTTTCCAAAGGAAAAGGAAAAGGAAAGCCTGATCACTGAATTTTTTCTTATCTAGGATCGTTCTCACAGAAAGCTTTGACAGAGAGCAGACTGATCCTGGTGTGATTTATTAAAATCTGAATATGTCTGTGGAATGGGAAAGAGGCCTGATGGCATCACAGGAGGGCCATGAAGATGCTCAGAGGGTTGGGGCACCTCCTATGAAGAAAGGCTGAGACAGCTGGGGTTGTTCAGGCTGGAGAAGGTTCTGAGGAGAGCTCAGAGCTCCTTCAGTGCCTAAAGGGGCTCCAAGAGAGATGAAGAGGAACTTGGGACAAGGCTTTGGAGTGATAGGACAAGGGGGAATGGCTTCACTCTGACCTAGGGTAGGGTTTAATTAAATATTAGGAAGAAACTCTTTAATGGGAGGGTGGTGAGGCACTCAAACAGGTTGCCCAGAAAAGTTGTGGATGCCCCATCTCTGGAGGTGTTCAAGGCCAGGTTGGATGGGGCTCTGAGGGTGTTGAGGTTTTTTGGTGTTTGGTTTGGTGGGGGTTTTTGGGAGGGGAGAATAAAAAGAAAAAAAAAAAAAAAGGTTTTCTCCATGTGTCCCCACAGGACAGGAAACTGAGGAAAGCATTCCTCAGTGTCAGGTTTTTTTCTTACCGGCAAAAAAGGATGGAAAAAAGGTCTTTGCCTTTTTATTTGTAAAACTTTGTTACCAATTGCTACCTGCACACCTGGTCCTTCCTTCAACAGAGATCTTCTGTGTGGCCATGATAAGCTCCCATATCTTGTATATAATACACCTGGATGAATAACTCATGAATAACTTTTCCTTATACTGTTTTCAATGACTGCCTTCTCTCCCCTTCCATGTGCATTTTCACCCTGTGCCATTTTTAAATACAGATAGAAGAGTTGCTCTTTTTTTGGGGGGGAAGGGGAGCAGGGGGGGCTCTGCTGTGGTGTATAATGACCATAGGTGCCAAAATAATACACTTATGTGGGATGAAACTTGCAATTATCATTCTACCCCTTATATAGCTCTGCATAATCCGATACAGTTCCCAGAAAAGCTCCAAGTTCCAGCTCCAGTTTTCTGAGCAGATGTGATCCCCACCTCACAAGATCCACTGACAGTTAACAATACACTTGTCATTTAGAGTCGGATAAAAAGCAGCTGTTCTTTAAGCTTTCATTTCAAAAAATTCATACTGTTCTGCAACAAATGGTAATTAACTGCTAAAAGGGGAATACTGAGAGCAGTCCTCCAGATAAAATGCTTTTGTTTATCATTAATTTATAACAATGCATCACAAACTTGAGAAGTAGATGCAAGAGTCACAGGATAATGAAGCCTGAATATTTTGATCAAAACAACTACAGCAGGTTAAACATCTCCACTGGGCTGAGGTAGCTGAATTGAAATGTCTGGTCTCAATTGCTTGTTGCCGTGTTGTGCTTTCACCAGCTGACATGAGGAAACTTCTTTTCCTGACAAAAGACAAAACATTTCTGCCAGCTGAGGTGACATTGTGCTCATTCAATAATGATACAAGGCCCTGAGGTTCTTCAGCAAGAAAGATAACAAAGAGAATCCTCATTAACTAACTGCAGAAGAATGAAGGTCAACCCACAGAGAGAATTGCATGCTTACATGTCACTTAGAACATTTGTTCTTCATTAATTCTTTAAACCCAAGCTGGGATATCATCTAGCAGCATTTTAATGCCCGTACTCCATCAGAAATAACTCTTAGGATGTGGGTTTCTTTGCACTCTGCTTAGGAGGCTTTATTTATAAGCACTTGACTTCACATCGTTGGGCAATAATAATGTTTTAGGATTGTTCCAACACTGGATGTAATACAGGTAATAACAGTTTGGGTATTTCAAGATGAAATAAATGAGGACTGACATAATATATTCCAAAAAGTTCACTATATGGACATATAAAAATACCATCCCTATTTTTTACGTTTGTGCACTACTTTGTTATTGTTGTATTTTTAAGTTCTTTCTGGTGAATCAAAACACCTTATTTCTGTCAAGAGTACACTCCTCACAGACTGGTAGAATTATATGTGAGATACCTGTATTTTCAAATATTCATTAGCAAATATTACTAGCAATAGCAGAGCAGAAGCATTTACCATTGTTTCTTATGATAATTAAAAAAATTTATTCTGTGTAAAGTTTGAAAAAAAATTCATGATTCCTTAATTGTCACATTTTTTGATCAAGTATTCATACTGGCCACATTCAGAACATTTTATACTTTGTTTTTCATTACCCTTAATGCTTGTACTTGCTCAGTTTCTCACTGGAAAACAGATAATGCAAATATTTTCAAAATATACTAACCTCTGTCAGATTTTATTTCCTCCACCCAGATCAAGATGATATATGGATCATTCAGTACTTAAATCAGAAGTCATTACTCAGAAAACACTTAATTATGAGAGTTAAGTGAGCCTCATATTTTCAAATTGGATAAGCTTGGATTTGTTTTTTATTTTCTATCTCGAAATGTTCCTTTAATGCTGGGCAGAATGCCTTCCCCCACTCCACATTAGTTTATTGAAGCTTGAAAATATGACTCCTTTTGAGACATACATGGCTATGGCTAACTCATTTCCAACTCTTTTTCATTTTCTTTTAATTGACATAACATATTTATAGCATTTGTATAGTAACATAGTATTTGTGAGGGGCTTCTTTGGCCACAGACACATAAACAGGTTACTGAAAAGCAAGCATATTTTAACCCAATATCCTTTTACTGTTTCTTCCAAATCCTCAGTGAGTTATCTTAAATCTCCCTTTTAGCCACTGCCAACCTGATATAAATATATTATTTTATGGACACTGTGCAAACAGAGAAGCACTCTTGTCTCTCAGCAGACTTTTGTTTATGTGTTTCAGGTTTAATCTGCAGGTGACATTAGATTCCTAGACCAGCACAGAACCCCAGTGCTGTCTGCACAATGTCAGAAGGCAGCCTGTGTCAGGGAAATTTGATCAGCACGCTGTCTAACCTAACTTTGAGAGAGAAACATATGATTCTTTGCCTACATCTTCAAATTAGAATCTGGTAATAGTTAATGTTACAATAGGAAAGTGGGGAAATAAAATTTTAAAACACCAAAACACTAAGGCACCTGAAACAACACAGCCTCAAATTTAACTCTGTTGTTGCAATCCAAAGGAATAGTGAAGCAAAGTGTCTATTTGTGTCCTGGATCACAAAGCAGGCTGTAGCCCTGAGTGGGCTTATCTAGCTGGCTTTTAAACTGTTTCCATCCAACCTTGTCCACTACAAAATCCTTGGTTCAATACCCTTGTTTCTGCTGTCAGGCAACGCTGCGAACATGACGTTTTTTCTACACTCCCGTGCACCCGCAGAGTTCTGATGTCTGTTCCTCAGACAGCCCAGCAGACAATTGCTCTTCTCTTTCACATGTTCTTTTTATTAGGAAGGCAGCAAATTATAAGCTATTCTCTCTCGTCTGAAACTTGTCCTGATTGGCTTGAAAAGAGATCCCAGAGCCCACCTGCCACATCTGCTGCACAACAAGGCACCTGACAGAGGCTTCAAAAGAACCTGTGTTTTCCATTTCCTGAACACCAAGTGCTACATCAGTTCTACCTCAGCCTTCTCCTCTGCTGCTGCCTGTGCTCTTCATGGCTGGGGCAGCCTTGCTTCTGACAGGTGCCATTTCAGATTTAATGGCTACGGGACTCTCTTACAGACCATGACAGAGAGCTGGTTGTTATTCCATCCTACTCTGCTGGGGTATGCTGGGTAAATCAAGAAGCATAAATGGTAGAATAAAATTACCCCTACACTTAGGTAGTATGTCCATCTTAGCTGGCTACTGTACATTCCTCGAGTCGTAATAAAACTGATATATACAAATAGCTCTCATGTGTGTACTAATTTACAAAAAGAGAACTGCAACAGTGTTCGGGATTTAGAAAATGACCCATTCTGTTCCAGCTTTCTAAATTTATCCAGTTTAATGTTGATCAGTGAAATGGCTTTACAAAGGGGAAGTTCCTTACCTAGTAGGTAGATTAAACACAGACAGTTGTCTGCAGCACAGATACAGAGGCTTTCTTAATTTCTTCTCTTGTGCTTGCATGGGTTAGAGCACAGGATTTGGTTCCCCCTCTTCTCTGCTGAACAATTATGAAGTAATGTCTGGTCTACTTAGCAAATGGTGCAATTTCCTCTTTCATTTTTATTCATTTATTTATTTTATAATGAAGAGAGAGCTCTCAGAGTGAATGAGCAATTACCCAGCACATTCCTCTGGGATCTCTCGGAAAGTAAGGAACAGAAGCACTCGAACATGATTCCAATCCACCTTTGCCATCATCCAGTGGCAGAGTCAATTTGAAAAGCTGCTGACATATCCAGAGGTCTCCCAGGCACTCACGTAAGTTAAGTATGTTAATGCTTTCCTAATCAAAGCAAAAGCTACAAAGTTCCTATTGAACATTCCCGGTAATTACTAACAGATTAAAAATGCCTGTGAGAAGTTCATAGTCCATCCCCTAAAGTTTACCTAGAAATAACACTTTCAAAAATTGCCTGAATATCCTGAAATTTTTGTAATAAGGTTGCTGAACTGAACTGTGAAAATGACAAATTTTAATGTACCTTGGACCAGTTTTCCACCAATGTCAGATGAAATGGATGGGTTTGAATCACTCGATCAGAATTTAAATGAAAGCAAGCAAAGTGGGAGTTTTTTGGTTTGGGTTTTTTGGGTTTTCTTTAGGGATACTGAAACATTATATTATAAAAGTAAGAGATACCAAATAATACTTATTCAGTTTCAGGAAGGTATACAGGTTAACTCTGAACCAACAATTTTTTGAATTCCATCCTACTATTGCACACCCACTGCAAAACACAAACCTTTCAGTAGTGGAAAATTACCCCTTCTCTTCTCTGATAAAAATGTTAGTGGAAATAACATTCCTTTGTTATTTTCTTAGATAATAATTGATATCAAGTAAGTAAAGCATAATCCAAAAAAATCTTCTTAAAATATCACAGCATTTAATGTTACATTGCTGGATGGAAGCATGTATGGCATGGAGGTTACATACTGCATTAAGAAAAGTGAATATTTCTTTAATATACTAAGTCTAGTTCTCAATTATTTTCCCCAAAGGAGGTTTGAAATAGTGCCATTCAAATCTGCCACAGTTTACAACTTCCTGTGAGTGGCTGAAGAAGATATAAGATAGTAGAGTATCAGTTCTACTTCAAGTACATTTAAATAGACTGGAGGAATAAATTTAAAGCTTTAGAAAATCCTAATCAACATGAGACTTTTTATACAAGTACTACGATCATGCATTATAGGGAAAACAGATTTTTTTCTCTTCCATCAATCTAAGTCTATTTATTTAGAAATTACTAGGTTATTAGAACTGCTATCTTGTCTCTTGTATTTAATTTTCAATCTGCATTACATTTAGATATCCTAGTGACAGAGAAAGAGGCGGATGGTTCCACTTCTCCAGCTTCCAGTTCTGCAAAATGAATCTCAGTGTGAAAAATTAAGATTAATGGGCTTCATAATCATTTTGTTCTGCTAAAGCCAACTTGAATAAAAGGGAAAAAGAGTTCAGATATGAAAACATCTTTGATATCTTTGAATAAAAATAAGCATTGTACATAACGTTGAGCTCCTGCACAAATTGCCATTTTATTTTCTCCCATGCCTGTGTGAAGCACCATTACCACACGTACAAGGGATTTCACAACATTCTCATTCAACCTGTTTGCTCTGTGATGTGCAGGAAATGGTCTAGGGGGACATGAAGTGCAGAGACTGCCACACTGGGCTTGTGATTTTCAGGATTCCACATACACTCTGATTTTTCAACAGCTAATTTACCACCTTGCTTTAACTGAAGGGTAGAATAGTTCACCTGCAGACAGAGGTCACAATTCTGACCCCCACTTGCCTACCTGGTCCCTCTCTGAGTACCTCATGTGGTTGCTCTGTAGCTATTTAAAAGGGTGCCACATGTCAAGAGTTTTGCTTTTGGATCAGCTTAAGAATCTAAAGATACCTTGTAGAGTTCCCTGCACGGGACAAGGAATGTCTGAGAGAGGAGTGGTGAGGCCACTGCCATCCCCATCATCTGTCAGTCATGAAACTGCTGGCAAAGACAATGGGCACAAATTTGGGCCTCTCCTTCCTTCTGAGATAAAAAACCACTCCACTGAATGACACAGAACTGACATTTGATGAAATGTAATCCACATTAAAACTGTTACAAAACCGGTTGTATAATGCTTAGTGTATAATCCTTACTGGTTTTAAACTGATAAAACCAGAACCAAATTAGTTAAGCTAAAGAGTATTTCATTCCTCACTGGCTGAAAATTACTGCACTAGCACTTTGGTTTTTTAGTCTTAAACTGTGGAGTTTCTTTATGCCTAGTCTGATTTCATAGGAGAATAGGCACATTTCAAATTCTTCAGTACAGGAGAAAGAAGAGAGCAGGTGATACACAATAAAGCATTTCATACCTATTCAGCTTCTTGTAGCCTCTCCAGACCAATGATCTTAAATTAACGGAGTGATTGCTTGAGAAAAGCCCTCTGCCACGCCTCTGACCAAGTCCAGCATTGATCCGGGGGCACAGCTTTCTCACTGCTACAAAGTCGCTATATTTCATCAGCACCTTCTGCTGTATTTTTAACTGTGCCCCTGCATCGGTTGCCACGCTGCTCTGGCAGGTTGAACACTGCCCTCCAGTAATCAGCCAGGGAGTGCAAAATGGATGTGGTATTACAGTGCATTAGGTAGGAAACGCTGCAGCATCACCTCCTCCCTGAAAGCTTGCAAAACCCCCCTTTCCCTTCTAGCAAAACACTACTGAACCCATAATGTGCAATAAGTATAAATTTGATTTTTATAACTCCTGGCGGAGCACCGGCCCACGAGAATGATAAACATTCTACTATTTCCAGCATCTGGCTCTTGGAAAACCTTTATTTTTAATTTCTGTTGTGCAATTTGACATGACCTCAGATAACCTGCTCTAACCAGGTGTTTCACTCTGTAATAGGAGCAGAGTGGTTTTGGAATGCACAAGAGGTGCTGGGATGTCCTGATTTGGAGACGGCCTCTTGTTAATCTCAGCTTTGGTTGCCTTACCTTCAGAATTGTTTGGTACCAGTCTTTCCTGTCAGCAAGGTGATAACACAAAATGGATATTTGTATATTCATAAATACTCATTAATAGCAGCAGAGAAGAACTCTGGCACTGTATTTTGCAGATAAGGAATCATTTAGACTGGCTATATATAGATTCATTGTAAAATTTGGACAAATCACCTGGTTTTTTACAACTCGGTTCCTTCCTTGTATGGCAGAGAAAGTAACTTCATTTCCTTTGCCCATTTAACTTTGATTTTTTGTTTAGATGAGAGTCCCTCACTATGAATATGCAGAGATAATTTTAGAAACTACTATAACCTAAATGAAATAACAGCACTGACCAGACAGTCCTAAAATAGTTCCAATAAAGGTTGGGCAGATGCACGTGGAGGTCCCAAAGTCCATTTTCTCCTGCAAGAAAAGCTCAGATAGCTCTTATGCACTGCAGCTTTGGAAAAGTGCAAAGCTTAACCCATTAATCATAGTCATTCCCTGGGTCAGTATTAGCCCTGGTGCAATATACTGTGTGCCAAAAAATTAATAGTTACCTGTAACATATGTGCAGACATAATAACTACATCTATGAACCTTCTAAATAAACATAACCCATTAAAAATTTAAAAAAAAAATTCCCCAAAATTTAATTTGAAGACTGTACAAGGCCTTACAAAATCAAGCACTTGATCTATGGCCTTGTAAGAGCAGAGATAAATTGTGGAAGCCTTTGACATCTCAAAACGTGACTATGATATCTGATGGAATCAGACCCAACGGCTGACAAACTCCTCAGGATAAAAAAATATCACACAAATTCAAAGAAATGTCAATATTAATGAAAAATGATTAAAGTTAACTAAGACACCACCTAGTATAACACAGATGTAGAATTATATTCTCACAGAGATATCTTTTTGAAGTTTTCCAGGAGGCAGCAGTGGATCAATAAAGAGCAGAATTAATCCTTAAAACACTGGGAAATGTGCAGCTCAGGCTTTCATTTATCTTGCCCTCATGGTGCTGCACCACGTATATCAGGGGTCTGACAGCACTGTGTGATATTGCTGCTGCACCATCTGTGCAGCAAATGCACACCTAAGCTCCAGGGAAAGGCTGGAGGAGTGCAGAGGAATTTTTAACTTGCTCTTTCGATTTAAATATTTTATGGAACCTCACAGCTGACCCACCATTAAAATATCGCTAATTATTGGACAGTAACAGTAAATGTTAGCAGAGCCTCTTTGTAAATAAGACTGGCTTTTTTGAAAACTTATGGTGTGAAATCCTACTTTGGAGAGGACGAGTAGGGCTTTGACACTCACATAATGAGACCCAAAATTAATCTGTCATGTTCTCATATAGATGGTGTATTGAATTTATTTATTTTCACAGTACTCTGATCTTGGAGTGAAAATACACTTCAAAGTGGAAAAATAGCCTTGTAATACTCTGCAAGAGATTTTTTTTAACATCATACACAGATGAGAAAGATACTCAGAATAAGAGGGAAAACCAAAGCACTGAATATAGAAGCTGATAGAGTGTCCTTCACAGGACTTAATATTTAAGCAAAATATCAAAGCATTTGCTCTTTTGACAAATACACTCTCTGTGTGGAAATAAAAAATACAAGCTGGTCTGACTGAAACATTGCCCAATTAAGTATAATTTACTTAATTAGTAAGAGGAGATTCCCTGGATGTCTGCATTCTATGTCATTTTCTTGACATTTTCTGTGTCTACATCCCTGCTAAATTCCTTATAAATTCAAAGCTGAAGAGTCTATTTGCTGCTTCAATAGGTGGTAATTAGAATTCAGTTGTTCTCTCATTTTTAAATAGAAATAAATTTCTTACATACTTATAAAGCCCCCTGTTTCTAACCACCTTTTCAGTACCACAAGGAGAGGTTTGTATCCCATTCACATAATAAGAGAATAATTAATGTGGGAAGTCAAAGTTTTGTTATCACATGCACAGTGCTCTGCCCACTGTGAAGCTCAAGATGAAGAGAAAAAGATGACAAACATGATTTTTTTTTTGACCCTCTCATGATCAAACATACGTGACTGGGGGCTGGAACTTCATAAAAGAGCAAATAAAAGCAATGGCAAGAAGGACCCTGAAGAAGTGCCAAAGTTTTCCAGCTGCAATGCCTTTGGGATAAGGCCACATCTGCCTGGCTACAAACACCACTGAGGGAGGGAAGAAGTGAATGGAATTATCAGCTGCTTGTGGTGACAATGCTTAGTTTTAGTAGGTTCTTCTACTCAGATCGTAAAGCTGACAGACACTGAGATTTTCAGACTCATCTGGTTCTACCCTGAAAATAAGCTGCCTAATCTACACTCAGTTTAAACAATACATATAGAAAAATAGTCAGAAAAATAAAATGTGGCCCCCTGATAGGTTTCTAATCAATATGTAGCCATAAAAAAAGTTGTAAAACAATTATTCTTGAGCATGACTCCAAAATATGTTTTAAGTTAATCAGGAACTCACAGGTTTTCCTTTCCTTTTTCCTGAGAATACTCCTTCAAATGATTTCCACTCTGAGGATCTCACTCTGGATTTTTCCATTACCATCAGAGTTCACATTAACTCAATCTACCTCCTACCTACAAAAAGCTAATTACTGATCTCTGTTAGGCCCATAAACAGTGCTTTTACATTAACCAGGGGTCATTAAATACCAAGAGAAAACACTTTCTTCTCCAGATGGTTGGAGGGTTGTCTCTATGCAACATGTTCAGCATTTGTTCACCTGCAAAGAAGACTTTCAATTAACATGTTTTAGCTTAAAAAAATATATACAACTTTTTAGAGATGCAGCTGTTGGCAGCTGTAGGCACTATTACTGATCCTTGCACCACTTTAATTCACTTATTTAGGACAACTCCATGTAACTCCATGGGTTTCATCATTTTACATTTTTACCTTCTATGCATTTTTGGAAAAAATCTGGTAGGATTTTACAAAAGTAAATATATACTTACAGTAGAAATTTTACCTCCTTTAGAGGGATGGGGCTCAATACCCAGCATGAATCCCTTGAAAGCCACTGGTAATTAGTAAAACCACTTTGCACAGCATGAGTATTTAAAAAAAATATTAAAAATTCTGTGCTTGTGATTGGAAATTCTGTGGTATCTGTTATGCACCTAAGACCCATTTCTTGACTGGATGTGAAGATCTTGTCACTGACATCTGTTTTTTTTCTCTCCAGAAGAGAAATCAGTGTTATTATTAAAGAGAAACCTGGGATTTCCTCCTATTGTGTAATCTGGTAAGGTACCTTAGTCCAAAACGTTATGTCTGATCTGAATGAATTGCTGAAAAGATGAAAAAAACAAACCCTCCTGCAGCAGAGTAGCCTCAAGTCTGTGAATGGAAGACAGGGAATCATCATCCAAATATCTATGAGACTATAAACACATAAAAATACAAGGGGGACACAGCTCCTCCCATTTGCTCTGGTGTTTTCCTTCAAGGTGAGAGTTTGCCAAGGCAGTCACTTAATTATTTGTCTATGTGTACATCACCTGTTTGTCAGTGAGTGCCTTCAGGTGCTAAAGAAGAGATGGAGTATGAATAAACTGACTCTTGCTTTCGTGGGAAGCATAATTAGGAGAGTGTGTGAGAAAAATAATGGGTATTTCATGGAAAATATTCTGCAAGTGGACAGAGAACTCAGAAACCCTTCAGTGGATAATGTGGGGCAAGAACTCAGGGATTCTTAGAGCAGGTTGGGTTGGTTACTTGGAGATCTGGTTTCCTGTGTTGGGCTTTTATCTATTTCACTTAGCTATAATTATCAGAAAACACTGAAATATATATTTTGAGTATTCCCAGCTATAATTATTACTACAAGATAGCTGTGATTATCAAAATTGCTGGACAAAAATTTTCAGATAAAAGCACTGTTTGGCAAAAAGGCATACTAAGCCACTGCTGGATGCTTCAGAAAGCCATTAAATTTTGCTGGATTGTGAGGAGGAACCACTGGATTTTTTTAAAAAATACTTTTTTTTTATATGAGACTTTAAAATCTTGGTGGTTCTTATATTTTTTTCAACTCTCAATGTTATTTTTAATGTAAATATTTGCTATATCACTTGGTAAATTGTAATTTTTAAGAAAAGAATTTTTAAAAGAAAATAAACCAGTAAATTCCAGTATTTTGAATCAATCTCAATGTTCTGTTAAACCCTTTCAAAATTATTTAGTGGAAGAGACAAGCCAAGAAATCTATTATTTACCTACTTGTAATCATGATTTCTCTGCAATCATAATCACAATGTAACCACTCATATATTTTCTTTTTTCAGAAAACACACTAAGAAAAATTAGATTAGTTCATGATTAAAAGCAAGGTAACAGCTAGTGCAAAGGCAATAATGACCAGATTTGATGATGTCTGTGAATTATTTCTTGCTACCAAAAAACATTCACTATGTAATTCACAAATTATTTTTTGGCTCTTTCCCATTTTATGAATGGTCTATTCTTCTGTTTTTATTAATATTGTTGACTCGCTACAACAGGTGACATTTTTATCCCCTTAGGCTGTCCATTATCCAAATGAAGGGCCATCTGGAAAGGGATTCTGTTCACTGAAAAATGTGACAGAGCTGATGGCTTTTTAACTGCAAGTCATCTATGATTGCTGGTAAACACTGAAAATTAGCATTGATCCCCCTCAAATGAAAAAAACAACAACAATAAAGTACTTCAGACAGGCTTATGGAAACACCTTCTCGGCAGATGTGCATGCTAATTAATAATTGTAGATGGCAACCCTTCCTCATTTTTGTAAATTAATGCCAGTTGAATTCTCTAAAACAAATAAACATGACTACAGATGGGGCAGCTACTTGTATATGCCCAGCACAGCATATGTAGATTAGGAAATGGGGTGGGACTGAAATCTCTGCCAGGCTACAAACAGGTAGTAGACAAGCACCATTACCACAACCTGCCACACTCAGAAAATCAGATAGTTCATCCCTTTGCCCACCAGGTTCCATTCTGGGAGGCTTTCCAAGGCAGGAGGGGGATGCTGCATTGCCTCTGGTTTTGAGGGTGTTCAGTACAGAGGTTGTGGCTGGAGGGACTCTTGCAGTCACACATCCAGAGGCACTATAAGACTGTCACCACTTGGGTATCAATAACAAACTGCGTTGTGCACCAACAGTATAAGAGGATTTGAAATAGCAAATTAAAATATACTCCACTCATGTGTCTTCCAGCAGCATCGTGTTTTCCTTCCAGGGCGATGAACCTGCAGTGAATTCACTGACCAAAATCAACTGGAAACTCTTTGGGCTTTGATGGAATCAAACCAGGCTCTCTAACAGAACCAGCAAAAACTCAGAGAGAGTCTGACATATCCTGACAAAGCTGTAACCCACGATGAACAGAAGCAGTGAGGATCATAAGCATCACAAAATAGTTTCATAGTTTCAAATATCCTCTCTGAACTGAGATTATAAACAAGTTTATTTTATTAGGAAACTGTGCCACATTTAGTAATTAAAAAAACATTGGTTCCACTTAAATTGGAAACCAACTCGTTATCTTTTGACCCACTGATTGAAAATGTGTTTTGGGGGACATTTTTTTCACCAAGATCAGAACCGTAACAACGTTTACTCAATTACTTTTGTGCTGACACTGAAAATATATATTAAAAAACTTCTTCAAATACTTTGTCACCTCAAAAGGCATTAAGAATACAAATATCTTGTCTTAGAAAAATCACATCCATCAATACCTATAATGACAGCAGAACTAACAGCCCTTGATTTACTTCTGTCTACTTTCTCATACTGGAAACCATCTTCCTGCATCTGCTGCCATTCTGGTGAATGCTTGAGGAGCAAGTTTGGGCAACATAAGATTCCCCACTCTTGATCTAGCAGGTGTGTGACTATCAGGCTTACACAATGCTCATATATCAAACTGATTGCTGGGAAAAACTTTAAAGGAAAAAAAAGATCTACAGCAATAATATCGAAGCTTTCCGATGTACCAACAAATAAAAGCAACAGACTTTGTCACGGCACAAAACATGAAAGAATTTTAGTTTTAAAGTACTGCTCTGCACAAAATAGCAAACAGAACAATCAAATTATTGTCTGCTTGTCTAACACGAAGGCAGCATTATCCACAAACATCCTGCAGCTAGGAGATAAGATGCTGGAGACGTACTGTAAAATGGTTTATAATGCAGCTAACAAATGATTTGGTAATTTGGACATTTCATATTCAATGAAAAACTATTTAAATCAGAAATCATCACACATGCAATGACAAGGCTTATTTATTCTGTTTGTGTCCCCAATCAATGACTGAGTTCTCTCCATTTTTAAAAAGTACCCTTTTAACATGAAGGCAGAAAGTTAGATGCTTCCTGTGACTTTTAAATTAAACCACACAACTGGTATGAATAAAAGGAAACCTCCTAAAGCATTCCATAATAACAGGGATAGCAACAGGCTAGCAGAACACTTGTTTTTTTCACAGCAGATTTGAAGTGCACTGTAATGTAATGTATTGAAAATTATTTCTAGCCCTCCCTGATATCACAAATCACAACCTGTATAAAGGCATGTGGGCAATCAAAGATCCATTTGAGCTGATTCATATCTGCATGTGCTCAGAGCTGGTGCTGCTCAGTGTTCTATAATCAGGATTGCAAACATTTCTCATTAGTTTCTCTTTTCATTAAAGCTGTGAAAAGAAGGAAGAGAAGGAATCAAATGTAAAAAGAATGAATTTGGTACATAAGGCCAGAGTGCTTTTTAAGGCAAAATTTTACCTGCTTTGTGTGTATGTGTGTGCATACATACATCGAGAGGCAGTTTCTGAGCAATATTTCATAAAGTAATCATGGAAGAAATCCCCTGCTGCCCTTTCAAGAACAGGTTTCTCGATCTTCAAATCAAAATGTGCAAACAGAATCCTACATCCCATATCAAATATATCATGATAATTAGGATTTTATTCTCCAAAACACCATATTATGCAGAACAGTACCTACCAAAGAGCATCTTTTTCTTTCCATTTAGATGGAATGGTAATTAATGCCACTCTTGATATGTAGGTACACACAACGTATCTCTATGTTATTACTACCTAAAAGACATAATTAACCCACATAGCAAGATGTAGCTAAGAGAAGTTGCATACTCAATGTCTCAAACATGAGTGGAAGGTGCATCTGGAATCCAGAACTATTGTAATTACTTATAAAGTCTCTACCCTGCACTAAGGAAGAAAACATACAGAATTCACCTCTAAAGAAGATACGTGAGGAATAAAAGTACAGATTGGAATAAGTAGCTGAGTTGGCTCCCATCATTGTCTGGATATTGGTTATTGATTAAAAAATGAAGATTGAGATGTGACACATTTGCTAAATGGTAGAACGATGACTAAGTGAAATATTTGACTTGAATTGGAATTAAAAATCTAATTCATTTCTTGAATCTTATCCGCATAAAGCAGTCAAGACACTTCTTTATAGCAATTGCAGTTGACATAGAAATGAAGGGTTAATGCTTACCATTTTCCTCCTTGCTTCCCATTTCTCAGAGGCAAAAATTAAAAGAAGTACTATTTTTAGGATTTTTAAAATGAAGAGAAAAATAGTTATTAGCTTGGAAAATAATTTAGCAATGACTTAGCAATAATTCAGGAATATCTTTGGATAAGATAAATACATCCCTATACTCACATATTCCATTAAAAAGTAAATTTGACAGATTCTTTTTCTGTGAAAAAAAAAAAAATGAAGTTCATTAAGTCTTCTAGTATAGAGCAGGAAGGTACCTCAAAACCTTAGGTGGGCATAAAATCCATCTCCCTCAACAGAGCAGGATAAGCTACACTAAAATGATTTCTGACAGCTGTTTCCTTAATCTGTTCTTGAAAATCTCTGGTGTGTGGAAAAGACTGCAACATCCCAGGGTGACACATCCAAGTGCTTAACTATTGTTACAGTTAGAAAACTGGTTCTGGCTGCTTCTCTTTCCTGATGTCCAATCTAAAGCTCCCTCACTGAGAAAGAATCCCATTGCTTGCTGCCCTGTCCTGTATCCTGACCTCCAATGGACATGGAGAACAATTTATTACCTTCCTATTATTGATAACCTTTATTCCTTTTAAGACTGGTATCCTCTCTCATGTCAGTTGTATTTTCCCATCTAAACAAGCCCAGTTCTGTCAGTCTTTTCTGAGAGATCATATTTTCTCTCATATCATATCTTTTTCCATCCTCTGGGCTGCCTCTGACTGTTCTTCACTCTGCACTGTTCTTCATATGCTTAAAAGCAGACACACTGGTACAGCCCAGAGTCTGCCTGTGTGACTATGATTCACAAATCCTGCAAATTTGCAATAAACAAACAGCAGTATTTTCAAAAATGCTTAGTCATTAAGAAGCTGAGGCACATTTTCAACCCTCAGTGCACATATATTCAAGTAATACAATTTTCAAACTAGTGTGCCAAAGGTTGAAGCACATTAGGAGACCTACAGCCTGAATCTATGTCAGGGATTTATTGTAATAAAAAACTTAAACACTGTAAAATGAGCAACAACTGAACCAGTCATGACCTCTCCCTGACAATAAACACGGCAATGACCAAAGGAAGAAACAGCTGAACACTAAACCTCTGACACACTGCTGGGTGAGGGCCAGCTGTGACAGAGCTGGTGATGTAACTGCCCCTTCACACTGAGATAATGAATCCTCCAAGTGATCAGCCCTCAAAGTTATCAAGTTTCAGAATTAAGAAAGTTGTCTGAGCAGCTCCATAAAATGTGGAACTGCTTCATGCTGCTCTGAGGGAAACAAACATCATTAGAGAGCTACATCTCTGTTCTTCATCATGTTTCTGATTAAAACCCAGAAGAAAAAGAATTTGTACAAGCACTTGGATACGCATAAGAAAAAAAAACATAATTGCATTAAAGAAAATATATTAAAGAAAAATGAAATTTTTCTTGTTATTGCTTATACATAGCTCTTCTGGTCTTCATTACTTTAAAATCAAATTTAACACACAAGTTCTCATCCCTCTCTCAGCCATGAAGTTTACTATTAGTAAGGTGTTCCCAGGAGAAGTGTAGTAAACTCTGCATTGATCCGTTGCTGATGTATGTATTTTAGGACTCCAGTTACACAAGTGTATGGCTACATTAGTTTGTGTCTGGAAACACAAAACTAACATACACAAAAAGGCCCCCTTAATCATCTTACCACACTGTTCAACCTAATTTTAATTCAGGTACCAGGGAAGGGATTTTGGTTCTTGGGAGAACTTTCCAAAATTACACAGTTATTAAGGTAACTCACCTGTAACACGCAGAAAAAAAAGGCAAAAAACCCTCCTGATTACTTCAGGGTGCATGATGGCCTCTTCATCTTATTGCAGTTGGCAGCACAGGAAACCATAGCTTAATTTATTGTGGGATAAGTGCCCTCACTGAGTCCATAGAAAAAATGAGGGCATTAAATTATTCTATCTCCAACTAACTGCAAAGATTAGTGTCTTTTATGATTCCTGTGGTATTAACTAGAAAATTTATAACGCTTTCAATGAAGCAATCTTGGAATTTTTCATTCAATTATAATAATAACTTCTAAAGTTTTGATTTGTTATTGAAAACAAAGCTTAAAACACCTGATATTTCAGTAGGATGGAAAGAGTGGAATATTTGGAACAGCTTTCTTTTTACCTTTCTTCCCATAGGAAAAGAAAGTACGTGGCAAGATTCCTTATCACATCAAAAAAATCCATAAACATAAAGGTATTTTCCCACTAAATGTAGTATTTTACTGGGGAAAACATTTATTATACCAGAATTTAATTTCATGAAAATAACTACTGTTAAAAATCCTACAGATAATAGGAACAAATTTGATAACTGTCTCTAAGTTTTTAACTTCTGATGACTGCAAAGAAAGCAGCAAAACTCTGGATGTTCAGCATTCTTGCTCTTATGACCTCTGGACAGCAGGTTACTTTCATCAAAATGCCACTGGATTTGCCAAAGTTTTGGATATCTCATCACTACACCTGCCTTTTCCCACCCAACATCAGGCTTCTCTTTCTTTCGGCATTTCCTTGCAAAAACCTGCCCACTGGTTTATTTTAGTGCAATAAAGTCACTGTTCAACCCCAGCCATCAGCTCAGTTCCTTGCTCACTCTCCTCACTGGCGGGACTGGAGAGAGTCAGAAGAGTCATAGATTGAAATAAAGAGAGTTTAACAAGTAAAGCAAAAGCTGCACACACAGGTAAAGCAAAACAAGGAATTCTTTCGCCACTTCCCATCTGGAACATCCCTTGGGTCAATGCCCTCCCGGCTCCTTGTGCACCCCCAGCCCGCTCACTGCTGGGGTGGGGAGAGAACAGGCCTTGACTGTGTGAACACTGCTCAGCAGCACTGAAAACATCCCTGTGTTATCAGAACTATTTCCAGCCCAAATAGAAAACACAGCCCATGCCAGCCACTGTGAAGAAAATTAATTCTACCCCAGCCCAAACCAGCCCAAATCTGCAAGAAGCAAAGGCCAGTGGAAGGGAAGGTTATTGGGCAATTACAAGCCCCTGCTGTGTCAGAGCAGAAAAGCAATATGAGCAGCTGCCCAGCTGTGAGGACCCATCCTAGTGAAAACACCTTCTGAACAATGCTATTTCTGAGGTCGTGTACCTCTCACCATCTCACTACCTATTACTTTTTTTTTTTCTCATCCCTTTGGCTATTTACTCTGGCAGTCTCCTGCCCTGCCCTTCACCAAAGTATTTAAAATTACTGAGCACCCATCAAATGCTCATTCACTAAACAGTCACTAAACTAAACATATCTTAGCATGAAAATTTGAGTGTATAGTGAACATTTACAACCAAATTTAATCCAAAACATTCATGCAAACCTATGAAGGCACAAAAGCCAGTGATATTGCTGTAATGTCCTCCCTTTATTGCAACACTGTTCTCAGATGGTTTGCATTTCAGGGCTTTGAATTGAGAATCCTGAAGCACACACACCAGCTTTACAGTCAGAGTGCTGAATTCTGCCTAAATTTTTCATGGACAAGGTTTTCCAAATAACAAACATAAAGTTATTTTATTACTTTTCTCAGAATTCTACACAACTATAGTGTATGAATTATTCCATCAATGTATAGTGTTACTAAAATTAATCCTGTGAATTAACAGTGTACATATCAAATGCGGTCCTATTCATTCAGAAATATGACTGATCCTCTGCTCTGTTGTTCTTCCATCTAAATACCTCAAACAGTACTAAATGCATGAGAACTATTTAGACATTTTTAATAAGTCAAAAGGTCAAACAGTTTGTGGACATGAGCAGCGGGAAATCCAACAGTCTTGGGGAATTGTACCATCCTAGAGGATGCCAAAATGCATTTTGGATGCCAGGATGCCATTTTGCATTTTGGATGCTTAGAGGATGCCAAAATGCATTTTGGATGCGTAGAAGATGCCAAGATGCTAAAATGAAAATGAAAAGGGACTGGGAGAAGGGAGAGCAAAAACACATGCTGCCTTCCAGTCTACCTGACAGGCTAGAGAGAATTGTTATCCGATCTGTGATAAACTGAGAAAATAATTCGAGTTGATTAAGAGGAAACAGTGAAGGGTCAATATGACCTGGAGAGAAAAGAAAAACAAGTCGTAAAACTTAATTGGGCCCCTATAAAGAGATAAAACAAGTTACCTCCCTTTTACCTTGTGTAGGATTTATAGTGAGACAATTTTGTTTAGTTAGATAGATAATAGGACCTTTCTTGAAATTTATAACTTTGTATAGATAGCAAGCAGACATCTGCAGAGTGTCTGACTTAACAATGTGTAATGTTTAGCTTATGTATAATGAATATTCATGAAGTAGCTGGAAATAAATGTAGAACAACTAACTTCTTTGGGTGTGACAGGCGTTGGGAGTTGTTGGACCCCTTCCCTGATCACCCAGCGCTGAATTTGCTTTTATCATATAATAAAATTCTGATTGGAAATTGCCCGATTGGGTCTCTGTTTCTCACAGATCCTAGATAATAATAAAAGACTTCCTATTATCTCCAACACCATGGAAATTCTAGGCAAAAGTATGCAACTCCTCTGACATCTAAACATCTAACTGCATTTTCGTTTGGGATCTACCTGCACCTCAGAAATTTTGGTGATGGTTTCAGCTATTGTAAGAAAGCTGATATGTTTTTTAATCTGTAACATACCGTATTTTTGTGCTGCAAACCTGAAAAGCGTTCTTTTCCACCTTAGCAGAATGAGTCTCAAGACGTCTAAGCAACGGCCCGGGGCCTCATCACTCTGTCTTCCATAACGTCCTCGGTGACTCTTCTCATGGATTTAGTTATCTGGGCTCGCTATCACCACATGAAAAGATGGATGAGCAGCTTCCAGTGTAGCTGCCACAGATGTCCCACTCCATAGATCACCCACTAAGTTTTGCTGAAGCATTTTGCAGTCTGGACTCGCTGCATCATATCACATGTCATCCCCCATTGCCCAGGGCCTGGGAAACCAGACGCTCTCCAGCAGCAGAAAGCTGTGTCAGAATAATAATCAGGTCACGTTATTAGTCATGATTGTGGGAGTTAAAACTTGCAGCAGTAGTTTACAAAACTCCTAACGAGCTCTTTGCTGTCTCACGAAAGAAACGAGCCGGCTGACTTCAGGAATCCCACCAGCATGTATTAGACAGGGAGCTGACAATCCATACGTGGTGGAATAAGGGCTACTTGTGTAGTTCTTACAAGCACACATCACATCTGTACAATAATCAAGAGTCAGCCATCCAAACTCGAACTGAAATGACAGATAGATGGAATATCTGAAAGGACACATGCATTGTATTCAGGCAAGTCTTCCTAACATCTATTCTGGCGTGACAAAATAGAAAGCTGCAGTCCTGCTCCAGAGGGGTTTAGTGAACAGAACCTTGCACATTTGCTTGCAAATTTGAACCTGACCAACTTTAGCCTCTAAGGGGAAATATCATCTTTCCTTATTCCTTTTATTGGCTTATTTATCCTCTCTTCTCAGCACCATAATAACTATACATCCCTTCAGAGGAACCGAACAGCTTATTAGGTAACCACATATGTTTTGGAGAAGTTAGTGCAAATCTTCTACTGATCATTAAAATCAAAGAAAATTGCTGATAAAAAGGCAGTCAAGTTTTTGGACATGAGATTAAGCCTGAAAGACCACAGGGGTTTTTTTTTATAAAGAGCAACTATAAGAAGCTACTTTATTATTTTGTAACCGATACCCAAGGCTCATGATATGAGAAACCATCATGTTATAGAGCTGCAAGTCACAATCCAAAGCTCAATTCCACCATATGTGGGTTGACTCTTTTGTGTGACAAGTGTAACTGATCTCAGGAGACTCACAGGATAACAAACCAGCTCTTTTAATTATACTGCCAGCTATTATGACATTCTCAAAACCAAAGAATTGCGAAAACAATGGAGATTTCATAGTCTCTCCAGATTTATCTCAAGAACAATTAATTAGGAATCTTTGAATTGCTATCGACATACGCCTTAAATTAAAACCAAGATGAGTTTATGACATGGGAAATGTTACTGGTATTAGAGATTCAGGGATATTCAAGGAATTCAGCTGCAGATAGGAAGACTGACAGTACCACTGAAGTTTTTCTTTACAGCCAAAAAATTGACAGAAGGAGAGGAGAAATGACATTACAAATTAACAGATCTGTTATGGAGGCTGGTGAAAAGTTTATATTAAAGCCTAATTGTCTGAATAATCCTACCCTAAGAATGCATTGAATAACAGGCAATTAACCACTATTTGGATGGTGTCACTTATTCTAATGAGATCTATGCTCAACACTTTAAAGATATACAAATAGATGTATCAAAGGGGTTCAGATGCCTAAATGTCTCTAGTGATGTGTGCCATTAGCACCTAATACAGGTTCATACAAACCCATCTTAGTCAAGCAAACTTACTAGATTCTTAACCTCTGACGTTTCACACCCATTTTTAATTTTAAATTAGAAACTCCTGATATTTCTTATTGTGTTAAGAAGATTAAGAATGAAGATAAAAAGAAAATGAAGATATGGCAGTCTATATATATATTAAAACATCAGTCTGCACTTTCAAAAAATTAATCCCACTGTATTACTCATTATCCCTGTGAAACAGAAACCCTGTGTCTGTGGTGTACTCTATAAACCAAGGTCAATACAGGTATTTTTTAAACTTTTCTTTGCTCCCTGCATTATTTTGGGTGATATATACCTCGAGTCAAGCTTTCATCTCCTTGTGCCTCCCACACCAGCCTGGCATGATCTTGAGCAAAGCCTTTTACCTGTCACTATCAACAGAAGCAGTAGTGGGCTGGGAGTTTGGTCCTTAGCATGAAGGATGTGTTCAACTGCTGCTGGACAAAGTCCTAACAGCAGTGTGACACAGCCCAATAGACTAAAGCTGTCATTAACCTTAAAACCATTAATACATCCTCCCCTTTGGATTTTTCTAAATTACTGTACGATAATGCTGGACTATCAAAAATATGTCTTGAAAATATATTTAAAAAAAAAATCAACCTACTTAATTGAAAGCATGCTCTGGAATTAAAAGCAAATAAATATTGGTATGTAAGCCATGGAACATTTATTTCAGATGTGGGTTTGTTTTATAGTTCTAGTTTGATTGTTTTTTGGTTGATGGCATTACAGGGAGGGAAAATTGCTTTGCTGCCCTTTCAAAGACATATCAGCCCTTGAACAAAGTCTTCCCTGTCCTTTGAATTCTTTTGCAGGCGCCATCAAGTCCAAGTTTATGCTCATTCATAAAATGTGCACCAGTTCAGTTGCCTGTCAGGCTCCTGAAGGCAGGCAGCAGTGGGACAGCTGGCAGGGTGACTCTTGGAACCAACATGAGGAATGACGGCAGTCAGAGGAGATGCAAGAGGCTCTGGCTCACTCTGGGCAGCTGGAAGGTGTTCTGTGCCAGGTGGTACCTTCAGGGCTAAGCAGCACAGCCATTTGTACTTACAGGAGTTTGGCATATCTGTCTGGGTGAACTACATCTCCTAAAATCAAAACAACTGAGAGAAGTAGAAAGAAGAATGTGTAATATAAGGTGGAAATAAGCCCAATATAAGTGAGGAAAATGTCTGGGGTATTTTTTGCATAAAAGCATTACTCCACACATTATACAGCTTCCTTGATGGAGCTGCATGTTATCTAGAGAATTTAATTAGGTGATGTAGCAGATTTACTTGTTTTTTTACACCCCCAGCCATATTAAAAGAAAAAATCTTTCCCTTGGAACACCCAAGAGTATTGCCTAAGCAGTCAGTTGGGAACTTCCTAGTAACTGATGTTCCCAAAAGCCTGAGGTTCTAATGTCCTACTTCTCCACCATACAGAATCCATGGATAAGACAGTGAGTGCTCAGAATCATTTTAATTCAGATGCCAGCTAATTTTAATGTGGGAGCTTTCTCTCTGCAGTGTTTCTTGCAAAATGTTGCTTTATCTGAGATGATTCTACCTGCAGGGCTTGCTTTAGGTGCACTCTCAGGTGCGTGTGCCCCTGGAGTGTGTCACAGTCAGTGGCACTGCCCTGCTCCTGCTCCCTGCTTTCTGACAGATGAATGAAATCCCGAGTTTTCCAGAGCACAGGAAATCTGAGTTTCAGAAATATATTCCTACATCAGCACGAAGTCTGCAAACACTGCTATGTCAGGCCAGCCCACTGGTCCCTTCAGTCCCATCTCAGCAAATAGTTTGCTGCCTGTTGTCTTGTGTGGGGATGATGCATCTCCACCAATGCCCTGAGCCAATTATGCCATTGTGTAGATAAGAGGAAAATGCTTTCCTGACTCCTTTTGTGGTCGGTGAAGGCTCTGAACCGTGAAATTTTATTACTGTTATTTTAGTAGGAACTACAAGTGTCCTGAAATGATCCGGGCTTTTTAAAATTTCAGTCGCAACTTATTCCCCCCTGGCACAAATCCAGTGGGCTTTAAATAAAACGTACAGAGACATTTTTCCTCTTAGACTCTTCATAATTTTCCTGCTCTTATTTCTAAGGATAACTTGTCCTTGTACTCTTAAAAAGGCAGGATCATCACTAGGGACCCTACTATTAACAGTGAATTTGAAGAGAAACATCCTGTTCCCAGTTTTGCCATCTGTTTTGTTTCTACACGATGCTCAAAGAGAAGGGAAAAGAATCTATTAAGCAGAGCATATATTTAATATTTCTTATGATATGAGATATAAAGCTTTACCAAAATGTGTCTTCAAAAGCTGCAACAGACTAACACAGTTTGAAGCCTGAAGGAAAGAATGTGTTAATTATTACACATAATAGAAATGGTAACGGGACAGAAGAAGAGAAAAGGAAATGCTGTAGTTCCCACTTTAACATTCTACGTCACACACTCAATCTGAGGCATTGAAGGGCATAAGAGAAGGGGGAAAACCTCACACCCTACTGGGCCAGAAAAAAAAGAAGCTGCCTACAGCAGATTCTCTGAGCTGGTCTCATATTTAACCCTCAGACAGTTTAACAGCCGTGGCTAATGGTCAGATCAGGGAAGCTGTAACTCTCAGTGCAGAGCCAGCCAAAGGGGAGGCTGCACAAGGCAATTAGCCAACCTTGCAATTTAGCCGGGGTTTTATAGCAACAAATACCACTGGTATGGCTCACTTTAATCTTAATGCTGCAATTTGTTCTTTAACTTTTGTAACTGTATTCCATTATGTAAATTTGTGTTGTAAGTAACTGCGTTTTTATTGTTAGAGCCTGTCCACTGATAAGCCTGAACTCATTGCAACACCAAGAGGAATCCAAAGATCCTCAAAAGAGGCAAATTCGTTCACTGTCCAGCACCACCTCACTGTCTGGTCTCAAATCCCAGAAAAAAATTGCCAGATAGAGTTCTTCCCTAATTACCTGTTAAGACCACTACCAAAAGTAAAGACTTGTGATTTCAGGGGAGTAGAATTAAGCCCAGCTGAACTCTATAATCCAGCAGATTGAAATACTGGAAGTAACAGAACTAGAGAAAGCTTGAGGGAAGATATTTGGTGGGTTAGAAGTAACTATCAGTACAAAATTTATTGGATAATTTGGACAAAACCAGCATGCTGCTAAGGTGCTATGTGAGAGATTATCCTTGGAGAAAAGACTTGTTTAGTGAAGATCTTTTGGAATGAGTCTTCCCAGTAAGATGAGAGCATTCATTTCTGATAATAAAAAATTTTCTCAGTCTGCAAAGGATTCTACAAACCACTCCAGTTCCTACCCTTCTGCATGTCATAAGAAAACAGAACAACACAATTGCTTCTGCAACTGCCTGCAAAAAACAGGAAAGACAAGAGTGCAGAGATCACAGGGGACCGTGGGGGCAAAGGTGCCTCTGAGACAGTTATTGTTTCAAGTACCAAAGTTGGCAAGTGCTTGATTTCTGTTACCAGCAGGGCCTGAATTTCAGCTGTTTGGCTCAAGTAAGCGTAAGAGGAACAATCAGGGAGGGCTTGTACCTAAAATTTGTGCAGAATCAACAACCTCACAAGCTGAGCTCTGAGCAGCATTCGTGTTGCAGCAAATCTCCCATGGCAAATCACTTGGATAGCACCAGCATTTCCTTTCTCATGGATTCAGCTGCCTTGTGTTTCAGCACCTCTCCCTGTTACCTGGGCTACAAATTAAAACTAAGGACAGGAACATCTCTTTGCCTTGGCTTTCTTTCTGGGCAAAAGAAGTGGGTAACCACAGAAGGGGAAATGCTGTGATTTGTTCTTTTAGAGAGAGACTCTCCAGTGTCAATTCCACGTGTAACTTTTCACACAGTGAATAACTGACTTTCACAGCTTCTTCGAGGTGGGATAGGATGTTCTTATGACTTGGAATTTGACTTCACGCATTTGCAGAGTTGCAGAGTTTGCCATCTAGACAGGTAGAAAGGAAAAGGAGAATCAAGAGAATAATCTTTGCTTGGGAAGGTCACACAGGATTTTATCCCCAGTTCACCCTTCTCCTTCTTTGACACAAAGACTAAAAGGAGGAATATGAAATTCAAACATTTTTCTTCTCTCAGATACATAATCTAAATAATTAAAGTACCTAAAGCACTTGATTCCCATGTAAAATTGATCTAGTTTCTATAGAGAACTCATGCATCATGATTACTGAAGGAGGTACATCGATGCATTATTCATGGCCACAAAGTGCACACACCATCTTACTCTCAAATGACCCTCATTATTTGGGACATTCCTCATTTTAGATTCACATTCATCTCTATCCCGCACTGAGGTTACCATCTGGTCATTTTTTTCTTTACCGACTCAGCCTGTTACCTTTATATAAAAGTCATTTAAAGCCAAGCACTAATCAATTCTTTCAAATAGCTTCAAAAAATAAAAATAAATAAACTGTGATTACAAAGGAAAGTAAATTGGTAGGCATTTAAAGACCCTACAGTAGTATTAGAAAGAAGTCAAGGTTAATATAATCAGTATTTTTTTCTTTAATAAATCTTCACATTAATTTTTGATGCTCATAAAAAAAATGAAGAAAAAATGAGATCCAGTAATAAGACATATAAAAATATAGATAAATCTACATATGCAAACTTTAACCTACACAAAGATGATCAAATCATTAGCCAAGAAAATTATAAAGAATAAATGACATGAAACTAAACTGATCCAGTTATTTGAGACAGCAATGTAGAACAGACGATACAATATTTATAACTTAAATCCACTGTCAACAGCATCATCTAGGGAAGTGCCCACAAGGGAGGACCACACTAGAGACTCCTTTTTACTGCTCCAGGTAAAATACTCAGCATACTTTTTCTTTTCTACTCTTTTTTTTTCCCCTCTCACCTCATCCACAGCAGCAGAACCGGGCCAACACTATCAGTTATTATTCACTTGACTGGAGGAATCTCTTTGCTCTCACTGCATTTCTGCCCCTTTTGGTTCATTTCTTTTAGCAACTTTCTAGCTATCTGCTGGCAGGAAGGGCTAGTAAACCAGGATCATGGAAGAAACAGAAACATTGCTAATAAGGGAACATTCCCAAGCAGGAAAACAGATGATACTGAGCTCAAAAAAGGCCCTTCTCTTCTTTCCAAGAGCTACTATTCATGAGAGAACCCCCATCACACCGCACTGTGTTCAGCCCCAGGAGCACAGAAGTGTATTTCTGCATCTGGCTTTCAAGTTTTTACATACCTGTATCTTGTGTAAACTGACACAGAAAGTTGAGTGAAGTGCTGAGTCACACAATATTTTTATAAGGGTTGAGAAAGGATTTAATGAATTTAATCAGGGGGCCATAGTTGGAAGTGTTAGAATTTTTGTGATAGAGTCACAGGTGTCACTGCAGCTAAACAACCTCTTTTATAGCTGTGCTTTGCCATTAAAAAATTCAAAGTACCTTTGCTTTTCTTAAAATGTCCATATTTTAGTCACAGTTTCAAGAGTGTATTAAAACTTTGTCTTGTTATGCCCTTATTCCATCACTTCTGCAATAATACCAGGTCCTTCAAGGAGAAGGTATTTCCTCCTCACGAGTGAGAGTCCTCTGATACCTTCAACAATAATCAGTCCTACCTGCCACTCTGAAAATGTTTGAGAGAGTGCAGGACTTCAGCCTCAACAATCACTGTTGTACTTCACCAAATGAACAACCATTTCCCAGTTAAAAGCCTGAAAATGGAGGAAAAAAGGGGTCCATTAGTACTAACAATAATTAATGCTGAGAACTGAAACATTACTTCAATCAACAAATTTGAGATTTTTTTCTCTTCCTAAACTCAAGAAATTTTCATGAAAGGTTAGTCTGAAAGGCCAATTTTCAACCAAGTTTAATTAGTATTTCTACAGAAATGGTTTCTTTTCAGGAGCTCTGCAAATTATGGCTGGGTTCTTGTATATACTCCATCACTGCCTCCTGCAGCATAATTCATCTTTTGTCTCTGCAAAATAATGAATGAGTGTTTTGGTCACCTTGCTCTTGCCTTTGCCCTTCCCATACTCCCCTGTGAGAATCTTCAATATCGCTCAGCACTTGAAGTTCAAACTCATCTTATTGTTATAAGGAACATTATTAAGAGCTTTGACTGGGATTCCTGCTTTAGATTTCTCAGTTCGATTAATAGAAAATAATCACTTTCACACTCTCTCTCTCTGGTGATTTGGTTAATTAACTGTTAGGAGCAGCACAAATAATTTCTACACCAGTGTACTTATTGTTTTTAAAATTATGTGAAAATTAGTCCCTTACTAGATGATTAGGGTTTTAGATCTGCTAATGAACAACAATAGTCTACCATTGCCATCTTTTAATTTACTTTTAATCACCAGCTAAGTAACAAAGAAATGTCTTTTAAAATAATTAAGACTACATATCAGGTCTCTGTAGGACACCAACAATAAAGGGGTTAACGATGCATCCAGTCATCATGGAAACAATCAAAAACTGTCTTGCTTTAAACAATGCAGAGCAACCCACTATCTAAATGCATCTGTGCCAGAAAATCCCCACAGCTTTACAACATTTTTCATCCTGTAGAGATCACACACACATGCACAGAGACACAAAAAATAATGATGGAAATACCCTACGTAACAGGGCAAAGATGTAAATTAAAATAACTGTGAAGAGCAGCCACTTTCCTCTGAGTAGACAGAACTCTCTCAGCATCGTGGTGTGACAACAGGGCACAACAAAAGATGCCAACACAAATACAGCACTTGGAGGCAGAAAAGGCGTTTTTCCTCTCATAATCTTCCTGCGCTTGTCTTCTTTAGATATTTAAAAGTAAAAAATTTAAGAACTCAAAAGTAGTTTCCCAAATCTTTATTCCAAAGGGATTTATTAAAGTCTCTATGACACATAAGAAAAAACCTATTTTGGGGTGAAAAACAGTAATAATTTTGCTTTGAATCCATTAACTTTTTAGTAGCAGTTGATATTTGTGTCTGCTGCTATAAAATTAACCCACCATAATTCTAGGATGGGATTCTCATTGATTATTTTCACACAAATCAGGCATGAAAGTCGTGTGTGTCTATCCATGCCTGTGCATCTCCTCTGACCCAGCAGTGAGTTGATGTGGACAGAAGAGAGACAAAACAAAGTTGCCATGTCTTTTTGTCAAAAAAAATTAAAGAAAAAGAAAATATGGATAAAAAATACTTCCCTTAAATGTAAACGTTTCTCAGTGTGAGAGAATAATGGCTATTAGGAGGTCTTGAAAGGGAAAGGCAGGTACTGCACTTAAAATTACCAAACCATCTGAAGCATTTAGAGTAGTGTCTCACCGAACAGTAAATGCAGCACAAAGTTCACTGCAATTCTCGACCAATAAAAAAAGGAATTGTCCTAAAAATTCTCTATTATGAAGCATCTAACACGTGTATTGGCACTCCAGAGAGCTACTACACTCTAATGCATGTGCTCCCTTTTGAAAATGGTCTTTTCCAGCAGCACGTTTGGCCCGTGGGAGTGCGGAGCACTGTGAGGAGGCTGCTAGAAGGCCATCTGTGCTCTGGCTGAAAAGACTTTAGTTACTGAGGGGAAAAAAGAGCCCATTTATTGCTCTCTTCATAGCCCCTATTTTCGTTTGGAAATGAAAATGGTGTAAAAATGGGAATGTGAAAATAATATTAAAATGAGAGCTGGCAGTGGCCATACAGGTAACTTCACCTTCCTGTCAGTAGAAGATGATTTTCAGCCAGCAGTAAATGACAGCAGCTAGAAGACTCTCTGCTCTTGCCAGCTTTACCTTCCACACCTTCTACAGTACCAGTCCCATCACACTCTCTCTTTCTGTCCTTCCTTCCTTCTTTCTCTCCAAAGGTTTGCTCATTTTACATGAAGCATAAAATCTTCACGGTTACAGACACCCATGACTGTCTATGTTTGTACTGCGTCTGAAAATTTAGGCTGACTGTCACATAGGCTCTCCAGGGATGATGATAATAATAGTGACAAATACAATAATCACAGTGACCAGGCCCGTGGAAACCGGATTCTGGAGGTCTCAAACACTGTGACAGCTTATTCCCTGCTGTAATCCTTATCGGAATTTTACATTCACTGTGCGCATTGTTTTCTCACTTTCATCTCATTGACTCCAATTAACACTCTTTTAACCGTTTTCAGTAATCCTCTACCTTGTTTTTTGGTTCTCTAAAGACCTGTTAAATAGCCCATGCACAGTCCTGGAGTCAAACTGATGTTAATTTTTCAGCAGCTCTTTGCAGAGCATCCCAAGTGCAAACTGTAGTGTGTAAGAGAAGGGGCTTCACCTGCCTGGCACTTCACATCTCCACGTACCCACACAAATATCAGAGCAAATTTCTCAGATACATTGCTTTATAGAATCCTTGTCCACTGCCATCAGAACCTTTCAGCCTTCTACAGGTTCTAGTATTAGAGAGTTCTGATTTTTCTGCACCTCCCTTTATATTTTTCCTTCACTGATCACCATGAGGATTAGTTCTGTGAAGCTTACCATGGTCTTACTACTGTTGCCTTATGACATATCAACCACACAAAATATGCCATTGTTTTTTTATGTGTCTTGAAACCTTTTAAGCTCCCATTTAATTACTTCATTATTGAATAAAGCCTCTTTAAAGGAAACTGCTCAGCAATTCTAGAAAATCAAACTGCCTATTAGGGCCTCTAATAGGCCTTCAAGATGTCAATTCTAAGGCTCTCTTCTGAAAATCTTGACTCAGACATTTGTTTTATAAACACGAGATAGAATTGCAGAACAATACACACTGAGAAAGGAGTTCACACTGAGTACATACTGAGCTGAGAAAGGAAGCTTTTAAAAATACTTTTTAATAAATACTGTGTGAAAAAACCTAGAGCAAAACTGTACCTAATTTATAGGCTGGCTTGAAGGATAAAACAGGTAATTGAAAGAGGTTTGCAATACACATTTCACATAAAGATAGCTATTATTTTAAGTGCAATGAAATACTGAGGGTTTCGTTTGTTATTTTTTGCTCTATACATACTTTCGAAATATAAATACAGTTAAATTTGAAAGATGAAACAAGATGAAAAACCTAGATACATATCCCCGGGATGAAGAGGTTGACTCTTTTCAGCTCTGTGTGACACATAATTTCTTCACAGACTTCAACAAGTGAAAAATACCAACTTTGCAGCTATGTGTATTTTGTCACCTTGCACAATTCTGACTATTCCGTACTTGTTCCTTTTTTAATATTGATGAGAATCATTATGGTTATGAGCCATTAACTTCACCCATGGGGACATCCCAGAGGTGTCTGTGTCTCTGATGAAAGGCCACATAAATCCAGATGCACATTGTCCACCATATGTGCAATGGTCCTCGGCTTTTTCATTCTCCTGTAACAAAATGGCTCATGTGTATTCAGGAGACTTCAAAAGGGCAACCAAAAAGACTGAGACTCAGAGTGGTCCTTTTATGCCTTTGATGTACAAAGCAAATCAGCCTGAACTCATCAGAGACAACTGATGACAGGGGCTGGGCTAATCTTCCAGTGATCAAAGCATTCAAAGTCAGTGACATTTGCAAGGAAATTAATGATTCCTCCATAAAGGTTTTAACCATTCTATAAACAGGATAAATGTAGAAATCTTTAGATGGATAGGACCATTAAGTACAGCAAATGTTACTGAAAATAATCACAATGGTGTTTCATTTATTAAGAAACTGTTCCCCAAATTCATTTACATTCCACTGAACAGATTGTATGAAAGCAGGGGTTTTTTTCAGTCTGGTTAACGTTCTCTGAAATGAGAAATTACACACTGAAAAGTAGTACTTTGTGTGTGTCACGTCAGAGAATTACAAGGGATCATTATCCAATCTTGGAGACACAGAATTATTACAGATTTATCAATTGTTTCTACTGATGTAAAAGGTCTGATAATGGCACAGTGTGCCTGACTAACAAGAATTACTATAATGAAGTTAAGTGCTTTAACTTGTTTAATGATTCTGGTGGCAATTATTACTTATCTGGGACCAGAGAAGAAATTGTAAAATATGCCTCTATCCTTGATACAATTAGAGGTTAAAGGATAAAACTGTAAATTCAAGGTAGGCAGTTGCTTTTTAGAAAGGATTTGTTAAATATGCTGAAGTCATATTTGTACTGGCACAAGATAAAGCAACCAATCACCTTTTTTCAGCAGAGAGTCTCTCCCTGCTTTTTTACTGTCTTTCTTTATTTAATAACAATGAGATGTGTGTGAGTTACCAGGTTCACTAAGTAGTTTTACGAGTGTTTTACCTTTTACTCTGTGGCCTCAAGAAATTAGCATAACAAACAAAACACAGGTGAACAATTGCTCTCGCTGTCATTAGGCAAGATTTTGACATGTGGTCAAAAGAGGAGAAAATGGAATAATTTAAAAACCCTTTTGCCACTCTAGTAAGTTCCTTTTATTAGTCTCGCCTTCGACTTTGTATGCAAGCAACTAGAAAATATTTGTTGTATTATGGGAGCATGAGGAGTATAAATGAGAGGATAATTTTTGATACACAGTGTAAGGCAAACCTACAGGTTTAGTTAAATGCCCCTTACAAATACGGAAGTAGACACCACACACCACCTCCATCTGATCTTTTTCTTTCCTATCATATTAAGTAAAATTTTTAAAATACATCTGTCACAGATTGTTTAAATATTTAGGCTCTGTCCTGTTAGGAAAACAACAGTTCTGCCATTATTAAAGACAGAATTTTTGGAAGTTTTCAAACAAGGTCTCTTTCTAATATATATATTAATACCCTAATATTAGGGTATTAGTAGAGCATGGATGCACTGTAGGAGCAGACTGCCATGTCTGTTGGCCCTCAGTCTGGCACATGGGCCCTATTTACCCTATCTTGCAGTGTCTGTGGGTGATAGATCAGTATTTACATGGAACATACGAATTTCAAAGTCTCCCTATGTGCTGAATTCATTTTTAATGGATGGATTTCAGTCGATTCCATCAACCCTTACTTATAATTAGAGAATTCAATAACTGAATTTAATTAAGACCATATTAAGCATACTAGAACATGATACTCTTTCTAAAGTTTCTAACATTTTTACAATTGTTCAGTACCAGAGAGTCCTGTAAGTAGACCTTTCAAAAGTGAATAGATTTTCATATCACATTGCTGTTCGGTGAGTCCAACCACCACTGTTAAGATTAAATCCTTAATAACTTTACTTGCACTCAAATATGATGCTCTGGTTTCAGGTCAGTGAAGCTCATGAGCTTTTGCCCCTATGTGCTCATTTCATATCATATTTGGATTTGATTTTTTTTTTTTCCCCTCATAGATATGATCAGTTGCTTAGTTTGGTCAAAATCAGAGGATCACAAAATATTTCAGGCTGGAAGGGGCCTCAGGAGATCTGCAGTCCAGCCTCTTTGCTCAAAGCAGGGACAGCTCTGAGGTCAGCCCGGGTTTATCCAGTCTCATCTTTAAAACCTCCAAGAACACAGACTGCTGGACCTCCCTGTTCCAGCGCCTGGCCAGCCTCAGGATGCCAAAGCTTTATTTCCTCTCCTGTCTCAATGTATGCCCACTGTTCACCTTCCAACCACACACCACTGTGAAGGTGACATATTCTTGATGTCCCCAAGGTACCAATAGGCTGCAATCTAATCAAGAACTGATTGCCTCCAAAGCTGTGTCTTATCCAGACTCCCAACTCCCTCAGCCCCTCACTGCAGGGCAAGTGCTCCAGCCTCCTGCCCATCTTGGCAGCCCTCTGCTGAACTTGCTCTGCTTTATCAACACCTTTCCTATATTGAGAAGCCCTTGATGAATTTTGCTGAATTTCTTTAGGTCTCAGCTGCCCATTCCTCCAGGCCATTTAGCTGCACAGCAGCTCTTCCTCAAGCATATCAATCCTTTCCCTCATTTTGATGTCATCTAGAAACCTGAGAGTGCACTCTCTCATCTCCTCCAAGTTGGTGAAAGGGAAGTTACTAAACCCAGTTTAAAAAAAATTAATTGTAGGGGATTTTTTTAATCCCAGATTTTTTTTGTCAGACTTGGTTTAAGGAGATCTGACAGAAAAGTAGCTTTCAATATGGAATAGAAAAAAACAGGGAGAAATCTTCCCCTGTGCTCAACTGCAGCACCAAATTTATTCTGAAAGCATCACTATCCCGTTCCTTAGTATAAAGCAGTAGAAAACAAGGGGGTTGCAAAACATAAGGACATAGTTGTGATATTTAGGCAGAATCCTCAAACTGTCAACTCTCATAATCCAGCATAGTCTTCCCACAACTTGAAATGCACCTGGTAGAACTTCTCCTTTAGCAGACCCATGGCCCTTCCCTTTCACACTTTGGTTTTTCTTCAAAGGTTGATTAAAGAAAAAAATAATACTCTGAAATGTCACACTGACTCCAACTGTGCATACACATATGTTTGCAAGGCTCAGAACACTGAACAATCTGATCAGTATTTAACAGAACTCTCAAGATCTTTGCTCGGCTCCGAGTGCCATCGTGGTGTATTTCTGCTTCCCAAACCCAGCTGTTGTAGTTCCAGATTAAGCAAGTTGTGCTTTGCCCCATTTTAAATTGCAGTGAAAAGTACAATTATCCTATTTTTCATGCACTCAAAAGATTAAAAAAGATTTTGTTTCCAGTCTTTCTGGAGGAAGAAAAATAACAATAAATAAATGAAAAGGAACAATAGAAAGGAAGTGCTTTACCAATTTTACCTGAGAACTACGCTGTGAGAACTAATTGCAATGATCAGGATTAAGAAAAACAAAACCCAAAACCTGAGAAAAATGTGACTATTTTTCTAGTCAGGACCAATTCAGGAAAGCTAGGACTGCAGTGACAAACCTGGTCAGCTTTATACCTTGTGTTACTGCAACCACGTTTATTAACACACTGAGGTGTAAAATTTGCAGCTACATACATCCCATCAGTCATAAAAACAAACAAACAAACAAACAAACACACAACAAAAAACAGCTAAACCAATACAACTAAATGTACCTCTGTCAGTGAAAAGGACATAATTTGTTTTTCTTGTTATGAGATGGGTTGCTATACCTGCACTAGAAAGAGAACCTGGGCATGAACCTGTTTCACTGCTACCATTCTCTCCCTGCTTCAGCTCTTGCCTGTTAGTTCAGTTTCTACATTTCCATGATGTTGTTTCTCCTTTGTTGAGACTGATTTTATTTAACTCTGCTTTTCTGCCATCACAAGCTTCCTTCTCCTTGTTTATGGAAATATGGGAAATATGTCTGTAATACTCATTCTGTTCAGTGTGACTGATACACTCCAACACTGCAATTTACCAAAGAAAATATCAGGCTTACATTTACAAAATAAATATGTTTGGTGTTAAGTTTAGAGTACGAATGAGACACAAGGAACTTGCAGCACTTGTGAATCTCACCCAGGTGATCTTGCCAGAAAGAAATCTGCGTGAACCAGGGAGCACAGACATGTGCTATGCCTGTTATGGGTTATGGGATTTCTGCTCTTTTTGTTGGGTTTTGCAATTGGAACATAGAGAAAATGAAGCTTAAGTTTAATTAGTTGCAGTAAAATAATATACAAGTGTTACTGTTATTTGTTTGCTCCGTATTTAACTTACACCCTTTTGGTTCCTTGTGTAGGGCACTCAGGAAAGAAAAGGAATATGAAATGTAATTAACCACATTACCAATTGCAATATTTTCAAAAAATAACAGTCCAAGAAATTATTTGCAGGAGAAATATGTAAAAAACAAAAAACAAAAAACAATTATGTTTGAGGATTTGGCATCCATTCACATTTGGAAGTACAAACAAAACCCGAAATGAATGGGAATTAAATTATTTGTGAAATTATTCATTCAACTGTTGCCTTGCTATTTTCTTCCCTCTAAATCTTAAATACAGTTGATTTCACCCTAGAAATGGAATTAGCATTATAGCCACTCAGTAATAATCTCTGACAACTAAAAGGAAAACAATCACCTTTCTACAGCTTCATGAAAGAGTAAAGGCCTCTTTTGTTCTCACGTCAAGCTTTGCACAAAGACAGAAACTAATTCTGTTTGTGTGCAGTTGGGAAGTTTTCATCCAGATTTTTTTATGGCACTTGCTTATCATATTGGCAGAGAAAACAATTGCAAAATTTTCCTCTGTAGCTTTCCTTAACAACAATGCTTCTTCAAGAAGACGAGTTGAGGCCAGTGACCTTCCAAGCACTGCCAATAGATGCTCCATGAGTGCTCACCAAATCAAAACATTTCTAAGAGGTAAGGGGTTGGCAACCCTTGGGCCATCTAAATGAACAACATTTAAATGAAAACTCCTGCTTTGTATCATCTACTCCATTACATATAAAACAGAGATTGCAGGAACAGCCCTGACAGCTGTAGCAGGGCTCTGGGCTCGACGTGAGAAACACATAATGTACCTGTTGCAGGACATGCTGACAGGTGAGCTCTGAGCAATGCCCCTTCCCATGAGATTAGAATTAAAACTGGGGAAGGATTTGGGGTTTGGTGGTGGTGGTTTTGTTTGTTTGGGGGTTTTTATTAAAGTGATTCATATGATAGATGGAAACAAAATTTTAAGTGAACTCTAACTGATTATGATTTTCTTTAAATTTAGCATATAAGAGAAAGGAAGACCACATAAAAATATTCTGAAACAATACTTCCATGTTTAACTATATGGTTAGTGTGAAATGCTCTCAAAACCCCCAGAGTTTTGCACTCTAGTTTCCTAAGCAAACCAAAATATGATTAACTTCACTACCTTTCCTGTGGTAGTTCAGCCTCAGAACTCAAAAATCTGCAAGCACATTAAAGGTGCAAGATGTTGCATTTTGTTATGTATTCAAACTGACAAATTACTCTATATCATTCTCCAGTTTATAATATTAAGCACTTTATCAGTAAAATCCAACTCTTTCTATGTATTAGGGCCTCTAATAATTTAGCTTGATTTATTTTAAATGTCATTCCTGTATGAAACCTCCCTGTTCACTGAAAAGTCATCGAGACTCTTATCAGATAAGGGCAATAGAGACTTTCAAGCTCTCCTTGCACAAGGGAGATTGTCATATGTCATATTTTTATTAAAAGTTATTTCATGTTTACGCTTGGCAAAAATTCTTCTTTGAGAAAGACTTAGTTTATACCTGATTTTAACATCCACTACTGACTATTCAGTATTTTTCATATATTCTACTGTGTTTAAAATCTCCAGAAAGAAGTCTGGGATGTTACCTTTATTTTCTCATCACAATAGGAAACCTTTTTTAATGTTGAGAGTGAATTGTAGCTTGCCTTATTACTGAAGATGTGTATTTGCAGCTATGAAAAAGGACAGTGTTATCAGTGACTTCCCTCGGTTTTGAAGACTTTACAAAGTCTTCTAAAGAAAGGTTTCTGTTACTTTCCTAACAAATAAGCTCACGTGTGAATCCTTTATAAACGTCTTTATCTTAAGGCACAGAAGTCAAGGCTGAAGTTACTTAGAGTAAAATTATCAAATATTTACAGGTTAAAGATGTTTCTGGGCCTGTAGAGAGTCACTGTAATTTGTGATGTATGATACCTCCTGCTGAAAATCCCACTAGTTATGTCTCTTGATCCCATTTTCAAGGGATTTTAGCTCACAGGAGCCTAAAGGCACGTTTACAGTACTCAATGGAACTCCAGTTTGAGGCGTTGTAACAAAGCAAACATGACCTGGTAAATTCAATAGTGAGGCATACCTTGCAGTGGTGTTTGCTGTGGTGACCCATGATTTTGGTTCCAACATTATCCTGCATTCAGCTGAGCTGTCTCTGCCAACTGCTGATTCATGCTTGGTGCTATTTATGTTTGAGTCTATACAACTTTTTGATAGTTACTCCAGGTTTTCAAAAGAATTGAGAGAGAAAATTCCCAAATGTGTTGAATGTATGACTCCCATTTGAATGCAAATGAATGTAGTTCTCATATAGCCTAATTAAATTAAATGCCTGAGAAGATGTTAAAAAGATCTTGGGTTCCGAGTCATTTTGAAAATGTGGTCTCAACTGTCAAGTGTTAAGTTATACAAGATATATAGAACTAAAGAATTGTATTCATCTCCCTTTTGTGGGTATTTAGCAGAAGAGATACAGGGTCTGAAATATCCAAGGCCCAAATCAGAGCAGACAGTAAAGTAAACAATAATTTTACATGTTCTTCCTTTCGGCATTTACCAGCTCACACATTTGAATTTAGAGAGTTTCAGCATATTATTAGCCATGAACGCCAGCTCTGTCACTGACATCCATCAAGTCATTCAATCTGTTTATGTATCAGCTCCAGTTCCACAGAATGAGAAATTATTTCCTTTGCATCACAAAAAAATTGTGAAGCCACCACAGTAATGATTGTGATGCCCCCAGTGTACAGCTAAGCATCTAATACATTACTATTTCTTTTATATCTCCCACTTTACTCCCTTATTTTAATTTTCCTCCAAAAGTTTCCTGTCATCCACTTTGTTCCTTCCTTCCTTTTTTTTATCCATCTACAGTTTGCCTCCCATATATTTTTTCCTATGTATCCTCACATGTACATCAGAGTGAGGATAAACTTATCAGCCAAATATTGATATTGGTGTTTCCCATTGCTAACAATAAAGTCACCTCATTCCTTCCCATCTCATCCCTTCCCTTGTTTGTATTGTGTATTTCACAAACATTTTGGTATCAAACAATGAGATAGCTGGCACTGCAAGGAGACTTTAATATTTTAAACCATTCAGTCACGACCTGGCCCACTGGAACAGCTGCTGACAATTTGCTACTATGAAGTGACACTTTGCAATGCTGGTTCTGGGATCTCTGACTCAAACAGCAACGGGAGAAATGGAAAGATGAAACATCCCCAGGTTCTGAAACATTCACTGCTTTCTGTTCCTGCAAGTCAACACTGAGGCTGTGTGTGTGAGGGGTGTGGTTCTGGCATCCTGTAGTGCGGAGACAGACCCATCTAGAGACTGGTTCATCCACAACCAGGCTTGTGCAGTACATTAACATCATGCAGCACGATCCAGGCTTATAAAGCATGTCAGAGAGGCATGATTCTGTTTGTATTCAAATAAAGAATCCTTTACACTACCATCTCCTCTTTACTTTGATTCTCCTCTTAACCCCACTAATTAGGGTGTGATCCCAGCTGTCAAGGCTGTTTGATATGGGAAATTCGACATGTGCCCCTTTGCTGATCACCACAGTTGGCTGAAGACCTGACCTGGCTCTCTCCTCTAGTAGCTTATGAATCTTTTTTACATTTTCTTTCCAGCTTGTAGCAGGACAAAGTGATGCTCCCAACCCCACCTCTTTATGCCTTATGCACAAATAGATTTATTATAAACACGAGGCAAATCATGAACACAGAGAGAAAAGCACATCTTGTCATCCCTACATGACAATAGAACCCAACCCTCATCTTCACACTAAATGACCAAATGATAGAAGCTCACACATGGAATGTAACAGGTCACTAATGGCTGACTTGAAAAATCCAGGCTCACCTAAGTCAGCTCTGCTGAATCCTCCTGGGACAACTGCAGAGGTTTCCTGCCTCCCACTGATGGGGGTTACCACGTCTTATGCAGCTGCTTATTCTGGCTCCTCAAGTGTGTAATTTAGAGTACACACCCTAAGTTCCACTGGACTGTGAACCTCAGCATCTGAAGGGTAAATACCTGCCCTGTTTTGCCTTTGTGATATGCAGCCAGTGACCTCTGCAGAGATCAGGTGGAGCAGGAGCAGGGAAAGCAGTACTGCTGCTGGTTCAGTTAAGATTTGGCAGGCAGACTTATTTGCTGCAGCCCAAAGAATCACTCACATAGATTGACACAGATCCCAAATGACAGGTAGAAAAATTCTGCACAGAAGAAAAGAAACTCATTTCACTCATTTTTAACAAAACTAAATTCCAGGAATTTGCATTCACATTATGCACATATTTGCTGCAGTGTATTCTGAATATTTTTTTTCCTCCTTTGATGTCTTCAGTTTACCTGAAATATTTTTCAGCTAAACTATTGGCATATATATCACCAGTTTCTATAGATATATCTGGTCTTTGCCGTTTCATTGCAAACTCCACAAAAGCCAGGTTTTATGATTGACTTGCTGCTGCCTAATTATATGGAAACACCGTTTTTTGATAATAATGATATGTCAGCAGCTTGATTTACTAATCAGATTCGGTATCTAGGGATAGGAAGGGGGGTGTGAGCACATATGTACATGTATATTTGTTCCAAAAATTGCATATTATCTAAGTTAGCATTGATTAGCAACCAAATTTTCAACAGTACTTGTAAGGAATAATTTGTCTGAATCATTAAATACAACATGGTACCTTTGCAAGTAGAAATTAACAGTTCTGTCTAGAAAACAAGATCATACCAATGTTATTCTACATTGAAATCCAATAGTATTGATGGAATGAGTTACTTATTCCCCTGAATAAATAAGTCCAGTCAGAAAACAGAAATAATCAAACTCTGCAACTCACTAATCATCCAAACTATACTGAATAATCAAAATAATTTGCAAAATGTAGACTGAAACCCATTCATTTAACAAGTTGTTTAGCCAGTCCATCCAAACCCAGAGTCACTGCCAAAAAACTCTGGGTCTGTAACAAATACAATTTACAGCAAATGTTCACACTGCTATGCTCAGAAAAATAACATATCAATCATTTCATTTCTGTGCATCAGTTTGACTTCAAATCTATCTTAGCAGCAACCACAATTGGGCCTTATAACCAGCAAAGTGTGGGGCTGCTCATTAGCAGGCAAACAAACCCACAGCATTCCAGGCCCCCCCAGTGTTCCACTGCTGTGACCTGGGATGGCAAAAGGCCCCAGGCTGAGCTGCTCATCTTCACATACCTGAGCCTGGACATTTTGGGGGTGAAAAAGCTTAAAACTGTACTTTTTGTTCTATCGCAGTCCCGGTGCATGTCATGAGTGGGAGGACAGACTCGGCTGTGGTGAGGACAGTCCAGCTGTCCTGGAAAAGCCACCTTGGTGACTCCAGGCAGAACACACCACTTTGGGATAACCAAAGAAGAAAACTCCCTGGGTATTTTGCTAAACCGTTGACATACTGATTTCTTTTACTCTACTGACCTCTTCTGAAATGTGGCTGAATTTGTTTGGTGTGACATCTGCACAGTTTGTCCTACTAATTGAAAGACTAGATGTGACTTATTTCCCCGAAGACTGTCTGCAGCCAGCAAGCAGGAACAAACTTCAGTCATTTCTGATTGGCCACATTTCAAAATCTTGTCCCAGATGTACCTGGGCTGTGTTTTCTATGTGCCACTCATTTCTTTTAAGCTGACATTTTGATTTAGTTATCTCTGATCAGCCAAGACAGGCCAAGAGATCTCTTTGGTTACAAGCCAGCTGCACTTGTGCCTGATGTGCCCTCCTCTAGAGAGACAATGTACAAGTGAAGCTCCTACTTATTCCCAAGTCAACCTGTATAGCAAAAAAATTACAGAGTTCATGTCAAGTAAGAAGAAACGGGGAAAAACATTCCTATAAGGACAAGTGAACTAATGTGAACCGTATAATTTCCATTTCTACAGAAAGTATACTGAATTTTAGGCTTATTACTCACCAGCATTTGTTTCTGGCTCATTGTTTGGAAAAAAAATAAGGAACCAAAAACCACTGAGGAAATGTAATCATTAACAGAAAATTGAGACAAAGGGAATTACCTTCTCTCACATTTGATGATGCCTGGGTCAGGAACAGGAAAAAAATTAAAAGTATTTTTAAAAAATGAGAGATGGTAAAATCCCACTGTAATCCCACTGTAAAACAGGAGATCTAAAATTGCCCTGGAACTGGAGGGGACATGCATTATTTGAAAACTGTCCCAGTGATCAAAGATGAGGTTGTCATGAGCCATTCTGGCAGATAAGCTTTTCTTCTTGACTCTAAAGACTGACAAACCCACTGGCAACCTTGAAGAAGATTTGCAAGCCTCTGCAGTTATCTGCAGGCAAATGCAGTACAAAGGGGACACAGACTCTATTATGATATTTTGGAATCAGTATTACACTCATATTTCAGCTGAACAGAAAAATGGGAGTTGATGACAGATGGTAGTGGAGAATTGGCAAGAACAATTAAGAGCTGAAGAAGGCATGGGAAACGTATTTTTTGTTAAAATGCTTCTCTGTAATTAAGCAATATGTGTCTCTTGACACCATTTCAGTACATAGATATGTTTTAAGACCTGAGGAGGTAAGACAGGCCAAGAAATTCTTGGGTTTTAAGTCAGCTACTCTTGAAAAAGGTCCAGTAGATCTTTGTTAGCATAGCAGGTTTTGCCTGGTGAATTCCAGGAAATGGAAAATACAAAGTGACATTCTTAGATGCTGAAAATAGAGTATTCTCCCTTACTCCACTTCATCATAAGTCTTGATATATTTATAAAATTTATCACATTTTAATACACATTTTGCCAGTTAAACACATTTTAAAAATCACAGATCTTTTTTACTAGGATACCTCTAATAGCTTATACAACCAGCAAAAACAAGGTGTAAATGTTCAGCTACAAGGAGTTCTTCCTTTTGCAATGACTAACCCTAGTAAGCACATTTGATGTTAAGAGTTCAATTCTGAGTGGTGCAGATTCACACTTCACATCTTCTCTGAAAATGACTCACTGCTGACAAAGGATGAAGCTGAATTGGTGTTGATTATGGTTCAGCTGAAAGTATGGTGACATTTAAAAATACAGGCCTGTTTCAGGGACAAGTTTTAAGCTGATGTTTTTGAAGATGGTGGGTTTTTTTGTCCTTGGCTTTCCACCCAGTTCAATTTTGCTCATCGAAATGACCAGTGCACTGTTGAGACATGTAATTCAGGCATCAACTGTGTCCTAATAAGGGCCATCAGCAAGGATGTTAATTGGTGTCAGATGTGATTAGGCCACTGTTCTGCAAGAAGACTACTGATTTGTTTTCCTCTACTTCTTTACTGCTGAGAATTCAGCACCAGGTGACTCACTACTCTCACCTGAAGCAGGATTTGAAGGACTAAAGTCATTAGAGCTTATCATCACACCTTCTATTCCATCTACTAAGGCTTTGTTTCTAAGAGGAGGTTACATATTGTTTTTATCCTTTAGAAGTGACAGAAAATGTGGGCATCTTTTCCTGTAATTTTATGGACAACTGTAATAGAGATCAACAGAATTTTTACAGAAAACAATGCAGAATTGTGACGCATTGTTGATTATACAATAGCAGAACATCGATCCAAGCACTTTCCCTTTTGTAAGTCCAACAAACAGAAGCACTGTTATTTTGCAGTGACTGCTTTTGTGTTGCTTTTCTTACCAAAGCACGTACATAAATAAATAAGATACATCTCTCCTCATGCCTAACATTTAAAAGCATGTGCAGGAACTGTGGGCTGCAGAGCACTGCAGGTGAGTATTTCAACACTTAAGACTACCTTCTCCTCTCCTGCTTCCCTCACCTTTTCACGATTCAGTTGACACACAGAAACCACAAGCCTCTTACAAAATGTGCTCTACAGGATATTCAAAGCACAATGCACACAGCCTTGAGACTGAAGGCTCAGAATTCAGCAGATAATAGCTGGAAACCTCTGTTGACTCGATCTTGTTTTTCTGAGAAAACTATATCCACAAGTAAAATCAGATTTGTTCCAAGAAGTCTGGAGTCAAGATTTGTCCCAGAAGAAAAACGTGGAGCTCGGGTTGATTTGTAATTCCAAAAAAATGCGGGGGGTGGGGGGATGTAAAAAAGATCTTTTGGACAGGAACAAATAAGGTCTCGTTTTGGATGGGAACTATAAAGAAACCATGAAATGAAGCAATGCAGAAATATCTAGATAGTGAGATGGGGAAAAAAAGTGATAGAGATTGGTTAAGAAAGCAAAAACACGGAGGCAAAGGAATGATCCCAGAGAAAAAGGCTTGAGAGTAAAGGAACCTACCAGTAGAGTACTGGGGAGATAGGGGGGAAAGCAAAAAAATTTCAGGAGGAGGGGGAAGAAAACCCAGCCGGAGCTGGATTATTTTATAAAGAATTCAGAGTCAAGTTATACCTGTACTGGTATTGTACTGTGCTTTGCTTCATAGCCCATTTGATGAGTTCCCTTTGCTTTTTATTCAAGACAAAACAATAACTGGAGCTAGCACAGACAGAGTGGGTGGTGGGGTGTTAGAGAAGCTATTTTGATTTCTGTCCATTTTGCCACGTTTGCAGGACCTGATGTTGTTTAAACAAAACTTTAAAGTACATTTCCGACTTGAAAAACATAAACATTAAAATAGCAAAGACATAACCACAGCTTAGAGAAATGGGTGAGGAGGTTACATTTTTAAGTTTTTCTTTTCTCAGAACTACTTTTGTGTTTGACAGAGAAGAATGGCAGGACAAAGGCAGCGGCGAGTGGGACATAACACTGTCATAACATTTAATGTCCCATTGGCTGTAAAGCAATTTTGGGATCTCTTTGGGCAGGAAAAAGTATCAGTGCAAATTCCTTGACAGAAATCCCTAAATGTTATATATTTCCTTGACTTTGAATTCAAAGGCAGTGCAAAGACTGCTGTCTGCACTCACAGTGAAAGCAACAAAAATGCCTGCTGGCCACTGGGACATGCCCAGGTCACTGAAAAATAGCCGATGGAGTAAGAAGAAATTGTGAGCCCAATTCTCAAATGGAGCATAAGGTTCCTGAGCCCTTAGGCCTGGTTTCAAAACCTTAATGTCAGCTAAGCCCCACCCACTGACTCCAATAAATCCTGACCCACACCAACACATAATCACATGCACTAATTACGGCTGTCAGAGAGGGGCTTTCAGCTGCCACTCGCCTGCTCCATTCCCACAACACATCATGCAGCATCTTCTGGCAGTTCCAGACGACAGTGCTTAAGGGGACTTGCAGGTTTGACAAAAAAGTTGCTGAAATTGATTGGTATTTAGAGTTTAGTGGTCTCCAATGAGTATTCCTGTGCTTCTCTGACTGATTTTGATGAAGTGCTTTTATTTGTCTTTCTACCGAGAGACTGCAGATGAATTTGCAATAGAGCAGCATGGCTCCTGTTTAGCTTTGTCAGGCACCACTTAGCCGTGTTATAATTTATTTTCCAGGAAAAATTATTTCTCATGAGGGCTTCAAGCTAACACAGTTATAAAGCACCTGGCTACCGTTCAGCTTCGTGTCTGAAAGCAGCTTCATTTCCATGCATAAACAGAAAAAACACCAAACTGGTGAGGAGGAAGAATCAAGAGCTCCTCCAGGTACACGTGCTGTAGGTACACGGGTCTTCTTAGGAGTGGCATTTAATTAAATGAAACACCACCTGAGTACCACAGTTAGCAGAGTCAAGGCTAAAATAGGACTGTGCAGAAACACAGACACTGCTGTCACTCGTGGTGATGCCACAGCAGGCTCTGGGCAGGGTTATCCACTTAACAAAGCAGCCTCTCTGCTCATCCCTATGCTGGGAACTGACTGTTCTAAATTTTTGAATGGATTTAGACCTGTATTTAACTTTGACATACTGTGTAATAGAGCAATCTTTACCTTGCTTGGGCTTTATTTGGTGAGAGTCCCTTTTATTCAGAGAGCAATGATTGTGGTGTTTGTTGGGGTAGTTTTCTTCCTATTTTCTGCTGAATTATAGTGATTAGTGAGCAGTTTGAAAGCACAGAGCTCAAAGATCACCTCTGCTTTGATCACCATTACTGTTACTCAAGAAGAGGCCCAAGTCTGGTTACAGGATGAATGTAAATATCAATTCAGATTCACTGCACTTATGGAGACTGCTGTGCTTTTTTTCCTGTGTTTTCTTCCTACTCTTTCTATTATTAGAATGCAGGGGAAGAAATGTAGTGATGTACACATAATTAAGACAAAGTCTTTCTAGAACATGCCACTGATCATATAAAGTGATTTCTAGCGTGATTTATAATTAAGAGAGTATTTCTGTTTGTCTTGCTTAAATCTTGCATTTTAAGAAAGAGAGATGAAGACCCAATGAGAAAATGGAGCCTGTTTATAGGGAGCTGCTCTCATTGCCAGTTTAATCAGCTGTGATGTTTCATTAGCAGTGACTTAACCAAAGCAGACAACGCTTATCGCAGCCCCCAGCCCTATAATCATTGCACATTACTACTGTCGGGTGGGGTTTTATCAATTGTTCACTGAGCACTCTGCAATATTGACAATGGGAAACTGCAGGCTCAGGCTTAGAATAAATAACTTACAGCCTTCAAAATGACAACAGGGCAGTTTGGCAAGAAAAACCACCCAAATTTTGCAAACTTTGGTACAAAGAGGATGAAACGCCAATTCTAAAATCAGGTTCAGACAATTCACTTTTCATAGAACACGCTGAGCACTCCCATCCATCTGTACTGAGTAATTACATTCATTCTGTCTCTTTTACCTCCCAGACACTTTCAGGAGTAATAATTCAGCTGACCTAAAATTGCCTGTTTATACATTGGTGGCATGTTCTGCTTATTGAGACAAAACCATCACCCTTTATTTAAATTTAGCCGCGGAAAACTGAGAGACAATGTGAAAAAAATGATTTCCCCATACTTTTCAGGGATTGAATATGTGGAGCTGGATGAAGGGAGCTGGATGGAGCACAGGTTGTGTATGACCAAGAACTGCAAAGGCACTGTGCTGCCGTCATGCTTTGAGGGCTGGCAGGAACAGAAGAGGGCGAGACTTGAAATCCTGTTTCCTAACAAACTTCTGGTGAAATCTAAAGCAGATCTCTTTTGCTCTATGAAGCTGAGTTACTCGTCTGCAAAACGACAATAACAGCACTTCCTTATCTCCAAGAATAAACAGTGGAAGGACTGGAGAGAAGTCAGATATCATCACCATGAGGACAGGGTAACACAGCAGCAGTGTAACACAAGGAAACGGTTCTATTTTTTTCCAAGTAAACTCAAATCAAACTGGAAAAAAGCATTTGACATCTCTGGGATTAAAATAGAAATGGAAAGAGGATATTTGGGCATATTTTCCCCTCAGAAAATAGGATTGATATCATTTTGCTCTGACTTTATAATTCCCATAGCTTATTATAATGTAGCTGTCCTCTTTGATTTGTGTATTGGAATGTACAGTGCAACTGCATATATTCGTAGAAATAGGCTTATTATTGTAACAACTCAAGGGAATCTTCTGAATTAAGGGAAAACATTTACATTAGAACAAATTACATTTTACCAAAAAACTAATTGTTACACTGAGAGCTGTATACTGTTGTAATTGCGCTGTCCTAATTACACACGTTGCATTATTTAAAAAGAAGAGCATTGTTTATTTGCAATATCCTCTGCTTATTTACAGTTGCATATTTGAACAAGGAGCAAGGAGTTATTCCTACAAAGCAGCAGAGAGATTGTTATCTGCACAAAACCACAAAATTAATTCAGTAGAGGAAATCTACTCTCAAACAGAGCAAGAGAGAAATTCCTCCTGAGGCAAGACATTCTACAATTGTTTCTAAATTTCTGTATAATTAACAAAGCACTTACCATCTGCAGTGATTGACCTGTCAGATCTGCTCCTCTGAGATAACTTCAGTGACATTTTAAAAAAATAGTGTGAATAAAAAAAAGACATATTCAATTTGTAGAGAATGCTGTTATTCTCTAAATAGAAATTGCAAACACTGAAGATGGCATTAGTTTACGATGCCTGCTGATTAACACCAGTAGCCCTGACGAGATGAGTTCAGCTCAGGTATCTGTGGGATATCCTTCCTTGGCTCTCAAAATAATGACCCCATTTCATCTCCTATTTTTTATTGTGCAAATGCCTCTCTAAAATATGAAAAGGCATCTTGAAAAATTCGCCTCTTTAGACTAATACACTAAACAGTGTTTACTCTCCATGTTAAATGGAATTATTGGGAACCTTCATTTTGAAGAAAGAAGAGGATGATTCTCTGTTGTTTTGGACCTTCACTGGACATTTATTTTGACCCAACTAATTAGTGTATGGAGTTGATATAATGCAGTGGCCACCTTTTTACCCCAGTTGTGTGAATAGCTGACTGTGGTAAAATCCAGCCCAGTACTGTTTTGTTTATAGAGCAAAAACACTCTGTCTTTTGTCTATAATTTTTAATTAAATATACTAATCCCAAAAAGCACAATTTCTGGATTACCTCCATCTCTTTAACTGTTCCTCCTTTCTATTCCTGAGTTACATTAGGTATTTATAGGTGCTGCAAAAATGCTCCTCCATTAGCAGCCTGTAATATTTCTTCCTTCACAAATCTGAATTTTTTGCAAACGTTATTTAGAGACATGTAAAACACAACTTTATCCAAACCAATGCACACTTTTCTCCCATCAGGTTTTGTAAGTGATCTTTTTAAAAGTAGCACAGAAAAAGAGATGGATGTTGTGTGGCATGAGAGATGAATGCATCTTCAGTTCTAAGGAACAACTATTGAAGTTTCAGATTGGTAACGATCACAGTCAAAATGATATTTTAATCTTGGTGCACAGTAGGGAATAGACAGTTACTGCACAGTTCACTAGAATTCTTACCCCCCTTGACACATGAAAGAGCAAGTAGTCTGACTTTTCATCTTATTTCAGAAGAGATCCCCTTCTGGAGGTGGTCTAGTCAAGTCCAGCCAGTGCTCCTAATACAGAAACTTTCAGTTCTACAGTAAATGCGACTGATCTTTTATCTTTGATTTAAGTTCATTGCCACAAAATCAAGATGAATTTGTTAAAGTGTGAGGTCAAAAAAACTGCATAAATGAGAACTCCTGCAGTAACAGTTGTTTGTAAATTATTGATCAATGACTTTTTTACAATATGAATTTTAAAAAGGCTATTAAACTTTCCTAAAGTACCTTTGACAATAAATAAAAAGTTCAATCTTTTTTTCTTCATTTCAGAGAGGTTTTTTTAGACTTTTTTTTCCCTCAATCCATATTGCTAGATGCACGTTGCTATTTTCTCTTGATTCAGTGACAAGGAAGAGAGAGAGAAAAGGATGTTTCTGATTTTTCTATGATCCCAGTTCTTCAAAAATACGTGGTTTGGGTTGGTGGGATATTTCTTACAGTTGAATAATGGTAGTTAAAGAGAAAGCAACAAGGGCAGTTTCTTCTCGTTTGCAGATAATGGATAATGAAAGAAGAGATGAAAATAAACTCATGTGGTCTTTCAACAAACAAAAGAGTACTGGCACAGATTGAGGACTCTCTTAGTCTTTGAATAGGATTTTTAAAAAGGCGTTTATAAAGAAAGAAGAAGAAAGAAATATTCTGGAGGTAGTTGTTCTACGAAGGCTGTCAGGGAAGATACAGCTGAGGAACCCACAACTCTTTAACTTGTAGAGATCCTCAGGAAAGCTTCCAAAGCCCCAACTGGGACTCACACTAACCATGGAGATGTTCCTTCAGAAACAGAAGGGGAACATATGGTGGCATCAAGAATACAGAGTACATCACACCATCAGAAAAGGGAAAAAAGCATGACTGAATCCTGGGGAGCTGCATATCAGGTGCCTCAGAGGACCCATGAAAACAAGGAACTATTCTTACAAGTTATTAATCTTACACTGTGTAATCATTCTATTTCTACACAGACAACTCAAATCAGGTGAATTCGAACCAAGTAAAGGGCTGGTACTTTCTTAATATCCCCACACTTTCAGAGCACTGCTACAGTCCCCAAGAAAGAACTACTTAACTACTGAATTTCCAAAGAAAGTCTAAAACATCCCACAGTGGTGAGGATTTCTAAAAAAGGAAAAAAAACAAAACAAAACACAAGTGAGAGAACTCATCCAAAGGAATCTCTTTGTCTTAGAAGAACCTTAACCAGTTGTGACTTCCAGTACTTCTGAATGAGGGCAGTGTTCGCTTAAAAACACACCTTGGCAAGCACTTTACAGACATGCTGTATGTATAGATAAATCTATTTTATATCACACTATGAGTGCTAACCTTATTGCAGGACACAGTGATTACAGCTCACACTGAATTACTGCTTTTTAAAATTCATTGTAGTGAGGATTTACTGTGTGACATCTCCAAGCCACTGAGCACTTGATTATTTTTAAACAGAAAAATTGAAGGATACCACTTATGTTGAACTGACTGTTAATGTCTTTCATTCTCATTCTAGGTCAGAAGAACAAGCCACACAGCAAACCAAGGCTTCCTAGAATCCAGCTGGTTCAGTACCTGGGCCTTTAGGTGCTTACTACTATCAATGTTAAAAATCCTTTAAACTGCTTATTTATGATCTCACACTCTATACAGCACACAGAATAAACTATACTGATGCCCACACACTATACTACTTCCACAAGGCATAATTTGATTTTCAAGATGTGCATATATGCATACAAATGGTGAACATCCATGAAAATGCAGACAGGATATTAAAACTGTAAGTGATTTAGCTTTGCTTTTAAGATAATAATGCCAGACCTTCTGGGTTTAGTACAGCAAGGACAATGGTAAAATGTTGCTTGAACTTGTGCACATTATTTCAAATTTTAAGATGTACACTCTGAAGGAAAATGGATTATTTTCCAAGGGACTGTACAAAGATTTTTCATTTGTGCTCAGACAGAGGAATATTCTACAGGATGACACTTTTTTAATTCTCTATTTAAAAAGCTTTTGATGTCACCTTTGAGAGTCCCTGAGTGTGCTTACTAAAGGAAAGCCTAAGAAGAAGGTGTGACAGCTGTGGTTTCTGACATGAAAATATCTCTCACTTATAGGCACAGTAGCATTTTATTTATCCTATTTTGAGGAGTATGTGCTGACATTTAAAAGAGTAGAGAAGGCAGAAAACCCTAGTCCCTATGTTATAGGAGAAAAAGAAAGTCTTTCTGTGTTTTGGTTTGGTTTTGCTTCTCTTGAAGATTCTCACATATCTTAGCTGGTTTAAATGTTAACAGATGTTCAGCAGACTTGAGCACAGTAAAAAGAAAAAACTCATATATAATTCTCTGGTTAAAAAATCAGCAAAACTATATGGGCTCACAACTTTTTAAGGGATGCAAAAAAATTAAAAATATATTTTATTTCCATGTTCACGTAAAAAAAAGGGAATCTTAAACACTCGGATATTGGTATTTTTTCTTGCTCTTTTCTTTGTAAAGTTATACATGCTATGGTTACTTACAGAAGCTTCCTAACATTTAAATAACATTGTACTGACATTTCCTGCATGACTATATGAAATGAGTGTTTGTCTAGCTACTAATGAATCACTATTTCATATTACAAAACACATGACCTCAACTTACAGTATGGGTGGCAATATCAGTTAAAGAGATTAAGGCTTGCCCAACTGTGGAAAAATGCAACTATGGTTGCTCTCCTCCAACACTTCAAAGGGATATATGAAGCAGTTTACACTCCCAATATGAATATTAGACAGAGAAGTGAAGGATGCACATGAGCACTAATTTCTTAAAAGCTTTTATGGAAGTTCCTTCTGTGAGCACAAAATGAGCTCAGAAAGTGACTATGACATTTTATTTTGCTTGGTCCCTAAAGTGCATACAAAAGTTCCAATTACATTCAGCACCAATCTAATAGGAAGCGGCTTCCTGTGCTTTTTAAATCTTAAATTAGAGAAAATATGTCATTTGGCTAAATAACGTTTGTGGCTCACCTCAAGGAAATACGTATTTCCAGATTGGAAATAGAGTCTGGAATTGTCTTACTGAAGAGATACAATGGATAGTATGAAAGATTTTATAAAGTATGAAGAAAGGCTGATCTGAGGCCTAGTCTATAATTTTTATTTTTTTGTCTCAGACATTAAAAATTCAGAAACACTGTAATCCTATAAAGGTCATAATATGGAAACAGCTCACTTAGAAGACTGTGTGTCCTCATCACCACAATATTCAGAAGCAGTCAGACCCAGATTAGCTGTGCACAGGAACTTTCAGTCACAGAAATGGGCTTTCTGCTTCCGTTAAACCCTGGAGAACAGGAGACACATGTTTTATAAGCAACAAAGGCATGAAGTAACCAAACCCTTCAGAAGATTCCATATTGCATCTTTTCCTCTATTGTTTGAATTTCTTACACATTTGAATGAAGAAAACATATCCTGAGTGTCTCCTCTCAAACCTACTGCCCCCATTCTGTTTAGAAAATGTTCCTGTTTGGAAGACAGCTTCTACATAGAAATGTATACTTGTAACAACCTTTCTCTAATTAGTGACTCTGTCCATAAGCAGAAGTGGAATTTGTTATCACAGAACTATTCTAAACTGAATACCGGAAAACATCCCAGAGGACAATAAGATTCCTCTATTATCTTTGCAGAGTAATAAGTTTCTGATAGCACTACAGAAGTTGGAAAGCACCTTCTTCACCCTCTTGCCTCTTATTCTTCCCTTCAATATGAATTCAGTAAGTAACTTACCTTGGCTTTCTTTTCAATCCTTTAATTTCCTGTCTCATTTGTCTTTGCAAATCTTTATATAATAGAAGCTAAGAGAAGTTCCCATTATGAATCTATATTGAAAGGGGAGCTTGCTATATTGCAAAAGGGAAAGTTAAAAATCATTGCTCGCCCTTCCCTCTGCAGAATCCTATGTCATATTCCTGTTCTGAAGCCCAAAGAACAAATCCTATGTTAAAATAACACCAGCCTTTCTCTGAAATGGATTATTTTCACCATATCACTCTCTTTCATCTGATCTGTAATCTCTCACTCTGCTCCACACTGCAATCTCCAGCTTCTATCAATGCAGTTAATAAAATTCGTACAAAATATTTCTCTCTCCATACTCCTCCATGTTCCTGGTACACACAGTGTTTAAAAAACAATTACTATGTGTATTTACCATGGAAATATCTAAATTTTAGCCTGTTCTTTCCCCTCTCTCACAAGTTACAAAACACAGTTTTCTAGCGTTAAAATATCACTGTACATAATAGTACTATGCTCTATTACTTGGAAATCTCTATGTTTAGGAAAAAGGTAAGGAAATTCCTGCAATATTTGTTCAGATTGTTGTTACTTCTATGTATTTGAAGTTCATCAGCACTCACAATTAAACAAGATGAGCAAAGTGCACTGCAGACAGCAGGAACGCTAACCATGGTGCATACCAAACCAGAAGGCAAAACAGGTCCTTCCCTCTCCTCTCCCGGCTGAGCAAAGCAAAAACTTTCCTATTTCAGACAGTTAGAGGTCCTATGGAGGTAGAAGGAAGGTGAGGTACTTAGTAGGAGAGAGGATGGAAGAAGTCACAGACGGACAGTGTTTGCAAAGATGAAGGTTGGGGTCATGGAACCTGGGGGTGTTGGCAGCTGAACAAGACTTGTAGCTGGATTAATGAAAAACCTAACTGGTAGTTAGTTTGTATATATAATTCACACATAAGTCAGTTCTGATTTAAAAGACTGCAAGAAACCCAATTCTATCAGTATTTTCTCCTCCTAACTGCAGTAATGCACAATGGATTTCTGGCTATCCACCTGACCTTTTCATTCTTGAAAATTAGCACATGGCCCTTAATAAATAACACAACCTGAAGCATTATTTCAGGCTATATATGCATTTCATAGATGGTTTGCATCATCTCAGGACACCTTATGCTAGATTTTCTCTAAACTTTCTTTTTTTTCCCCTCTATTTTTTCTCCCCTGTCTTTCTGAGAGGTCTGTAAAATAGTTGCTGACTCGATGTTGACCTGTTTTTCTCTGTCTCTTCACCATATACTTAACTCAGTGAGTAGCTGTGAAGTTTACTGAAGTAGATACCATCAGACTTGACAGCAAGAGAAAAACTCTGCCTTGTATAAGCAAACAATGGTACCAGTATATGGAGAGCCTAGAGGACAAAAGAATATGACTATTGCAATTCTGTTATTTACAGCTTTGTATTACAGCTTTTATTTCTTTTTCCTTCTTGAGATTGAATGGAGCCAGGTTATCCCCAGGCTCCTTTAAGTATTTCTTTCAGAATATACATCAATCTGCAGCCCCTCTACAGCCTCCATTACCTTGGCACCTGAGCACCTTACAAGCTTTCACTATCTTTGCTCTCACAACACCTCAGATGCAGGCAATTTTTATGATATCAATTTACTAAGAGAGAATCAAAGCGCACAGAGATTTTTAGGTATCTGACATCCGGAGTGAAATTCAAACCCTTCCCTCTGCTCTTTTGATAGTACCTGGGGATCATTCATCAGCTCCTCAAAATGAGATTCGGGACAATCTGAATCCTGAGCGTGGAGTCACCCACAGGCTCAGAAAAAATGAGAATAACCTTCTCCAAAACAACTGCTAAACCCATACTCGTGTTCTGAGCTGTCAGCACCACACTAGGGTGTATTCAGGAAGTGTTACTACAAGCCCTGTTTAGAAGAGAGACACTCCTACAGCTGAGCATAGATCTGTCTTTCTTACGCCTACAGGCATCCCTCCTCTCATTTTTATATAAAAGTCACCCACAATAGGGGGAATTTGGGTGCAGTTCCTTGCTCTGCCTAAAGGGATTCAAAATTCACATTTTTCTCCTCATAGGAGAGTGAGTGCCACAGTCATAGGCTGGGGAGGAGAGGCAGGATGTATTTCCTCAGCTCTGAAAGAGCTGAACAAAATATTTCAGGTTCAGTGGTCTGGGCAGAGTGAGGCAACGTGACTTATGTCTCTGACTGTGAAAACATTGTCTGATTTTACCTTGTTTTTACTGCTTGTGTCACACGTACACTACTGCAAGTCTAGAAGCCACATTTTTTCCAGTAGTAGGACCATCTCAAAGAATTCAAGGACATTGGAATGCAGAGTCCTGATAAAGGAGATCTCCAAAACAAATTCAATATTGGCCTGTACAGCTGGGAATTTCTATCTGAAAAACAAGGAATTAGAGCCAGAAATAATTTTGTTTTCTCACTCTAAGACAGAAGAGCTAATTTCTTTACAACAATGCCACCAAACCTTCCTATATGCTTGTGATGAAGTGCCAGCATCTTTTTATACCTATTGCTGGAGGAGAAGCTGCTATAACAAACTTTTACTAGCTTTTATCTTTTCTATTATGGTCTATTGAATATTAATAAATTACCATCTGCCAGAGTTTGCAGGAGCAGCTGAAACACTACCTGCATTAAAATTGAAAATAACTCCTTCCCTCTTCACAAACTTCAAGAGAACACAAATTTTAAAATAATGACTACTGCCTGTACTATTTCAGTGGTGTTTCCCTTTAACAAACAATGTTAAGATTTATGTGATACAGTCAGCTTTGGGATTGATAATTAATTGTCACTTAATTACACACTTTAATAATATTTATTCTGAAGTTATAACAACTCTGGCTTAGAAAATGACCCTGAATCACTTTAATTTATTAATTCACTTAATTAAAATACTTAATCTTGAAAAGAGCTTTCAGGCTGTTCAAATAAAGGTAAACAAATCTTCAAATTAAATCAACACTTTTTTTTTTCCCCTTTGATATATGTAATTAATTTTCACTCGACTCAATAAATAAACCTCATGTAAGGTTGTTCATGTGACAACAGAAAATGGCTTGCTGTCAGCTTAATCTTCCTTAACACTGTAAAGCATTTTTAGTTATGCTGACAGGCCTGCTGAAAACCGTTTGCTGGAAAGCAATAAATATTAGCATTTTTCCCACTGGCACTGCAGAAAAAACATTTATTTGTAAATGATGATCATTAATCAACATTTTTGTACAAGCAATCACAAAACCTCCCAGGCTAAAGCAAACTTGATGGAAATGAAACTTCTATTTGCGATCAGATGTAACTTAAGCACACTTTCCCCTTAAATAATCAAAATTTTTGTTTTCTTCTGTTACTGGCTGTTGGTAAAGGAGTTCTGTGTGCCAAGGATTGCACTTTCTATCCCTCGTGAAAGTTTTGAGACAAACTCAATTACAGAGTTCACAGCACTGCCAAGATTTCACATGTTTAATGTTACTACTGCAATTAGCTCCACCTTCATCAGTCAGATGAACCACGTGCATGAGGTGCCAGTGTCACGATGAAACCCATCACAGGTACAGGCATGTGAACAACTCTATAAATGCAAGTTTTACTCTTAAATTTAGCACATTTCCTCATATGCACAGTGCCGACTTCACGTGTTTCATTGCAAAAAGAAACCCTACATCTTGAAGAGCTGGCTTCTAATGAAAGCAATTTTGAATTGTTCAACAAAATTCTTCTGGAGATCTCATTATAGCACATACTTGACTGTACCTTCCCCTTACATTTCAGTTTGGTCTGTATCTTGAAAACTCTGCTACAAGAGGAATCCTCCTCCCCCTTATACCTTAACAGGACAAGAATGCCACATTTTTCATCAGTTTACCATCTCCTTATTGCATATTCAGAGCTTAAGCTGAAGTGATTCTGGTTATTTCTCTCTATCGGTTGTATTTGAATACAAAAAGGATTCAGAAACCTGGGCTGAGTATTTACAGTGTAAGTCTCACTCTCTCAGTCCAACTCAGCCCTGAAAAGCTCAAGTTAATTAACGACAGATCTAAGGAACTACTGTCATCTGGATGGTAATTAGATGGAACTAGATATGAAAAACAGAGGCTTCAGCTGATGTAGTTTTCCATCCCTCCTCAAAGGCTGTTCATAGTACAGGTGTTTGTATCTGGCTGGCATGATTTTTAAAAAATTGCAATTCATGAATGTCTTCACTGAACTGAAACCCGTATAAAATTCCTGTATGAACACACGCTGCCATGAGTTTTCCAGCTGCTTCTAGCACTCAAGAGAGCAGAAATAAAGCCAAAAATTCCACTTTCTTTGAAAAAGGGGAATTTTCGAGCCTTTTTGCAGTTTTTAGGTGTGCACAGCAGCAAGAAATGACTGCTAATGAGAAAATCAACCTCCCATTTTTGATGCAGCATTTTTAGGTGCCAACCTGAGTTTGGTCTGAATTCTTAATAAAGTCTTCAGAGGATCTGTGCTTTAGCTATATCATTATTCTATCTCTTATTTTCACCCTGAATAAAAATTCAAGAAAATACATCTGGGAAGACTTCACTTTGTTTATTTGGGTTCGTTTTCATTTTCAGTGTGCAAATGCACCCCTTGTTTAGGAGACAGCTAAATAAAGCCAGAGGTCATTTTCACACAATAAGTAAAAGTAGTCAATTTTTGTTTGCATTTTTGGAGAAACACAGAATGATTATCATCATGGTTACCCTGCAAGGGATTCCAGGCAGTACAAATAAATTCTTAAGCTTAAAAAGTAAGAGTTGTACCTACTGCACAGGAAGACCAGCTGGTGGCATCTCTGCTAACTGTGGGCAGAGTCTGCATGTTCGAGCTGCTTAATGGAGTGGATTGCAAATTGCAATCAGAATAATTATATATCTATTTAAAACAACTTTCCCTGCAACGTAATGCAAAAAAAACCACTGTTCAAAAATAGCCTGAAGAGATTTGGGTGTCTCTGACAAATTTCAGAGCTCAAGTGCCACTGCAGACAGCTGGCCTCCAGCTGCTCCTCCACAAGGACACGGGTCCCCTCCTCCCGCCCAGTCTCTGAAGGTCATTCAGACTCCTATTGCTGGGGCTGAGACACATTTCACAACCCTGTAGACACTTTGTAAGTTCCTAAACACTTCTTAAAACCTGGTCCTCTGGGACTGAAGTCCTCCCTGAAGGACAATGGCTGAAAACTGGTTTGCAGGTGGATTTATTCTTTTCCTGCTCTGATTTAAAAGGGTGCACAACCTCAATCCCAAAAGGTAGACCAGTGACCCTATTACACAGCTACACTTCAGCCATAAAGAAGTCTCTTTATTTCTTGTGCTGAAGCTCACACAGGCTACAGTGCTGCTTGCAAGCAGCTGGTTACCTTTAGCAGTGACAGACCAGCTACATCTCCTAAATTAATCTGTTTGTATTAAACATCCATGTTTTCTGTTGCCTGCTGCAGAACCGGGCAAAAATAAAATGCTGTCATGTTAGGAAATGGCATTTAAACATTAAAAAATATCAGTTGATCTAAATGAAAGTGATGCTGGACTGGGACCAGTTCTGTAAAGCCCTCATTTTGCCGGTGAATATAATATAAAATATATAATCTCTATTATATGTTTTTATATATAACCACTGTAATTATACAGAATACATGCTAAATACAAAATATATATACTATAATATTTACCAATATATGTGTTAAAGTAAATATAAATATTATGGTTTTTTAACTTATAAGTATTTTCATTATGGGGATTGGTAATTACTGACTCAGCCAGGAAATGGAAATATTTGGAATATTTGAAGCTGGAAACAGTGGAAAGTTTCTTATTAATTTCATTTATTGTCCAGCATCTCCCTCTGACAAGAAGCTGGTACCTTTTGGTCTCAGATGCCATCCAACACCTGCAGTGTGTGTGGAATGAGGACTGTGCACAGCAGCAGAGGGATGCAGGGGATGTGAGGGGCTCCAAAAGAGCTTGGGGCATGATCTGCCTGTGCCACGGCAGCTGCAAGGACACAATGAGCAGCCTGGGGCTGGAAGGTGCTGGGAGCTCAGGGAAGAGCAGGAAAGCAGGACAGCAATAAGTGGCACAAGGGAGAAGGAGAACGGGCCAGAGGAGGAACACAGAGAGCTGGAACATCAGAGCACAAGAGCAAAGGGAAAGCTGAAGGAGCACAGCAGAGAGGAGCTGGAGGCTGGATGGGCCCTGAGCTCCTGGGGAGCTGTGGGAAGGGCAATGGGACAGCCCTGGCACTGCTGGCACTGTCCCGGGTCACCGGGAGCTGCGGCCACACAGCCACTGCAGAGCCACGGCACAGGGGCAAGAAGGAGTGGTGCTCCTGTTCTAAGGCGTTAGGGCTTATTGCTGGGGACATTTTGGCAGCCTGTTTGGATGTGCCCAGTCTGATCTGTCTTATCATTGCTGGGATCTGCCTGTTCATTTATTTACACAATGATTAAAGCTTTGATCTCTTTGCTGGTTTGTTAATAAAAGGTAGCAATGTAAAGATCCAGGTTGGAGGGGATGAAATTACACATCCCTTACAAGGGACAACCCGTCCTATAAAACAGCCCCATGGCAGAAAAAGGCCCATTTTCACTATTTTAGGTCGTGAAACATGGAAATTGCATCAGTGTGCTCCTGTTTACCAGCAATTCCAGGCTGTAAAATGAGCCTGAGTCAAGCCAAATGCCACGTGAGCTGCGATGGACTCCCAGACACCTCACACTCACACTTCTCAAACCAATGCAAGGCTGGCACTGAGAGCCTGAAATAGCAGCATTTGTCAAAATGAAGTTCACAAGCAGCTAAGTTCAAACCAAAGGAAAAAAAACAAAGAAAAAGGTGACTATGCAGGCTCAGAAATTCCTCAGCTCCAAGCTTCCAATGATTTTTTTTTAATATCAGTGTTTAGGCCAGCTGTCCACAATCCTCTTCCATCTTTTATTGCTATTATAGTATCATGGTGCATGTGCTAGCACCAGCAACATACAGACATGTTGGATCACAAGAGTAGAGACCTTTCCCTCCTGGACTTACCCTGCTCACAGCAGCAATATGAGAGTACTCAGACTTAATTGATTTTGGCTGTCAAGTGCTAATGCTGCCATGCAAATGAGGCTTCTTCTCAGGACTGCAGAGATCTTTGATTCTGAACCATGTCACAAACAAACAGACAGACCTTCAGCAAGCCACTTAAAACCCCGTCTGCCTCAGATTTCAACACACAGGAAGAAAAACTTTCCTGACTAAGCAAGGGGATACCAGCATATCTTAAACCTCTGTGAGGCATTCATACATTACGAGAGAAACTGGACGCATCAGAGCTGTGTCTCCATAAGAGACAAATAAATCTCTTTCTGAGACAGTGACCACAATTTGAATATCTACGATTTAGCTGCCTAAATGAAGCAAATGTAATTTTTTGGGTGCTAAGTACCTGCAGCACCTTTTCTTGAATGTGACCAGAACCAGGCTGGGAACCGAACACAGTTGAGCATATTAAGGAAACACTTGAAGGGAAGGAATATTCACTGGCAAAAGAAGAGTAAAAATTAAAAAAAAAAAAAAAAGGTAGGAAAAAAAAAGGTAGCTGATTCTGCCCCATACTAGACGTTCCAATGGAATGGAGCACACAGTTCATTTAGTTTTGGAATTCATTACTCCAACTGTTGCTCTTGATATTCCCTAGAACAAAGACAGTAATCCCTGTGTGGGAGACACCTCTGTACACAAACCAGTCTTATGTTAAACTTGACCTTTCAGCTTCAGAGTGAACAGGCAGAATTGAGGTCTAGTCTATGCCCCCACATTATGCAAGCAAAAGGCACAGATTTGCTGAAAATTGGTACAACTCAGGCTTTCCACTGCTTAAGGAAATCTACCTCTGTGAGCAACACAAACTGCCTGCCTGCAGTCCAGCAGCCTTGCAACCACAGCAGCTGGGACTGGAAAGTTCTGTCAGCAAAACTAAGGATTTCACGGAATCAAAGTAGCCTTGGGAGGAGTTCTTGGGAGAATTACAGGATAACTGGAGTTTAACCAAGCATGATTCAGGTAATACATTGTCTGCAAAAATGTTTCAATATGTGTAACCTGTAACACACCGATGAATCACCAGTTCAGTGAGGATGATCTGCTTAGTTCTGCAGTCACAGAAACAACCAGAGGCTCCAGATCTTGAAGATCATTCAGAGTACTCTGACACCCCTATAATTTAGGTCTGCCTCTAGTGATGGCAGTGACATCACAGCAATACTCAGCTACTGTAAGATAATGCAGACTTTTAGCTTTCCAGTTGCCTAGAAAACCTAAATACCATTTGGAAGAAAGAAATCCAGACAGAAATCTCCTTCTGCCAATTCCTAGAAGTTGCAAATGATTTTAAAAACTCGGTTCAGCAAATAACCTAAATTTGGGGTTAACCTTTACTTACAGGTAGTCCCAGTTTAATCCAGTTTACTCAGGTATCTAGGCATTTACTGGATCAGGTTCTAAGAACTCTGTTATATTCAGATAACCACTACTTCCTACCAAGGACTCCAGTTCTTCTAGATTTTACTAAACTGGTACTAAATCAAGACATTAGAACCCTTGCTTTAGACTACTTTTTCATAACGGAGAGGATTTTGTTTTGTTTAGCATGAGAATCTTGAATTTAACTAACTCACATTGAGAAGTTTTGTTTCCATTTTCAAATCACAAAGCCAACAATAGAATCACAAGACACTGAATCACTTTCCCCAATTCACTGTATGTCAGTCTGAATCTGAGCAAGACAATTCTTATGAGACATTCAGGTATGACCAGAGGCAAAAATTCTGGCAATCTAGTGTAAAACATTGTTCTTGTGCGATTCCAGGCTTTGCAGACTTTTCTTGTCAATGGAAGCCTTTTGATTTCTATGAAGTCACTCCTGATTTACCCCAGGGGCAGTAAGACAGAAGCTGGAGACACAGCAGTACATTTTTTTCCTTAGGAGCTGCCTTGAAGTCAACTGTCCTCTGTGATTTTTGATTTTGCAGGGTATCTATTACTGTAAAGAAATCTCTCCCTCCTTTCCCAGATTCTGACTTTTCCTGAAGTAATTATGTTTGAAAATTAAATAATATTGTTGCCATTTGTAAGTATTAAGACTAGTACCTTGAAAGGGAGGATGTGTTCAAAAAATAACGTCCAGTTCCATTGCTTGACTTTTTTCCTTGCTAGAATTTAATGAATTCTTCATTTGCTATTATAAACTAAATATTTCCTTTGAGCCCAATTAGCATAGCTGAAAGAAAAAGCAAAGCAAGGCAGTGTTCAGCATGCGTCAATGCAATGGAAAAATCAGTTCTTTTATTCGAGCTTTAATAACTGCAGCTTGATTAGAGAGGAAGAAAAAGCTATGAGAGAGAGGTGGGGGGGATAAGAAGGCCTGCCAAATTAGTTCTATAAGAATTCTCAACCTGTCTGCTCTCTGGCTTACTATTCAAATGCTAATTGAGCCTTTTTGTAAACAGAATGGGTAATCACGGAAGACAAAAACAGACACAGAAAACAAATGAAATATCGCACCTTATCCAAACCAGCACAAAATTGCACTGATGAGCTTTAGAAGTCTTAAAATTTTGTGTCTTTGGTCTCTTTAAAGAACATAGAAAAGCATATAATTAATATAATAAAGCAAAATATAACATAATGAAATAATAAATAATAAAGAGCAGTTCCTTTTGAACAATGAAACCAGTCATGTTATAATTAGATAAGAGGATTTATATTCTCAGCTATAAACATGAAAGTGGACCATGAGACCGGATAAAGGCAAGGTTTTAATTCTTAAAAATTAATTACATGGCATTATTGTTATCAGTATACAGGATGCATTAATTATACAATTAATAATAAGATGAAAGGCAAATTTTTTTGCAACTTGAAATCACTTGGGGACATTTAGTTTTATACAAGAATTGTCCTTCAGGCATTTCTATAATCTTGTTACTATGCAAAGTCAAGCCCTTAAACCTGTTAGTGTAAGTAGTGGATGGAATTAATCTCTCTTAATTTAGACTTCGTACTTACACATACTGCAGCAAATTTTAGATACCCCCTGTAATTGGGGTCTAAGGTGTAACAGATTTATTACAACCTTTCCTCATAAAATAAACTGAAGACTGATATTGCTAGAAGCAGAGTACATCCAATATGTAATCAGGTAAAGGTAGCTTCTCCTACAGAGAGCTGACACAATCTCTTGTACAAAGCCATTGATAATGTCAATATTAAACTCCAGCTTTCCTATGAAGTTTTCCATTTCTGCAGAGAGGCAGAGCTGGGCTTTGTGCTCAGCAGAGGAGAAATGTGCCCACAAAAACTGAGGTATCAGACCTCCACTCAGTGTTTAACCTCACAGCCCCAAGCACATACCTTCTAATCCCACAACTGGACCATTTGCTAGTCCCAGCCTTACTCAAATCAGATTCCAAACACTTGAAACCATATCACATGCAAAAATAATTGCCATAGTAATTTTTTTCATATATACACACAACATCACAACAAGGCAAGGCCTCCCTTAGAAAGGCCACATTTGACTGCTAGCAGGCCATCAGAAGAACACCAGAGAGTCTGGACACAACCAGATGTGCTCCAAAGGGGCAGGTGTGGACTCTCTGCACAGATGTGTGGGTGTACCAGGGAAGACCTCTTAGATTTTTGGACAGAGGCATTGTAACACCACTGCATTTCTGTTCCTATTTTGTTTTCTGTTAGATCTCAATGAAGTAACATCCTTAACATCCTTACCATCCATTTTAATTTATAAAGAATTATTTGGCAAATATCACTTATTAGGAAAATAAATGTTCTGCACTCTGTATAAGGTTAATGAATATAATGTTTAGCAGTGTTTGACCCCATTAAACTGCCAACATGGGCTTACATAGGAATTCACAGAGGAGTGGATGTCATAAAAACAGAGGTTCATCTTTCAGCGTAAACCTTTGAAAATTAAGACCCTTTAAGAACACAACCCTGTGTTACTACCACTAAGTAATTATTTCCAAGTGTTATGTTGCTTTTCTGTAACATTTTGGTCTTAATTTCCCTTCATATATTGTTCCAAATTATGGCCATATGGGAGAAATGCACTTTATTTGCCAGTCATTTGCATTTCAGGTGTGTTCACTGTGACACTTCCTCATGGAGGAGCTCACCTTCCTTTCATTTTGATCTTCCTCCTCCATATCCTGTCAGGGTCAGCTCTGTAGCTGAGGAACACCAATCTGATAGGCACCTATTGTGAGACTGTTCATTTCTGCTGTGCTTTTTAATATAAGCTGTATTTTGATTTGTTATTATTTTTATCAGCGCAGTCCCTTGGGAACCCAAGGAAGGGACAAGGATCTCATTGTCCTCAGTGCCGTTATCTGGGAACAAAGCGCCTCTATCAACCACACAATCTTCATTGCAGAAGATGAAGGGTTTGCTTTCCTCTTTGTTTCATTGAAGGGTATTATTTAGTTAGATTTCCTGGAATATTGAACAGCATTTCTATACAACAGGGCCATCAACTTACAAATAGACTGAAAAAAATGTGTCCTTTTCTACAATCAAGATGTGCTGATATTCCTTTGGACTAGCTGGCCAATTGGCCAGTGTTCAAATAGGAAATCAAGTAAGACAATCGAAGTTTTTCATTAAAACCTTTGTTCTTTGTGCCTTGCTAATAAAAAAAGATCAACTTTCCATTTTCAAACTAGCTATAGTTATATAGTTAATAGTTAACTATTATTAAGTTTTAATATTAGAGTAGCACCAAGTAATAACAATTAGTACCAAAAGCTCTTTTTAAGAACTGGGTAATAAGGAAAAAACCTACTTTCACCTGAAAGAGTTTAGACTGCATACTAAAAGAAAGAATTCAGCATATAAGTATTATTAAGAAACAGCAGAAGTCGAGGAGATTCAACCTTTGTGGCCACAGACCAGTAAGGTACATGACCATGGGTATAACTTAACTCTCTGAGCTGAAGCCCTCAACTCACATGATTCCCTGCACTTTGTAGTATAAGTCCATATGAAAGACAGTGGGAAAGAAAAGAAAGGTGACAGAAGATAATTAAAATAGTTACTCAAAAGAAAAACCCCAACAATTATAATGCAGCCCAGAACTATGGGGATTTTTTTTCTTCAGCCTGTTGACAGAACCTCTTGTGAAGTTGGGAATCACATAATATTATTCCTCACTTGTCTCTATGATCTCATAGCCACTGTGGGCCCATCTTGAGTGTTTGGTAATACTGCACATTCCCAATAACTTGTGCTGAAAGAAGGCATAGCTCGGAATGTCGTTCAGAACACAGCCCTGATCCTTCCCAGAAACTGACTTTTCAAATACAAAGAGCTTCAAGCTGCTGTGGTTTATTCTGTTTTCCTCTCACTCACCATCCATTTTGCTTACAAACAGTTGTTTGTGAACACTACCTAAGTCAATCTCCTGAAAACCAGGGCTATCTGTTATTTCTGGAAGTCTTCAACGCCAGCGGGAAATACTTGAAATAAAATATGACATTACAAACAGAGCAGAGAATTTAACAGGGATTTTTTCTTAACCTTTCTCCTGTTTTGACTATGACAACATGGTGCAAAGATTAGAGCTTCAAATCCTGCTTTGTGTGTTCATATATGTGTGTGTGTTTTTATATGTGTACACACACTTAGAAATGTGAAATGAGATGAAAAGCAACACAAGACCAAGACAGGTACAGGTCAGGGTGTATCTAAGCTGAGACCAGCCTTTGTTTTTATGTAGCTTTTAGAGTTCTTTAGATTCAAGGTTTGTGCTCACTCACATGAGGTCTCACTGTGAACTTACTGAGCAACCAGATACGAATGAAATATTTCTAAACCTTAGTAAATCTTAGAATTGGTCTGAGTCCTCAGGAGAAAGCTTCTATGAAAAGCTGGCATTTTTCTTTTTTCTGAGTTTAATTGGAACTATTTTGCATGTTACACTAATCACCCCTTTGGGAGAACAAAAGACAAAAACTCTGCCAGCAAAACTCATTCTTTTTTGAGATCTTGATTTGTCAGACGCTTGTATTTGCAAGCTACACCACAGTTCTATCCCAGACCAGAAACATTAATTTGTGAAGTTCATAAAAATTCCATATTTCAAGCTAAGAACATGACACTGGTATCATTTACAGTAGAATAAACCCAAAATAGCTTTGCTGAAATCCATAAGGTTACAGCAAAATATGACTGATAGAAGTGTGACATAAATCAAATTTTAAGCTTCTCCTGTAAAGTTGAAACAGTCTCACCTCCTGAAATAATTCATCCAAACTCACAAAATGCAATGCTGTTTCTCTTCTGGCTGTCCTAGAAGACAGGTACTCAGCACAGGGCAGAGCCAGGGGAGCACTCATTTCTCCTGTCACACTACTTCGGAGCTTGCTCCAACTATTCATCATTCCCTGTTTGTTAATCTCTGTGTGTCACGCCGTGTCCCACACAATAGAGAAGGCTAATTATGCTCTCAGTAACGAGCAGTTTGTGTGAATTGTACATGACTACAGGAATTGTTAATGCTGAAAGTCAGGAAAGTTTGACTGACTGTGACATGGTACTTGACAGAACTGCAAACGTTGGGAACAGGAAATGAACAAAGATGAATACCAAATACTTTACACAAAACGTGCTAACAGACAATCTCACATAGACAGCAAGATCTCCAGTGTGACAGAACTGACAACAGTAATAGACATTTTCTAAATATTCATTTAAAGAATATTCTATCCATCAAGGGTTGGACTTGATGATCTCGGAGGTCTTTTCCAACCTGGTTGATTCTATGACTCTATGTAGGTTTTTCATTAGAGGAAGGGGTTAGCAATATAAGATATAGGTGTCTTGGTTAATTTTAAGGTAATTGTGAACAAGGTGTCTGTGACAAGAAATTTGATTCTGAAAGTTATTCCCAGTAGGGATAGAGCAAGACACTCATGGCATGTCATCTGAAGTACTCAGCACAGTTCTGATCACCCCAGCAGGAAAAAATTCAGTCTTAAATAAACTTGGCTTTATTACAATAATAACAAGGGAACAGGCACTGTTGTGCACAATAACAGTGTAGTTGAGAAAGGTAAAGTCTCAAAGAAAAGATGATTAGAAGTACAACAGAGAGGATCAGTGCACACAAGAAACAGGAAACAATACTGATGTGTAAGACCACAAACTGGGCAAGTAACCTGAAATCTTATTAAAGCCAAGCCAGTCTTATAATGAAGAAGTGAATTCAAACCACTGAGAAGTAAACTTGCAAAACAACCAAACCACCCTCTTTTTGTTCAAACTGAACAAAAATAAAATTGCAGGAAATTTAAAGACTTTATTCAAGTCAAAAGGAAACAACAATCACTTTCTAGTCTTATGTTCCTATTTAAGATGAGTATTTAGAACTTGGTTTAATATATCTGAATATTATTTAACAAATTTTAGTATTATTTTATTTATAATATTTCATTATTCTTTCTTCCTATTTGTAATTTTTCATTATTCTTTCTTCCTTAAAAATAAAAGCAGTTACAACATGGGATATGTCAGGGAATGACAAAAGACAGTTCAGAAACAACACTGTTTTCTGCTATTTTCTCCTGACTTCTGAAAAAATAATTTCAAATCACTGACTCTGATCCCAGTATTTGACCAGTATGTCATCCACTGGGGGTGAAGGACAGTTTATTTTCCCCCTGAATCCCCATTTTTTACCTACTTTCCTTGCGTTCTCTGCACAGCCTAATTTGGGACTCCCATGCACTAGCAGACAGGTTTCTCCCAAATCATTCCATTTTTCTCAGCTACCACTAGTGAGCCAAACAAGATTCAGACATCCTCAGCCTTATTCATCCCCCTAAGAGAGAGGGTTCTGTTCCTCAATAGCAGGTTTGGGTAAACGCTGAAGTGCAGCCTCTCTTCTTGTGCTCTTCACAAATCGAAACCCTGTCAGCCTGCCCTGAAACATTTCATTTTAACATTTTCCAGTGTCGATAAATACCTGCGAGGGATCACATCACCACAGCCCCATCCAGGCTCTCAGAGGACAGAGAGGGGGCAGCTAACACAGTGGCAATACTTCTAATATGTTTTTCCTATGTGGCAGGGTGATTCCAGGTTCTCACCAGAGGAAAGCTGGCTCAGCCTCTCTTCATGGAACAGGCAAAGCTGCAAACCTTTCCCACACTTCCCAGCCGGCAGGCAAGGACAGCGGGAGCTGCAGGGAGCCTGCTCTGCCTTTGTGTGCACTGACGTACCAGGGAGTTCAGTGTGCCCCCAGTGACTGCAGGGACCCGAAGGAGCTTTTAACATCAGGCTCTTCCAAAAGTTACACATTCATAACCACAGAGAAATAATTCATGTTACCAGTAATTGCTAGCAAAAGAGGTCTGAACAATGCACGAGCCCTCTCTAAAAGCATCTGCTGCCATCACTGGTGTCAAGGGCTGGCCTTGCACTTACTTTTGCAACAAAAGTGTGTTTTCAGAAGACAGGATTTTCCAGCTAATGCTGTGGGCAACAGAGCTGGTAATAGAAGAGCCCCTCCTGCTCGTGAGACATGGAGATGGCTTGGAGACAGCACAGCAACCCAAGTGCCAGCCACAGCTCTGTTGATGGAGGGGTTTCAGCCCCCGGCACAAATAGTTTTCAGAGAGGATGAAGACAACTGGGGTCACTGGGGCCCCACCTGAATCCAGGTGTTCCTACACACTGAGACTGGGATGCAGGAAGGACACTCCTTTTGAGAGACTGAATATGTACAGTCATATTTGATCTCAGAAAATGATAAAGGCAAAGAAGAGCTGCACAAAAATGACGCCATCATTATGGTACCAAAGTCATTATGCCCTATAGCTGATTCATGTATTTATAGGAGTCACAAGGAAAGAAAGAAGACACCAAATCCTGATACTCTGACCAAGAACACAGCTCTTTTTTGGTGTAGAATCAACAATGCTGATCTTTTGCTCAAGAGTTTGTTACACAAAAAAATGGAGCCTCATCTTGATGCAGACTTTGATGTCTGTGCTGAAATCCAGAAGTACTTCCCTTCCAGCAATGAACAGGAAATAAAAGAGGAGCATTTGGAAACATATTTCAAAATTAATAATGTTTCAAAGCTTGTCTCTGAAACTCTTTACAAGATGAAATTTATTTAATTTTAAAAACTGAAGAGAAGAAAATTAAAGTTTTATTGAATTAATAAAATTATCTCCATATGAGCAATTTCAAGCCCACTTTTAAACAATCTTATTTTGATGAAAAAAAAAAGGCAAATTAAAAGTCTTGGACTAATACATACTTATTTAAAAGCACTTTTTAGTTCAGCCACTGATCTAAAAGTCAATATTTCACTCAGCTCTAGGACCCAAAGAGAACTGTCTCGATTATTTGCCCAAAGGACTAAACAAAATCACTTGTATAATTAATGTGATTTTCTAAGAAGAGTAGACTCAATACATTTGAGAATACCAATGTCTCTTAAGACAGGAGGTTTCCTCACAAGTTCATCTTAAGAAGATTTCTCTGTACTTCTTTCCTATGCATATGTGTTCCAAGAAGCTTTTAATGAGCTTCACAGAGTTACTAGAGAAAAAAGTAGTCTAACTACTTACTTTCTAGTTCTCTATTGAATTTCTTATTAATTAACATATAAATGCTCTGTTTTCTTAAATTTAACTTTAAAGAAAGCAAAAGAACTTTTCAAATTAAGTAATGAGACAAGAATGTTAACAGCTTTTTTCATTCTATTAATTCATATACACACTAAAGTTTCTGAGGTTTTTAAGAAGCAAGATGGGAAAGATAGCAATGACAATGTTTCTATTTTTAAAATTAAATCCACTTGACAAACTAAGCTCTTTCTTCGCTAATTCCTTTGGAATTTTTTATCCAACAGAAATTGTGTCTTTTTTGTTTAATCATACAAAAGGTTTAAAGCACATACTCGAACCAGTACATCTTTATGGTGTTGTATCCAGCTATGGTCCTTCACTGGAGCAGTAGCAATAATCCTAAAGATGGCTACTGGAATCCAACCCTGCCACCAGTCTCCTTATCACTTGTACTATTGTAGCCATCTGCAGTAAGCATTAGCCTTATAATTTTCTTCTTACTTGCTGTTTGACTGGGACCTGCCCAGACTTTGTATCTCTCTGTTGGCTGCCAACCACTGCACCACCTTCCACTGTTAAAGACCACGTACATTAAAAAGCGTGTATCAAAATCTTGTGGGCTCAACTGCCCAGAAATCCCTGCTGGCAGCTTTACAATTGTTTGGTTACTTCAGAAACTGCTACAGTTCCTCTCAAAATGTACCTGCACCCCTTGAAGTTCTAACGAGGACAAAGGATGTCGTAAATAAGATGCCCACTGACATATTTTTCTAATTGTTTCTTAGTTTACACTATTTCCTCTATTTACCTATGCAGTCTTACTTGACAGAATAATCCTTGTTTCTAGACTGAAGCCACTTGCGGAATGTAGTGACCAGGATGTCCCACGATCAGCCAGCTTGAGCAGATAACAAAAACTGAACCCAGCCATCTCAACTTCCCTTTGTTTCTGAGATTAGAATTATATGTCCCCAACTTCCTTCCAGACTTAGGACAAATGACATGAAGCAACACTTCCAGTCAGCACAACACTTACAGATAAAAGAAAAGAGAAGCAACAGAGCATAAATCAGTTTAGGCTAAAGAGAAGACAAGTTTTTAGCTAAATGAAGCCAATGCACAAAATCTGTTGGGGCAGGAGCACCAATAAAGCATTTGGGATCTGTTTTCATATGCATGTGAATAACAACCACACGTGAGGAGTCTTAAACACCCAGATTCTGATAAAGAATATCTTTCAGGTCACCATACAAGCTGTTCAACATAAAGTCAATGTCTATAAAAAAAGGTGTTTACATGATACTAAACATTGAAATGTACCTTGAATGTGCTATAGTGCCTTGGTATAGGAAAAAACCAGATGGAGTTTTCTCTAGTCAAACCTCAGCTTGAAAGACACAAGCCTTGCAGAGCTGAAGCTTAGTTGGTGGTGCACTTCATGTCCTTCTTGTAAAATATTCTGTCACTTTTAATTTTGTATCTTGTTTACTTTCTCTCTTACAAAAGAACTGGGACTTGTTTTTAGCAGCTCTGATTAAGTTTCTATTGATTTTTGAGATAGGAAATGGAACTTTCAGATTTCCCACATGAATTTAAAGCAAGTCAGATATTAACCTCGAGGTAAAACATCTGCCGTGACATTCAAAGAATAGACAAGTACTATCTTACTGAAAACAGCATCTGTGCTCACAGCTCAGTGCCTGGGATTTGGAATTTGAGAACAATGAAAGCAGTAGGACTATATTTTTACGTGTGTAAAACCACACAGAAACACATCCACGTTTATTGAAATTCACATTCCCTCAGACGTGCATTATTGCTCATACATGAAAACCCTTTCCATACACACACCTTAACAATAGTTAAGTGAGTTAGAGATGGTGTCAAGGGGAATTATGAAGAATGTGAAAGCCAAGCAGAGCTGGAAAGGCTTGGGTTTTTATATCACTGTTATTGTATCTAACCATATAATGGGTATTTATTATTTTTGAGGATCAGTGTCCCCTTTCTCACCCTGTAACAACTGCCAATATGTACATACATTTTGTAGCCTAAAACTTGAATTATCAAATATATCACTGCTAAAGACTAACACAAAATAAATATACATAACAATCTGAAATATATGCCATATGTAACACCTACTGAGCTGTAAACTGTTACCTTCAGGTCCATGGACTGCTTTTACCCTACCATGGTAGTTTTCCTTAAGCCAACTGTTTGGAGATGTATGTGATATTGTTGAATGCTTCCAGACTAAGAACATTGGAATATCCTTTTTCCTATCAACACATTACAATTTTATTTGGTGATTGCCTCTATAAAGATTGCAAAGCAACTGTAGGGAGACAAGATCTGCTTAAGCAGCAAAAATATTTTAGGAAAGGTGGTTTCCACCTGAACAGCTGTGTGGTGTTGACATTTACAGAAAAAAATCTACACCTTTCCATTTGCATAACTAACAGAAATCAGTCTTTGAGCAATGAGAGTCAGTAATTTTGCCTTTCAAAACACTGGGAACTCCTCTGAATTTGCCAAAAGAAGCAATCAGCATTTTCCCCTCTACAGTGGAAGACAATCCCTGGAACATAACCTATACGTGTACAGGAATGTACAGAACATCAGCACACCACAAACCCATATTCTGCAGGAGGCATATATTGAACAAATTATATATTGACCCAGTCACAGGTGTGAAAATAATTGAAGATGAAATCATCACCTCTTCCTTCAGCAGGTTTTTTGTTAGCAATGTCTACTTCTGCCTATAGGACCATCTTCCTACCACCTTTCTCCAGCTGTCACGGAACATTCCCCCTGTTTCTATATGCACTAGAAACACATGTCTTTGGAGCAGGCAGTTGGGTCTACTAGTTACAACTGGGATCTGCTGAAGCTGGATAAATACAGCCAAAAGAAATAAATAAAAACAAACAAAAATAATGCTGGTTTAAATCTTCAATTGCATTAGACTGAGCCACATTTGAATTGCACATGTGAGCAGCCCATTTATAGTCACTTCTCGTGAGCATTCAGTTTAGAGGCACAGATGTTCAGGGAAAATACATTTTAATCTCAAGATGAGATCATTTAAATATGGCTTTCTGTGAACATTCATACCAGTCAGGGAACAAGAAAAACACCAATCAAATGATACAACTACTCATTTCTAAGTTGTGCACACATATGTATTTGAATTTCAGATGTTAATCTGAAAAAAAAGTGTCTCAAAGGTTTAAGGAACATTCAAGAAAAGGGCTGCCTGTTCATGGAAATTTTAATAATGGCAAAAGAATCACCTGTGTTCATATGAAAGGCTCAAAGCAGATCATCAGAACAATTTGGAAAAAAAGTATTTAGAGAAAAACTGTCCTTAATGGAGAGTTTTATGGAATGGACAGTTTCATGGAACGGACAGTTTTATGGAATCTCTGGTTAGACTAAAATACTTTGATGTTTAACTATGTTTCTAAAATAGCAGATACTCAATCAGTAATGAATGAAAATTTACAAAGAAATTACTCAATTTGAACGAAGATTAATAACTGGATCCACTGGCAAATCATCTTCCACAAACGTTTTTCAGGCTGGGGTGACTCAGATGCTTTGACTTTCTAGTCTAATGAATCTCACCAGTAGCTGACAACTAACCCCTTTCAACAGAGAATTTCCCACAGAATCCTCCTTTTCAAGGGAGCTCCCTGCTCTCCTGCTCTCAGCAGGCTGAGGTTACAGGTGTCTGCAGTTAAAATGGGCTGGTTCAGAACTGCCACCACTTCCTATTTCTCCTCTGGGAGTGCAGCCAAACTACTCCGAGACCACTGCTTGCCCCATGAACTGTCACACTGAAATCTGCAGGATGCACTGGAGTCGTTTTAGATAAATGTCAAAAAAGAGACAGAAGGCATAAAAGTAGAAAGAAGACAGCAGTACTCCTTTGCAAAAAGCTATTTTCCATGACACATGGCAAATATGTTTCAAGTGTAAAGAAGTTGGAAAACATTTTTAAAGAATCGGCATAAAATGTAAAGTGTATTTCGAAAAAAACATATTACAATATAAAATATGGGGAAAATAAACAAAAATATGTCTGTCTGTCTATGTGGAAGCTCATTTAGTTGCATTCTGAATATGAAGCCACCAGAGCAATCCCCAGTTCATTTGCCTTTCTTTCCTTTCTGTAAATAGGCACAACTTTAATACATGAGGGTATTGTTAAGCCTCAGGTTTGGTAAGTGTTGTGTGATCTTCAAATTGTGATTTCCAGAAGTGGCAGAACCACTGTTCTTATTTTACTTACCTCAGCTTCACAAAATATTAAAATGCACTGTTGTGCAATGTAGATCATTGTGTTAATTAGATGGAGGTCAATTCTGATCAAAGCTGATTTTACACAGACTTTCATGCCCTTCCAACATCTTCTGACAACTTTATTTTCAGAGAATACAGTAATGTTCCTAGGAATGGAAGATATTTATGTTGTTAACCAAATTTATAGGAGAAAGTGCTGATATACTGGGACACATTCAACTTGTTCAAATCACTGTAACTACTGGCACTACGCAAATTTTCACTCCAGGCATCATACTGTGTTTCTAAACTACTTTCCCAACAAATGGCATGGAGTGATAGGGCAATCTATACCTGGGACTAAGACTAAATCAGTAAAGGTATCGAGCAGCAAGTTAATACAAAGTTATTTTCCACTCTCTTTTTGACAGTTTGTAGGGCCCAAAGTTACTTGATTAATCCATCGGGTACTATGTTCTTCCCCAAAGAAGGAACAAGATGCCTCTACTGAAAAATCAATAAAGTGAAATAAGCATGATACTAAGGAAAGCCAAGAATTTTACTCTTAAATCCATAAGGAATAATTTAGGCTTATTTTTCCAAATAGTCCCACCAAGACAAAAACACTTGGTGAAATGAGAAATATTTTTGTGCTGCCTGTGGCTCCTTTTTGGCATTCACTTCCCAGAGATACAAACAGTAATTGAAGCTTCAGAAAAATCTGAAATGTCTTTTAAAGTCCTAAGTATGAATAAGAAAAACTACGCTGGATTTTGTTGCTTTAGTTCTTCCCAGAATGCTGCTATTTAATTTCATGCAAAGGAGGCATAAAACACTCTGCTCTTAATTAGTTCTTGATACAGCTTATCTGCTTTCATGAGGGTTTGTCAGCACAGCATGAATCAGAATCATTGGAGACCACTACTTAGCTTGAGTTTATGCATGATTTGTCTTTAAAAACAGATTGGTTTGAATTGTTGGATCGCAGAGTAATTGCAGACACTATTGACTTTGTGTAACAGGTCAAATGTGATTGGGATGCTCCCTTTTCAAGTGAAGTACTTATCATTGGGAAGACAAAGTTTCACATGTATTTAAGACCATAAATGGCACACATTTGCAGGGTTTTATGCTAGTAAGTTTGCAAGTCATTTATCAGTTGAAAACCAGAAATGGCAATCAAATACAAATGAGGAAAAAAACCAAATGAGCTTCCATTGCTGTGTTATTTTGTGCATTATAGATATTGCTAGCAGTAATCTCAAACTCCCAAAGTGCTTTTTAAAAGCATGATTAACTCTCCCAGCACCCTTGTGGAGACGGTAAATATTATCTAAACATTTTACAGGTGAGGCTGATGCTGTACAAGGAGGCAAACTGGCCCAAGCAGTGCAACGGGCTGTTTGGGAAAGCAAGAGGACAGTGGGTGTGGCTGTCACACTGCTCAGCCAGGGCAGCCCTGCCTGTCAGATCAGCTCCCGCACTGCCCACACACCTTTGCCCAGGACACTCTGCCACGGGGGACGCTCAGCACCCACACAGCTCAGGGTCGAGAAGGGATCTAAGGAGTTCTACAAGATTATCTTTGCCTGCCTGAGGTGTGCTGTCAGCCTGTGGCACTAACCAGCATCTGAATTAGAAAGTTTCATGCTCCAAAGCACCTGCTGTTCTTCCAAGAAGGGAGGAGAAGGACAAGTCACCTCCCTCATGCTACAGAAGCACAACCAGGCAGCACCTCACTCATCTGCTTCAATGTCACATCATCAGCTCTGCACATCTTGCCTGGTGTTGCTCAGGCTAACAGGATCTGCCCAGGATCAGAAAGGATTTTGCTTATTAGTTCTACAGCTAATCTAAACAAAATGGAGAAAAAAAACAGTCTTCCATTTATATTTTCCCAGCCGTATTTTGTAAACTTTAAGCATACGTAGGGGTTTGGAATACTGCAGCAATGGGAAAGGCATTTCTCCTGTGAGGGTTGTAGGTTCTTCCCAGGGAATCCTAAAGAGCTCTGCATTCGTGGGCATGATCCTGCAAGCTCTGGGCATGAAGAACTCCCTGCAGCTCCAGTGGGAGTTCTGCTTGAGAGGTTTTGAAGCTTTTAACAATATTAGACTGTAACAGCCCCCTGAGGAGTCTGTGAACATGCCAGCCAATATGGAGCACAGCAAACCACTGCTCTTATATAATGTGTCACAGGCTCTTTTATCCACCCACAGCAGACAGATTATTTGAGAATGAGTCAAACTACACACACACAACCACTGCCAAACATCCAACCTCAGGAATTCCACCACTGGACAGTGTAAGCTCTGACCTGTGTCATTATGTTCTTTGTCAGACACAACACAACAGGGACGTGAAATCGGGGGCGCTGCTAAGTGTGACTGCTTTTGAAACAAGAAATTAAGCAGTAATCCTAGCATTTGACTAGGGTGAAACTCTATAATAAAGCATAAAACTCTGGCAATAAGTACAAGGACACTTGTATAGCTGTGGAGTAAAACCAGATGCAAAAGGTGGGTACATACACGTTTCACAAAATATTATTTAAACTTTGAATTTAGATATTTCAGACACGAAAAATTAAATTACATTAATGTAAGCTCTACAATGCTGCACCATCATGCTTTGTGTCGTCAAACACAGCCTGAGACTGCAGGGAAAAGGACAGTGTCACATAGAAAATAAGGATGATGCCATTATGTAATTTTGATTTATTAATAATACATACCTATTTGTTATGCAATTAAAGGCCATATAAACATGAAAGTACAGGACAGATGAACTTAACTTGCATGAGCAACTTCCGTTATGACATTTTCCAGCTTACACTGTGTGATTTTGTAAACCAAATAATTTTCTTTAAATTTTATTTATGTGCATATGAAATGTAATATAACAAAACATGCTCCGAATATAAGAAAAAAATTTAAAAAGAGACAATTAAATTTGCAGAGAATGAAAGAATATTTTGTCTTTTAATTATGAAATAACTTCTTAAATTTACCATACTAGAAATCAGATTGGAATACTAGAAAAGTGGTTTTGTTTTTATTACTATTGTTAATAGTATTATTTTAACTTGCAGGGGTTTTTTCCTCTCCTTGATCTACAAAGCAATCAGATTCATAAAATGCTGAGAATCAAGAGAAAAAGCATCTCACACAAAAGTTTAAGAAGACTCCTCCTGTTTTGCTTTAGAGCTCCGTAGAAGTTGTGGAGAAGAAGACAAAGAGAGCAACTTTTCCTGAGCTGCTCAGTGCAGTTCTCCAACAAGTGCAGCCAGGGCTGCACTGAGCAGATGTTACACTGACCATCATTCCCAGTTAGTGGAGAACACTCCACATGGGGCACCTGCCCTTTCCAGCAAGAGCCAATCCCAAACAGGAGACATGCTCACAATGCTGTCCCTAATCCGTCATGTGCTTGCTGATGATCACATCTTCAAACACTGGTAACTGATTTTTTTTCCCCATCTTTGTGCAAGAGCTTCTCACTAAGAGCTGTTTAGCAACGAATCCACAAGGTCATCTTTAACAGGAAAATAATGGACTAATTTGAAAGCCGAAGCCCAAATATTTGCTTGTAAAAGGTATGTGGCCAATTGTCAACTTTGTAGCTTTGAGATAAGGTATCTATTTTGATAGCTTAGAGTCTCCAAACTGCAGATGAGCACTGAAAACTGGAAAAAGCAGCAATTCCATTGGGGAGCTCACACAGAGAACTGGGGGCCCTTGCTGAGGCTCAGCCTACTCCTTGTCAGGCCGGTATTTTGACAACTGCATTCCACATTGAGGGAATCTGAGAATTTATAATCTACTGTCTAATTTCTCAAAGAAGTGCTCATTTCAATGGAATCATTGCCTAACAGTAGAAGAACAGCCTACACTGCTGGAACGTGTTGCTCTGCGGGGATGCATAAAGGAATTGCTGTTTTTCAAGGACACGGTGACAGCAACTTTGAGAAATCACATACATTTCAAATTGATACAGGTTTGGGCTCTTGACTTCTGATCAGATTAACTGTCCATTTGTTCAAACTTGTATCATCCTTTTAACTTTTTAACTACCAGAGGGCAACAGTATGAATCAAGGCACAGTTCACACTTTGCTGTTGTCTGAATGGCTGGTTTTTGTTAATAACGTACAGTCTGGCTCAGGGCATTAGTATTTCATCACATTTAGCTGCAAATAACATTGCATGGGCATGGAATTCTTAGAACTATGCTTTAATTTGGTCCACACAAGGATCAAAAATCCCTGCAAATTGCTATATTCATGTACAGCTCATGTCACAACCTGCATGAAATACACACTTTTGTAGAACACATAAACCTACCTAAAAAAGCTAAAGCAAAAGAGCTTTCTAGTTGTATTAGAGTATTTAATTGAAGTGTTATCTATTGTTAAAAGAGCAATGTTAAAAACAGTTCATAGTTTCCCCTAGAAAGAGAAACAGCAATACACAGAAGTTACAATTTAGAAAGGATGATTTTTTTAAAAGGCAGAAAGGTATGGTGTAAGATGGATTTAACCACTGAGGCTTGATGCTATACTGCTTAGATTCTTTTGTTCCATGATAAAGAAGGAATCTGGTTATGTGCATTTCTCCAATAATTGTGTAAAACAATGCATCAGTGCAGCCAGTGAGAGTTTTCCTGTCAACTTGGAGCCAAGATTTTACCAGTTGTCTCTGCAACTGGGTACATGGGGTATGTAATGTCTCTTTTCTGGGCAAAAATATTTGAAGTACTTCATTCATGGTCTGCCAGCTTGTCATATATCTGCCATAGATATAGGAAATATATATTATTTACATTTTTAGCCCTTAGATCATGCAAGTACTGTTACTGGCAAACTCTGACTGCAGAATGAAATGTAGGAAGACAAATAACATACTTTCTATTTTCCCTGACAGCAAACTGCAAGGACATATAAGCTAAAAAACAGATTACATTACTAAATATTTGACAAGCATTATTAAAATATTTGACTCAGTATTCAAATAGTTAATGATGACTGCTGACCCACACTAAACTTCCCTGCCTTGTGTCAACTGGCCTTTCTAGTGGTATCATATAATATTCCTTCAATACAGCAAAAAGAATACAGTAATTTAGTGCCATGAAAGCTCTGTCTACAGATACTTCTGCTATAGATCAAAGACCTGCTTTTCATGGTTGTCATTATTTATCTCAGTTAAAATCCTCACTGGTTTAGTAACATATATAGAAAATGTGCTTGTACCTGTATGATGAGAAGAAAACTAACCACTGGCCAAATGAAGGCTGTAATGCCAAGCACATCACAGCTCACCCACTGTTCTATGCAATAAGGTGCTCCTTACAGGCAGAATCAAAATATTTTTGCATGGGCATCATTTTGTGGTGAACTGGTGATAACAGCATTTTCCTTCTCCTGTAACGATCAAGGCAAAGTTCTTGTTACTGATTAAAGTCTGTAAGCTGCCTAAGTTATTCCAAGGAATACAGGAAAGTTCTGATGATGTCCTTCTTGACGAAGAACAGAAAATAACACAACTCAAGTGAACACATAGATGTTATTTTATATATCTAGTTATATATAAATTTAGATATTATCAATGTGCTTGAGTCTGCAGTGTACACACACTCCTTTGATCCACAGAAATTTCATCTGCCTTCTTGTATGTGGTTGTCTCAAATCTCCCACTCTGTTTTAGAATGGTTTTGCCACAGGACTGATAGTTAGACCATCTGGCTCCAGCTTCTTCTTTGATTCCTTTCTCCAGGTTTTCTTCCAGGTTTCTTCTAAAATTAGGCTCTTTTTTGGCTGATTCATCTCCTTTGATTACAAATCAGTATTTAGTAGTACAGTCATGACTCTGCTGTTACCTGTGGCCTGAGATCAATAAGAGGAAAGGTGATTCCCTGTTGGAAGGCTCCCAAGGGAAGTTATTTTCTCATGCACCCCAGACCCAAACCCTTTGCTGCTTTCCAAAGGCTGTACCAGGTATGTGACATGTCTCCCGACTCTCAGTTTAGACATCAAACATACTCTGTTACTTTCTTTTGCAAGCTGAAGAACATCACCAGTGAAAGGTCCAGATGTAGCTGTCATTTGATAACCCATAATTATACAGGGCTTGAGCTAAGATTTTTTTGAAGGACTATTTCTAATCAAATACACGAGGGGTACAAAGGTAAGAAGCCTTCTCTTGGACATGAAAAAGTTAACTGAGGAAATCCAGAATTTAATTTGTGCCATGTCACATGACCTAATTTTCTAATGCTACTTAAGTGAAAACTGAAGACCAGACTGAAAACCAGAGAGCAGCACATATTATAAAGGTAGCTGAGAGAAGAATTTTAGATAATACACTTATTTGAGAGTAAGAGCATTTTGTTGCTGGGAGTCATCCCTTATTATTGCTAAAATGTCCTTTGTTGTACACGAATAAACTCCATCTAAACATATCATTAATAGCAACACAACTTAGGTCTTCTACAATTTTCTTCCAACATACTGTAGGTTTCCATCTAGAACATGGCATGAAGAAAAATGAAAGCTTTGTGCAGTATAATAAACATTTCCATAGTCTATATAGTATTTCTGCTTTACATCATGTTTCATTTATCAACCTGAATTAGGCTTTTGAAAGAGGAAAATGCAGCTTTGCAGTTCAGTACCTTTTCTAGTCTTTTCTTGCAATAACAAAATTGCTTAATGTCATTTCAAGTTCATCCTGTTCCATACACACATGTACTCAGAGCTATGGGTAATTCACTTACACAGTTCAACATCTCCTTTGTCACAGATGGTAAATGTGCAGATTTTTCCCTCAAGGAAAGAAACTCTTTTATAAAATAATTGTATATTCTGCTCATTTTTTTTCTGTCACTGATGCTCTTGTATTGTTATTATACCCTGTCAAGCTGGTAATTAGCATTCAGGCTCCATCTGACACAAACACAGCTCTCAATCCTCCTTAAAAATCCCTTAGGACACACATGATAAGTAAAATAATGTAAGCCACGAAGGGGGGGAAAGTACTAAAAAAGAAGAAAAAAAATAAGAAAAAAAAGGCAAAAGAAAAGGGAAGAACGAATAAAAAACATGAGACAGTGAATAACCACAGGCTGCTTTTGTCGTGCAGTCAATGCATTGCTCTTGTTCAGTGAACTGCATGGAGCTAATCCTACTGTGTGGAATAAGCTTTCAGAATGCTACAGCTGTCTTCCTGCAGTTGTCCTTTGCTTTTCCTACACAAAGATCTAAATACTCTTCCCATTCTCACCTTTCTCCCAAACTTCTAAGGCATGCAGTGTCCCTGGGTTTCCCTCTTTTACTCACAGTGATTGCCCCTCCTCCTTTCTCAGGTCTCTCCAGGGGACAAACATTTCCTCTTCCAGATCAATTCTTTCTTGAACACTGTCACATGTGATACTTAAGGTATCATAGTGTTCTGAACTATTCTAACTGGACTGTATTACTCTTGGTAAAATGATCATGTCTCCTTAAACTTGTTCACCTACCAGAATTCTCTCACATTCAGTGACAATGCCATCACTAGAAATAAGAAGAAAAAGAATTTTTCTTGCAGTTCATACAAGATCCTCCTTTTCAGCAATTTCCCCTTCAAGTGACTGGTGTGATCACACATTAGGTCTAGCCCAGGAATTACGTAAGACTAGTACCATCACATAGTTAATTTTTTGTTGGAGCTGTTCCCTCACGCACACTTTGTGTTTTCATGTGAGACAGACTGGCACCACACTCACACTGTGTCACCAACCCATCTTATATGAGAGGATGACTCAGTTTTCTGCCTTCATACTCACACAGCAACAGGAGAGACAGAGCAGTAACTCTTACTGAAGCTGGTGGTTTAATATCAGCACAGCGTCCTAAAGATACTACAGAAATGACAACAAAAAGAGGTTTGCATCTCGATATCAAATTAGGATGAAAGATTGAGAGGCAGAGACCTCAGAAGTCCAATGGTTCACAGCAGTCATGTAACAAGGTGGAGACTGCTCTCATAAAGAACTGTGGCTTGACGTAAATCCTGAATTTCTCTGAATATAAGAAATCTTAATTTCATGATGTCAAAATAGGGTGTGTCCTCATATAAGCACAGGAAATTTCTGTCTTGATATCAGGCCAGCAATTCAAAGGTTCTGAACACTGACCTCAGATCTGTCTATTGGCATAAGACTCACAAACCAGAGATGTCCAGCCAGGAGCAGCACAGCATGGTATGGCCTAGACAAGAAGTGCTGTGTCTCAGAGCTCACAGCCATAGTGAGCTCTGAACTGTATTCTCAGTACACCAAAATGCCTAGTTCTTAGCTATTTTAAATCTTCCTTTCTCTTTCTGAACTTCTTTGAGAAACATTTTAAATTATATATTTAACATCCACCTATCTTGTTATCTTTAAAGATCTGCCAGATGAATGGATAGAGATTTCCAACCATTAAAAGTAAGAATCCATGTCACACATTTCCCATATTTGATCCCACTTCATTCATTGTGTATTTGAAAAAGCAGATTTGCACAATATCACATTTCTCTGGACAGTGCACTGACCTGTGCAAAACAATCTACTGGAGAGTAATATTCTTTCATGAAACTCCAATATTTCTGATGCCTTCAAGGCAAAAGATGTAGGCAGTCCAGTTCTCAGAGTCATAAGAGAAAAATATCTTCATAGATTTATGAAGGGAATAAATACAACTTGGCTAACCAACCCCTTCCATTCATTCTAATGGCAACATGTTGCTCCTCCAGCAATTAATAGCCCAAGCATGCCCCAAACCAGGGGAAAATGCTGACCATACTAGAATAAGTGAGCCAATACATTGTCCAAGCATGTAAATACATTAAGTGACAGCATAATTAATCCTCAGTACATAATCAATGAGGAACAGTAGGGCCTTGTGAAAAATTGAAGACACTGCAATGAGACTGAATTTTCTCTGAGCTAAAATGTAGAGTCACCAGTCAATGAATCCTCCCTCAGGAGACTGTAACAAATACAAAGAACCAGCTCAAGGACAGCCCAAGTTGTAAATTGAGAGCTATAAAAAAATAATAATCTAACGATTGTGCCAACGTGTTTATAATTTATAGGTTGGAGTTACAGGTGAGAAATAGGGGTTAGCAGTCTGTTATAATCTGAACTTGAGTCAGTAAAGCACTGCAGAACCACTAAATCACCACTTCTTTCATTGCACGTAGTTTAAAAACATATAATAAAACTATCAGACAAAGCCACTTTCTTTCAGGGTTTGAAGCTGGAGCTCTGGATACCAATTTGTTCAAAGTTAGAGAGCTACTGGGGAGTCCAGCAAAGGGAAGCTCTTAATTTTCCTTATAGTCTTTTCTTCTTCACATTGGGCACTTGCCATGAAAGTACAAAAAGCACAGGGGTCTTTCTGGTATAATTGAGGCAGGTAAGAAAAAAAGAGTTCCATTGCACATTAAATTTTGGCGTTCTCAAATTTAATTCCATTTTGATAATCTAATTCAAGGTACCAAAAAAAGTTTGAGCACGCATTTAAATGGAGTGAAACTGGAACCTTTAATCCTCCGCAGTGCTGAGTGACTCTGAGTTTCAAATTCCCTTCTCCCAGTGGGTGTTGAGGTCAGCGCTTACCGCAGAGCAAATTGGAGTCTAGCAGGACTCTGTTCTCTGTAAATAGGGGAGGCTGCCTCGTCGTGCTCTGCAGGGGCTGAGCAGCTGTTCCAAAAGGGTTTATAACAAGGTTTTGGGCTGTTTCTTGGAAGTGACTCCCCCTTAGAGCAAAGTGAATTAAATGGAGCAACTCTGCATGCATTTGCTAATAACTGGACAGACTGCAGTATACCCCTTTTACATTTTTTTCAGTCATTCATCTCTCAGAGTTCCCCCTGTTCCCATGAACAGACCAGTCATTATTGCCAATAAATCTTCTTGCAGCCTGTACTATGTATAGGAAGGTACTGGAGCACAGTATGTAAAGATGGATCTATATTCACTCAGACTTTCTCTTAATGATAAAGTATAGCAATAAATACTTACAAATACTTATAAGCAACCTTCAAGATACTGTCCATTTATCTGACACAATCACCATTTGAGCTATAACTCATCTTCCCTTTCAAGTGATATACTGTATTCCTCTGCCATCGTGATGTGAATTTAACCTGAACTTTGAAATACCAATTGGCACTCAGTATTCTTCACCCATGAAAGGATATGAAAAATTTTCCTGATCAAATTACTTTTCTGCATGCTGTATCTTTCATTTAAATTCCAGCAATTTTCTATGTGCATTTTTCATGGTTAAATGCTCCCATGGAGGATAGTTGCAGCATTAATGGCAACTAAAAATTACTGCTAAAAAAAAAAAAAATCTGAAAACTAAAGTAGGTCAGTAACACAATAAAACATGTAGCTAGTAAAAGTGCAGCCAACCTTTCACACTGACTGAGCCCAGTGGCATGGTTTTCTTTCTACATTTAGAGCCCTTTCTTTGAAACAAGCCTAATGAACACACTGACAGTTGTGTGACAGACAGAAAACCTACCAGGCGAGCTCAGCAGCTGGATCTTTGTGGGGGGTTTGACAGTACTTTGACTTGCTGAGGTACTAACTCAGTAAACAAAATTGAAATAGTAGCCCTCTGCTCTCACACTGTTCACTAAAAATGTTTCTCGTAGCCTCAGCTACACACCAGTCAGTGAAACCTCAAGATAATGTTAAACAATTATTCTGATCCATCACAAATTCTTGGATATTGTGAGAAATTGGGTTGAGTGAGGCAGTGATGCACCTGCAGACAAGGCTCAACACCGATTTACCCAGCCATCCTTACACAGGAGCTTGTCCCTAATATCAAAAGGCTTTTAGCACCTTGGAATGCTTGGTATTGGTAGAAATGCATAATTGTTTGATGAATAACTCACCACCTTCTCAAGACAAAGGTTAACTCTCCATAGCTTCAGCCTGGTAAAATGAAGGTTGAAAATAAGAGCTAACAGGGTACATCTGCTGAGTAGATATAATGCTTCCCTTATTCCAGAGGAAATAAATTAAAAAATAAAAAAAACTCAAACAAATAAAACCAAACAACAGTTGCCTCATTCTGAGGTGATTTTTTTTTCAGACTTAGAATTCACTGTTGAGTTCATCAGCAATCCAAGCATCTTAGGAGAACCCTCACATACCGCAGGAGAGAAACAGCGAGCCAGAAAAAACACTCCCAATCCACTTGGGCTCTGGGCTCATCTCACTTGCAGCAAGCTGTAATCAAATGCTGCTTTGCTGGAAAGGGTGTGATGGATTTAAAATCTACTTCTGTGGTTTACATTTTGCTGTAAACTTGGTTTAAGGCAGCTCAGCCAGGAGCAGAGGAGCACAGAGGTCAGCACCAGCTGCAAAGCCCACACTGGAAGCACCTGCTGTTTTGAGATTCCTGCCAGCAAGGCAGCATAAAGCTTCTGCAAGTGCAGTTGGAAAAGTGCAAAAAGCCTTACAAGTACTTCAGGAAAGAAAGTAGAAGCTGAGTACAAATCTGTAAGAAAGACAAGGTTTTGTGAGCAGCCTGCTTTTATCTCAAGGGAATTTAGCATTTCTGTAGACCACAGGTACTGCAGGGTCATCTCAGGCAGAAAGGTCCAAGCCCTCTCAACACTCCCTGTCAGAAGGAGTGCTTCCAGTTTTCTCAGGAAGCTGAAACACAGGGAGTGTGGAATGTAAGGCCAAGTGTCATGTGAACTCCATGATACGTGTCAGGTAACAACTTACCTGGCACATTATCCACAACCTTCCACACCTGAATGGATTCACTGTACACCAGCTCTGACCAAATCATGGACAAAAGAATGAGCATGTGCACAATTTTAAGTATGATTTATGCTATAATGGACAAATAATTTAACAGAAAAAAAATGTGTGCAATATATAGTGTTGGGGGGTTTTTTTTGCTTTCCTTTGTGAAAAAAAACAAATTAAAGTATATATTTCACTTTACATAATATCTAGCATATGCAAATACTTTATTTCCAAACTTTATTTATTTATTTATTTAGCTATTTCCAACATTATTTTTGAAACCTTCACTCCTTCTTTACACGTTCTCAGCTTGGGTAACTGCAAATACAAATATCATTCAAAAGCTGTTGTTTGAAAATGTCACCTACAAAGGAACTGGATTTGAAGGAAGAAATTATGAGTTGCTCAGAACTGGGAATGGTGATGCCATACAGAGTTGCTCCATCACAACCTCAACACCTTTCAGAATTCAGATTAAAGCCCCATGGATGCCACTCTAATGAGAAGCTCAACTTCCCAGAAGACTTCAGGCTTCTAATAGGAAAATCTTTGCCTGTATGCCAGAGCCAAAGCCACAGCTGAGGTTTAGCTGAGTGTAATTCCACAGACTTGGGGTACATTCAGGATATTTTGCATCACCTAAGGAATCTGCTGTATCTTGAGTAGATTAGTTTGTTTTCTCCAGGAGATAAACAGCTATTTGACCTGTATGTATATTTCTATATGACTTTCCATTTGTCAACATTTGTACCTTTTGTCTAAAGAAGGGAAGTGCCAAACATGCAGAAAAGTTTCCTCCAGGTCAGGCCTGGCAAACTAATAGTCAGAAGTTCTGTGGCAAACAGGAAATGCACTTTCAAACTTGTCTGACTTCAGTTCAATAATCTCCTTAGCGAATTTACTAAATTTGTGTGGGGTTTTTTTTATCTTAATCTTATTACAGGTTCTTGAAAACAGGAAATTGCCTCCATTCTGAGAGATCGATTTGCCTGCTCAGAGCATGATGCTTCTCTGTGGTTGCAGCTGTAGGAATTAGCATGAGATGAGAAAGACTTCTCTTTTGCCAACAGATCTGCACAGAACACACAGCCTTCAGACAACAGAGTCGTGATGTGCACACACCTCAGGCACTCGGGGTGAGCCAGCTGGGATCAAACCCTGACTGCTGTTCCAGGGAGTGGGATGTGCAGACATCCAGCAAGTGCTGGCCGGAGCAGTGTCATTACAAATTGCCTCGAAAGAATGGCAGAGGCTGCAGGATTGTGGTGGGGCTGTTCCACCTGGCATCACATTACCCCTCTCCCTGTCTTTAGCTCTTCTGAGATAAAATAGTGGTGACACTGTCAGGACTAATTTGCCCTATTCCCTCTCTGCTACTTGAGAGCTCTTCCATAAGAAATTGTTCTTTGGAAATTCCAGCAGAAGGGCTCACAGTATTGTCTGTACTGAAACCACTTAGACACTGGAGCTCGGGCCAGAGCAGACATGAGCAAATGTGAAAGTACAGACATGGAAATAGTGGGAAAAAGAGATATTAGTGTGCTAATGCAATCAACTACACAGCTACCACAGGTTTCTTTTAGAGGTGGGGAGGGGAAAAGGGCCTGCTTTTATTTGTTTGTTTATTTTAAACCGTGATTTTTTTTTTTTAATAAAATAACAAAAACACTGTTCTTAGTCAATCTAAAATCAGTTTGGGAGGCAAATTTTCAGCAAAGGGTTAAGAATTTTCAAATATTTCATTAGAAATGAAAGATCTATAAAGGGACCTTATGTAGCTTGCAGCATAATTTCATTGTATTCATTGAAAATGTTCCTTCTTAATGAATCTGAAACTAATCAACAAACTCAACTAGCATTTACTCATAATTTAATCTTGAATGCATTTTTAAGAAAATAATGACTTTACCAAGCCAGCTTGCTTTCTACCTAAAGTTGAAAAGAAATCCCCTACCTCCTTTCATGGAATGAGTAATATTTCTTTCCATTAGCAATTTTTTCCATACAGATCTGAAACCTTTCTCTCCACACAGTACTCACTTGTCAAATTGGTTCCAGTGAAAAATAGCTTTTAAAATATATATGTATATATTTTCTGTTAAAAATAATTTCAATAAATTGAGTGTTTCTAAGTCAACTTTGAGTCCAAAAAGTGCCATTTTGGTTAAAAAAATCAGAAAGACTCCAGTGATGCAGAATACTACTTCAGATGCTTGACCACTGCCTGCATGTCTGCTCCATGTCCTCCTCTTGTACCCAGCTCATGCACTTATCTGACAATACATATCTTGTTTTTTACACTGAGTATTATCTATTTCCGTTTTTAAACACACAGGAATAAAATTCAGAACCACACCAAAATAAGTGATCTGCAAGACAGCAGCTGCATCTCCTCTCTCTGGTCCAAAACCTTCTTCCGTACATTCTGCAGGAGGAAAGGGCTCCTCTCACCACCTGTCCCTCCTGTGACGTGCTGTCCTCTGGCCCTGAGTTACACGGAGACCAGCACTGACAATGCCCAACATTCATGGGCTTGAGGCTGTGCCTTTCAAAGCTGCCTGCAAGGCTTGGCCACCTGTGCTCTCCAGACAGGTTTGGAATGCCACTCTTCCCTCTAGCAGGAACATGTTGCCTTGCAATTCCCAAAGCCCACCCCCTCTGAAGGTACAGGCTGCCTTCACTCTTGGGCTTGTGAACGTTGCAGTCCCTGAAGGCCATCTACATACAGCAGACTAGCTAGGGTTGCTCCAGCTTCAGAGCTTCAGAGGAGGGGCTCCTTGCATATCAAAGAGCATAATTTGGCTTTGTGGACAGAGAAGCCCTTAATAATTAAACTGGCACACAGACACAAGCCTGAAGACTCAGTCCCACATAGTGGAAGCAGAGGGAGAGCATCAATGACTTTATACCTACATATCTACTCACTTCACAGTGTGCTTTCTGTACAGGCAGTTTTCTTGCAAGAGAAAAGAAAGCAGTGTCAATTAAGCAAACTTCTGATTCCCCTTTTTTTTGTTTTAACACTTGTGAGAATAAGAAACAAACAGAATGGAGGGTGGTGTGGTAACTTCTAAAACAGACGTTCCATGAACAACTAATTGCTAACACAGAATGTGTGTGAAATATTGATTTAGTTTGTGCGGGTAGGGAAGCAAGCCCCAACATACTTTCATCTGTTCTTAAATATAAATGAAAAAACAATACATTTACTCTAAGGTCACTGTGGGAACAGAGGATCAGTCGAAGCACACACAGCTTGCAATTTATATTCAGAACCCACCAGCAGCAAGAAAAGACAGACTGATACCATCATCTTACAATCAGCTTTTGATCATGTTGTGCATCTGAGAACACCAGCAGAGTCCAAGGCTGTTTCTCTGCATTCAGCAAACCAGTTTCACTCAACAATCAAACATTTGCCTTTTCTATCCTTCAGTGCATGCAGCCATATATGATACTATTTTATGCAGTCATTAAATGTATGCGGGTGCTAATTATCACATTCTTGGGTGTTTTTTGAATAACAGTAAAAAAGTATAAAGCCTGTAAGAAAGAAGATGCACAAGGCCATCAAAGTTCTCCAGGAGTCAGTGACAGACCTGTAATCACTCTTAAACACACGAAGAGATAACTGAGAGTTTAACTATGTGTTCAGAACAAACAGTTCTGCGCAGGGAGGGGGAAGGGTGCAAAACTGCACCAGACATTGACAGGAGTGAAGGACATTTTCATAGAGGGCAGTGATCAAGTTAATTTGCAGGTAACTGGGAGCTCTCTGGGTACTCAGAAGGCTTAGCCAACAAGATTTCATCAAGGTTGTTAGTTGCCTCTCCATCTGCTTCACAAGGAACTCTTGGCAAGCTTAACTCTATTTCCAGTTGCTAGAGAGATATTTCAGCCTCAGGATGAGGTCTTTCCTTTCAAAATATAGCATTATAACTTCATTCTTAAATAATTTTCACTGCTGAAATTGAGTTTGGAAGCCAAATTCACAAGTTTTCTCACAAAAACACCTAGCAGTTTATAAGACAAATATTGAAATTAAAAATATAAAAAGCTCAAAACTAACATGATTGGTTTTGTGGTGATACTTTTGTCCCATTTAAGCAGCCAAAGGCAAACAATTCAAAATGAATAATTTATCTGACATGTATTTTCTTTCTGTTCACAGAATTTCCACTAGTATTTCATTTCAAGCTCAGGTACATTGCCTTTTTAAGCAGACAGTTTCCCTAAAAATTAAGCCACGTTCTGAACTTTCTTGGCATGTTCAATACTCCAGAGTCAGAGAGCTGCACAGTAGAATAGAAATGAAGGAGAGCAATTCTGGCATGCACATCTTCAAGTTTAAATTTAATATTAAGCTTCTGTGAGTGTACCCTCATAAAACTTTGAAGTGTATTCCTTCCCCTACTCTCCCCTGAGGAACTGACTAGCAGAGGAGAACCATGTGAATGATCATAAAAAGGAGGAGCACGAGAAAAGCAAATTAACTCAATGCAGTTCTTTGAACTAAAAAAGAAAAGCATTTGGCAAAGTCTGGATTTAGGGTATGACACTGCAGATTTACAGAATAGGAAAGAGCAGAAATTCAGCTATTCTCAAATGTGCTGAGTAGAATATGTATCTACACGCTCATCATCCAACAAGCTGAAGCAAAGATAATCGTGCTTGCTCAGCCATTGTTCAGATTTGCAATTTATAGGAGTGGAGTTAAGGTGGCAGAAAGCCTAATGCTGTGTCCCTCTATTAGTGGTCCATCTCTGCCTTACATGGATCAGGCTGAGAATCCTTTGCTGAGCCATGCTGACCCCCACAGCTCCCTGCTCCTCAGAGGGATGGCCTTGGCAGCTCAGCCCAGCCCTACTGCAGAAATGAGGGAGTCAGAGAGGTGCAAAGCAGTGCATCATTTAAACTGGTTACAGACAAACAATCCACAGCCTGCTTCCCGAGAAACAGCCTGCTGGTCCCAAGTACCTCAGATTCTGGCTCTACCTGCCCTTCATTACTTCCACTGGGCAAGACTCAGGGTCTTCCAGACTTAGGAGTGCACACACTCCCTGTTTTGGCCCCTGTTCACATGCAATGTTCTTCAGTGCAGCCCCATTTCAAAGATAATATCAAACAATCTCATCATGCAGCTTACAATCACAGAACCATATAATCATTAAGGTTGGAAAAGACCTTAATTGGAAAAGATCATCAAGTCCAACCTTTGACCAAGCACCACCACCATGTCAACTAAACCAAGCACTAGGTGCCATGTCCAGCTTGCTTCCCTTGGATACGAAAACCTTCAATACAAACACAAACCCAACTTAATTCAGCGATACCTAAATTTGCCTCGGGTTCAACGTATGTACAATGGAAGTCTTAGATAACAGAAGCACAGGTCACTAGTAATTAAAATCATATTGATTTTACTCAGTATCCCAGTGGTGATATGAGCAATGTTAGCCTTCTTATAATGGAATGGAAAATACCAAGTGGCTGTGTGAATAAGATACTTTCAATTTCTGTAAGATATCGTCAAAAATTGAAAAAAAAATATATTTCAAATCAGTCTGGCAAAATGTATGTTTTTAAGAGACTTTGACTGACATATTTAAAAAGAATTTAACCCAATAAATACACAGACATAGTTCTCTGCTGAGCAGGACAGGAATATGCACAAAGAACACTCATCCTTCACATAAGTTGTGATTTAAGGGGAAAAAAAATGCTTATAGCACTTGCTCCCTCTCTTGTTGTTCCATAGAGTGCAGATGGTTGTTTCTGTCCCTCACACTGCCTGTCCTGTGCTCTGCACTCAGCTGGCGGGGCAAAGCAGCTCACAAAACCCACCTCCAACTCTATGGAATTCCCCAGGATATTGCTGGGGGAAAGAACTATATCTGGTGGCTCTTTAGTTGCTGCAGCATTCTCCTGATCTGCCAGGGGCATGACGAATTTGCAAGTCAACATGTTTTAAGATGGATTAGCCTTTTCAGAAAATGTCTGTGGGGATGGTTTGGGGAAAAAAATCCTTTTAAAATCTTGTTCCTGCTTCGCTTTTCACACTAAACATGAGAAGAAATATTCAGAGAGGATTTCTGCATTCATAGCTAATGGGGGAAAGGATGATTTAAGTTTGTATCCCATGTATAAGAAGGGTTAAACAGCCTTTTAATTTGCTGTGCTATTTCACATAAACATTTATTTACATGCACACATACATATACAAAAATTCCAAAGACTATGGAGATAAACCTGTAATATCTGTTTGTCCACCTTTAGAATGATAATGTGAGGAGAACTTTTCAAAGTTCTGCATCACTGCAAACCCCACATATTTCATAAAGATAATTAACCACCGAAGAAAGCTCCCAGCAATTTAACAGATACAAGCAAAAATGTAATGCCTTGGAGGCATATCAAATATTGGAGGATAGCTTAACTACTGAATTATCCACTAACCTTCTCTTCCAGTTCTGCCTTGGGGATACTACAAAAGATGTTTCAAGAATGAGATGGAAGGACCTGAAGGCAAAGCCATGTTAAAAACTTTTGAGGAGTGGCCTAGATCTTGACCTTATCTAAATTAGCTTGGACTTGCATAAGATGGGAAAAGGTTGATGTGGGGGAAAAAGATGATACTGATCAAGTGTCTTGACTTGCAGACAGGCAATAAATCACTTCTATTGAACATGCCATGAATGACAACAGAGGCTTTAACACTGAGATTGAGTCACTGCAGACATTGAGTCTTCTGAGTCATCTGAGGGGAAAAAAAGGTCTCCTTGTATAGGCACTGTCCTACTAATTTGCAGAAATATAAAAAAGCATCTTTCTCGGCCTTCAATAACAAAATACAAGCCCCAAATCTCCTGGATAGTCATACAGTCAAGTCGCCTTTCCAGGTGAAAATTTTTCACTTGTTGTTTTCTCAAGGAAACACATTACACTGCCCAGGGCTGACCTTTAGGATTTAGAAAAAAATCTCTATCGACATCTATTGATTCTCTCTGCAAAGCCAGATGAGTTCAAGGCTGTCTGAAGGAGAGGAGTCAGTCCTAGCACAGTCTCCTTCGTGTTAGGGCAGCTGTCCCAGCCCTCACAGAGGGCACGGGCAGCATGTTCTCCCCTACCCTTGCCAAGGGCTGGCCTGGGCACTGAGGTGTCCTGCAGATGGGGACGGGGTGCTGATGGCAAAAGGGAGGCAGTAAATGTGGGCATTCCCTTTCAGTGGCTCTGCAGGGTGGGAAGCTGCAGAGCCTGAGGATGGTTCTTGCTGTCAGCCATACCCAGGTCCATCATAGCTGACGATAACCAACAAATATATCTGGGGACCTTTGCTCTTGAGGTTCTTTTTCCTGTTCTTTTCTTAACAAAGGAAAAGCCTAACTTAAAAAGAAAAAAGATAGAGCAATTCATTTTAGTGACCTTGCTCACACCAGCCAGTTTTTTTTAAACACAGATTTTAAGTCTAATCACAAACTTTGCAGAAGTAATCTCCTGCTGTTGCCCTCTCCAGTTTTTCCTACTCTCTTGCTGCCACAAGAGAGGAGCCAGCAGCCTGAATAAGATCACTCTACTGCTGCCAACTTTAAAAAGCACCAAACAAAAAAAATATTTCAAATAAAGCCCAACTCAATGCACACAGCTTCAGCAGAGCAGTGTATGCATTCTGAAGGCCCTTAAAATTTGTATTATATGCTTTACAAATGTTAACTGCTTAGTTCTTACACTTCATGCGATGCAAAGGCCTAAAGGATTCATAGATGAATTCACTTGATATTTTAGTTTTTTGAGAAGGATGGGGGAGGATAAAGGCTTACAGCTTACAAAAATGAGAACAAAAAGACCAACGGTACTGATTCTACTAAATCACCTACAAGGGTTTCCACATGGGTGTACAATATATTTGTGAGCTGCTAAAGAAAAGTTGGGTTATGACCTCTTACATCAGAGTATTTAGAAATATATGTCTCCTTCTCAGGGGTTTCTGATAGTGCAAGCAGTGTTTGTTTAAGTATGGGTACTAAAAGAATGTTTTCTGCACCTCCTTTTTTTACTGGTCATGTTTTCCTTTTCAGTCTTGCAAATCAAAATGTACTTGTAAAAAAATTCTCAGTGCGTCTCAGAGTCATGTAAGAATCTAAAGGGAACTTCTGCCTCACAGATGCCATGATCAGGTTTTCCCAGGAGTTCAGGCCTTTCTCTCTTCCTCAGTACATTCAGTAGGTTTGAACCTTTGTCTCACCTTATTAATTAGTTCAGTTCTCCAGATACACTGAAAACTCCATCCTAGTCCCAGGTAGCCAGCTTCCAAGAAAACAAAGGACAAGTTCAAGCCCTTCTTTCAGATTCTTTCTTAAAGGTCTGTCAATCTTCTCCTTCTCAGGTGAATCTTAGTCTTGAGGGACTCCATACCTATCCCTTTCTGTCAACGTTCTAAACATCTCATCTACCTTTCAACTATTTCCTTTTCATTTCACTCTCTGTTCCTCTCGTGCTCCTGCCTATACTCTAATATCTCTACATTAAATTATCTAATTTATTCTTCACATTCTTTCCAGTACTCCCTGCTCTTGGATTCTCTTGGCCCCTGTACTTCCAGAGCACACTCTCACAGGTCTACGGCCAAAGTCCCCAGCCCAAGGTTTTCCAGCCTCACTGGAGATCCAACAGCCATCTGTCCTCACTTCCAGTGCTTCCTCCACTCTCTGCAAAGAGATTCACATCTCTTTTCTCCCTCTGCATTGCACATCTGCCACTGGCTGGGGCTGGGCTACTGCAGGAACAAGCTTCTGTCCCCTGCAACATTTTGAAAGGACAAGCACGAGCCTGTCCCAGTTTCCCTACTCATGAACACTGCTGTGTGCAGCCCAACAGGGCAGCCTCACTCTCTGATTTCCTGCATCTGGCCATCCAAAGCCTTGACCTCATTTCACCAGCCTTCAATATTCAGTGGGAGCACGAGAAATCTGTAAGAAAATGACTGCTTCAGAAAAACCTCAGAGAAGATGATTCAAAGGCAACACCCTTTGCTTACACTTCCCAGCCTTGGGGAAGCTTTTGGATATTTGCTCGAGCGCTGCTTTCAATGAAGGGGTACAAGTCCCTTGCACCCCATCTGCAAAAAGATTATTAATGGCATTTCTTTTTTAATCCATTTTGTGACACTGGACTTTACAAACTTTTGAACAATTCCACTTTTTCATCCTTCAGAGTTTTAATCTTTTTTTTGTTCTCGGGGAAGAAGAAAAATTCCAAGTCAAGAAGAAACGGCACACAGAAGGCATGTCTGACTGCAATTACTCACACGGTGGCTGAACATTCTAATCAAATTCTGAATACCTGGAGTTTTTCAAGTTTTTAGATCTTAATTTCACAATTATTATCATCCTCTGCTATATGCATACTTTCTATGTTTGCACTAGGAAAAAGGAATTATCGATGGAATAAAGGATTTGCAAGAGATTGTTGTACAGTCCTATTAATAATATAAAATCGGTCTAAACCACAAAGCAATTTTGTTGACTCATGGGACATTAAACATGCCTTATTTAAACCCTTTTTATTTTTTATTTCTGAGTTCTCCTTCAAATCATTTTTATTGTCTGATTTAGAATAATTCAACATAAGATATGAGTTTTCCAGCTAAGAAGCCATTACCAATTCAAACATCAAATTGACTTTGCTTCCAATATGCAAGCAAGTGAACTTAGCTTGCTAAACTTTCTTAAAATTAGAAATATTATACAGCCTAGAAAGGACAGCTCTTTAATGCATTAAATTCTTTTATTGCTGTAAAACTTAGATGGTTTACCCACCATCTAGTTTAGGTTTAGGCCATGAATAGATAGATAGTAGATCTTCTGCCTATAAATATGGGTCAAATGCATACCTGTGCATTATCTGAAATAGAGTGACTGCCCAAAATCTTTAGATAGACGCAAAAGTGACTTATACATTTTACTCACACTGACTGCATATAACCCTCATATGAACTGGAAGAGATTATATGCTGAGATGGCTGGTTATTTTCTGATAAGAAACTGGGGTTTGGTGGAGCATGTTAAATGTTGAAACCTAGATTTTTCATAGGAAAAATCAAACCAGTTCTCACAGAAATTATTTCCTTAATCTAAAACAGAATTGCAGACAGAAAGATAACTGCTGTTGAAAACTCACTCCGCAACAGGAGTCCAATCCTCTAGTAACCAAGTCTTTAACCACTAGCCCAGCTTAGCCCACCAAGTACCAGACTCATTTCAACACAGGACTGAAAGGTTGATCAGGCAGGTCTATACCATCCATTTATTCAGAATTTCACCTGAAGATCACTTCTTCATGGCAACTACAAAACGATGTCTTTTGGCACGATTTCCATTGCCGTGGCTATAATGGAGAGACAAGGGGATGTGAATAACTAGTTGACTGGGACCATTCAGACAATAAGTTTCATGACTTGCTAATCACCTCCTTTAACCTTTCCTTTTGATTTTCCATCAAGTAAACACTTCCTACACATGCCTGCACATTCGGATTTTTGAAAGTTGTCAACATCTCTGGTAGTGACCTTTATTTTCACAGGAAACAGGTGAGTGGGGCAATTGCACACATGTAACACTTCTCTTAGTGAGGCAGCAGGTTATTTCAGAGAAATGCACAGTACCATCAAGTGGGTCAGAAATGAACCAACCAGGGTGAAGACAGCTTGGCTTGGGACACTCCCTTAGCAGCCTGTTCTACTTCTAATACATTCTGGAAACAACAGAAGAAGAAGGGACACCTTTGGACTAACCTACCGAGTCCTTCAGTCCAAACTTGTAGCATTGATGCAACAAGGTACATCAAAATTTTACAGTCCCATCTGCATTAAAAAAAAAACAAAAACATATCAAAAGCCTATCACAGAGCCTTATAAATGCAAACATAATTCTGCTGTAATGAGGAAAATACTCACAGCAATGAAGGGGAATCAGATGCCTCATATGAAATGGGATTGTTTGAAATTTTAACAGGTTTTGAATAATTTTCTGAAAATCTGGTAAGAATTTCGCCTAAGATACAAACTCAGTAAGTTTTTTTATTTTATGGGTTAGCTTACTACAGCTGCACGCTCCAGGAGGAAAATATTTCTAAACTGTCCATGGATAATCCTCTCATGTACATTTGGGATATATGTACTCACCATGCAAAGTTTTTCAGATAGAATTATAGGAGGTAAATTGAGGCAAAAAATGCCTTTACTCATGTTAAAATCCAACATACATTTGAAACATGGGGAAAAGATGCAGTCCTAATTTCCCTGGGGAAATGTTCACATTTTCCTCAGAATCCCCCTAATAATTCATACTACGCCTTTAGAAGTAGTCCATAAAAACAGTGAAAAACAGTACAATGAGATCATGAACACAGGGTTATTATTGCCCCAATGAAAAAAAAAAATAGCAAAAAGATTATTTCTTTTAAAGCAAAAAAAGTACATTTATTTTTAGAAACATATCAAAATGGAATTCTTATATGCACATCTACAAGCACACACCTATATCCTGGAGTTAACACAGATATGTGCATCAGGGAATGTGAAATGAACTTGAAATTTGTCCGAGGCTTACAGGGTTTTAAGGAATATTTAGAGGCATACAGGAAAAAGAGACATACAAGTGCTAATTTCTTTTTCCTTTTGTTTTTCTCTGCACTGACACTTGAGTTTGTAACATTGTACTGGCTAGTATTTTTGCATGAACAGCCACTGGGTGCCACTGTTCTGCTGCATAGAAAAAGAGCTGAAACAACATTTTTGTTGTAGTAATAAGTTCTTTATTATTAAAGTATGTATGCTACCGCTTCATATATCCATCTTTCAGAAATGACACTGCTGCACAGTTCACAGTCAGATTTTTCAGAGCAGAACAATGGGAAAAATGGCACTAAGAGACTGGAAAACCTGTTTCAACTCAACAGGCAATATAACCTCGGAGAAACTTTCTTGTAACAGTATATTTTCTACTTAATAAAAGACAGACCCGTTATCCAGCTTCAGTTTTGATATTCATTTGCTGAATGACCTTGTGGAACTCGCTGGGAACTGTTCTGCCCAGCTGTGCACAACTGCTTTTACAGTGCACAAATATGTTTGTCAAATGTTCACATGGTCAGGGAAACAGAACCTAACACACTTAATGAGTTTTTCAGAATAGACACCGTGTGTGCAGCTACAGGAACTGTGCACATGTAATTGGTGCATTTCTCCATGTGCAAACCTTATCCTTAGCTTCTCTGAGCCTTATTTTCTTCAGTTGGGAAATGGGGTTAACAATGAGTATGTCATTTATGACAAGAATAACTCTGCAGGGAGAGACCTTTATACAGATAATAGGAACGGGGTTTGGCCTGTGTAAGAAGTAACTCAAGAAGCTGAAGTCCAGTTGAAGTGACTTGCAGCTTTAGAAGTAGACAACAGCACCTTGGACTGAGAGAGGACAGAGGTGGTATTGTATGGTTCTGAGCTGCCACTTCCCACCCAGGTAATTAGGACTGCAGTACTAAAAGCCACAATTGTCTCCAGCTGTAATATGAACATATCACACATATAAAGCTCCCTGAGGTCAATGAAGAAAGACAAGTTCAACTGCTGCCACTCCGAAACATAAAGAAGTAAGCAAGAAAAAGAAACAGAGATTGAAAAACTGAGTTCCTTGAAAGTCATGAAGATAGACTTTAAAATATGAAAAATATCAGAAAGAACGAAGCAGCTTGAACCACACAGTAACACCTTTTTGCCAAATGAGGAAGAAAGATCTTCCCAATTAGATAGACAATTTTCAACATTTCAGAAAGAATATATATTATAATGAGAAGGAAATTTTGTAAAGTTTGTTGTGCATTTGTCAGATTAATAAGGTAATTATCTTAAATAACCTTACTTAGTCTTTCTAATAAGTTATACTGCCCAAATGTGGGCTCATAGTTATTCATTGTATTACTCTGGTGCATACTCGAAACAATTTCAGAAATGCTGAATGACCTTAGAAAGACATTTTTAATAACAGAATTGGGCTGGTCTTCTTAATCCACTGCATAAGCCAAAACCCTATCACATTCCTTCAGAACAATCTTTAAGAGTAAAAAGGACACTGTTCATGTTTTATACCCTCCTATGCACGTGACCCCTCAGAACCTTTTTGTTTTTAAAGCCATTCAGAACTCCATAGAGAATATTGTGTCCATCTCAAGTACCTCAGAGGATTTTGAAAGGGCATTTGGAAAGATCTGAAGAACGCTTCTCATATTTTTCTTTATTATCTAAGAAGACAACATTTCTGGGTTGAACAAAAACCAGTTCAACAGTTTGGCGTCATCGTTTTTAGGACCGTCGGACACCCTGCTGTGCCCACCACACCTAAAGAGGAAGACTGTCCATCCTGCTTCCTTTCAGTCACTGGAAGCTTCTAATTCCCTGCACTTAAATTCCCTCACCCATCCTCTGCAGTGTTCCCAGCCCTCATGAAGTTCAACAGTAAAAAAGCACAGCAGGACAATAAATAGTTTGAATGGAGCCCTGAACTCCCCTCTAGGCAGCCGGGTGGGGAGCAAGTGACTGAGACAGGAAGATGACAAGGTTGTCTGCACTTCTTACCTCTCGTGTTTGGACTTTAATAAGAGGTAAAAATTGGTTTCTGTCTGATGCTGCCTGCCTTCCCTCTCCTGAATTGACCAGCTCAAGCACCACACAGTGAAAACTGTTCCACTTCAAGGGACTGATGGGCGAAGGGCAGATCACAGCAGAGACAGATGTGACCTTAGGGCACTTCCAGCTGTCCTTGCTATACTGGATGGTTTGGAAACAGCTTCTACCTTGAGACAACAAAGATGAATTTTATGAAAACTAGTGAACACTCCTTGGCCTAGATAATTTGGGTGCACCTGAAAAGTTAGAGGAAACAGTCCAAAAAGACCACAAGTTAAAGTGCAAAATCCAACCTATTGCACATTGTAAGCTTGGCCAAATAGATGAACTGGCAACAGTAAGTATGGAAACTTTTATGATTATTAATTTTTTTTTCCATCATGGTTTCAAAAGTGCAATTATTGTGAAAGGGTTGGGACACATTTGCAGTTGTTTTTCTCTCATTATGTTCACAAACAACACACAAACGTTCCATGGGTATAAAGGTCATAAAGCCAGATACCCATCTGAAACAAACCATGCTGAGATTAGATGTCTTTTCAATTAATATTTAGATCTGCTTCCTGTACCCTAGTCAAACCATCTTGCAGCACACCCTGTATTTTAAGGCAGACAGCAGATACAGATATACAGTAAGGGAACATTTCGTGCTTTGGTAAAACAGAGGCAAACATATGGTTTTCACATCCCTAATTTCATTACAGCTCAGTTCTTTTCAGCAATAACTGTCTCTCCCATAATACTTCCAAATGCCCTGAAATACTCTAAGTGAATTTGGTAACTAGCAAACTGCTGTGTTTTCCTGTTCATTAGCATGAACTGTCTTGTTTCACTTGCCTATCATGCCAATGTGATATGGCATAATGCAGTGCTACACGCTGTAACAAGTCAGAAAACATTTAAAAGGCCACATGTTTGGTTTTATACTTAATTCTCAACAGCCTGTGTATTGTCCATTACACAACTCAGGTAATTTAATAGCCCAGCTGCTCAAGAAGAAAGTGAAATGACAACTTTTTACAAGTTTTGAAACTTGTATTGCTCCTATTTGGCTGTGAACGTCTCTCTATATGTGGACATTTATAAAGGTTTTTTGCCTTGGGTTTGTTTTTTTTTTTTCATCTTTTGCAGAATCGAATGCTCATAGTTTTCATGAACTTCTAATACAATTTAATATAAAATATTAAACAGTTTGGGAGCATTTTAAATACCCAAATTCACAAGTGTTGAAGTGCTTGAACACTGTGAGAGTTGCCCAAGAGCTGGAAATTAAGCTTGGCTGTGGATACATGAACACTTAAAAAGTACATTTCATTTTTCTCAAAAAGCTCAATGTCAAAAGTCAACCAGTTTTCTGATGAAAAGGTGAACAGTTATCATTATTTAACATCACATAACATTTTCTCTATTGTACACA